>NC_137595.1:4811200-5411200 GCF_963210335.1 Falco punctatus
TTTAATAAAATACTTGTAAATACTAATGGAAATATCTGTATTTGTACAGTCATGCTGTGAAGGATATGTTTAGATCCTAGACACATAGAAAATATTAGTAATTCTGGGAAACTGTATTCCTAGAGTGCCAAAGAGCACATGGTCTCATATAACGTGCTATGTCGTTGTGATATATTAAAAGCCATTTAGTTTTATTCCACTGATTCTTGAGCTGCTACCCTGATCTACATCAGCACCACTTAGAGTAAAATCACGTCTACTTTTGCTAAGTACTGAAGTCAGTTTAGCATTCACTTTCTATCCACATTCACACAACTAAAACTTACTTTTCAGAGCAAATTGAAAGTCAAATGAAAGGCCACTAGCCTGGCTGATGTGAATTCAATTTAGAATTCAATTGAATATTTACCAGCTCATTTTTTTTAATAATATTTATTCAGCTCTGGAAAACATTATACACAAAATGAACAGCTGATATGAATAGCCTGAATTTGTGGAGATCTAAAAAGCCAGATCATTCAGAGGAGTAAATCAGTTTGGTGGCTCTGCTGGAGCCAGTGGTCACACACTAAGGGACAAAGGCACTCCAGTGATTCTTACATCAATTCTGATTCTTTCCATGTTAATACATAAGCACAGATGATTTTATGATTGTTATTATTGCTCTTCATATTATTAAACAAACAGTTCAAAATTACTGTATTCAATTTGAATTGCTTCTCACGAAATCCCTAGCAGAAATCCTTTCTGAACATGCAAGAGGCACTTCAGTATTTCATGAAGTGTTAAATTGGCAAAACAACAACATGAGTTCATTACTGCAGATTCTTTCCAGATGGAACCATAAATGTACCGTACTTTACTAAGCGTCCATGGTACCAAGCAACTGAGTTGAATATTATGACCACTTTTTTGAGGAATAATGTTTCACATAGTGATCATTTATTTTTGCAGGGATGAAACTAATTTAAAATAGAGCACAGAAAGGAAGATTCCAGAGCCTCTCTGATTTCTTCTTTATAGCCTCTGAAAATCAGGACAAGCTGTCACTGTGGCCTTTGTCTAGTTTTCAGCTCCAAAGCTGAACCTACACTCTGCTACCCTGCCTCTAACACCACACAGAGAGGCTGGACCAGAAGCCCTTCTCACCACACCTGAACCAAGATATACACCCAACAGCCCATGCAAGGAGACTACAACACACAGCAGCACTGAAATCAATTGTTTTCTTCCTTATAGAAATTTATAAATAGATTGAAATTTCTGAATAAACTGACAAAACCAAGGAAATAATATTTTTTGAAATTTAAATCAATATTTATATATTGAATGATAAAAAGAAAGTGATTTTAAGATTTGCAGTTGACTTCAGAGAAAATACTAAACGTTCTTAATTTTCTTTTTTCCTTCACTATCCTAGGATCTAATATTTTTTCTTTTGATCTGTACATGTTTTTATTTTGAGTATGTTTTAGAATTTATGAAAGTGCCTATTTTAAGACATCAGTCTAGTCTAGTCTCATTGCAATGTTAATCAAGAGTAATTCCAATGGTGTAAACCAAACATGAACAACACATGCATATAAATATTTAAAATGTAATCAGTTCTAGCCGCCCACTGATCTTTGCTTAAAGGAAAAGTCATGCCAAAATTTTCAAATACTTTTAAAGATGAAGTTCATATATTTCATCCTTCCTTACTTTGAATAGTTTTTGCCCCAAAGCAGTGTCATTTCATTAACCTGTACTATTTTGTTCAGTGGACTTCCTTTAAGTTTCCATTGTTGTGTTGGTGATTAGAATCAATCTTTTCATCCACTGAATCTGAGCTGTTGTTTAAAGTTATAAATTAGATCCGCTTCTCCACTTAAAGACATCTGCATTTTGACCACATTTGTTTCTAGTTAGAAATGATTTATTTTTTTTAATAAAGCTTTCAAATGCCTGCAAGAGGTAGTTTCTTTTTCTTGGAATTTTAGGTGTAAAAATAAATAATGAAACAATGATAGAGCAAACAAACAGCAACACATTAATTTCCTTCTGCTTTAGAAAGGCTGTGATATCTTCAAGGGAGCATCCAATATGAAATTATGCTCTCTGGTCCCTAGAGTTTTTTGAACAATCAAATTCCCTTGTAAAATGTTAATACCACAGTCTTCTCAGCTCACTTACATGGCAGGAAGCACATCTTTCTTTTGCATAAATCTCTTTTCTGTTAAATCTCTGCTTTTGTATTTCACAGCTCAAAGCTGAAATTTCCTTAAATTCCAATCAAGAAACTCACTGCAGTAAAATTATATTTATCCAAATAAAAAAATAAACACTACTAACAATGTGATAAGATTAACTTGATGGGAAAAACTGCTTTTATAAATTTATTTTTACTTTAGCTTTTATCTTTAAATTTAAAAAGAAAGGCTCTTATCATTCTTTATTGAGAGTTAGAGGGTAACTTTCTTAGAAATTAAAATAATCTGTGCAGTACTGTCTTGTACTAACAGTGTAACTGCTCACATAATTTTGAAATGGCCATAATGGCACCATAAAAATTGGCTATATTGTTAGACACTCAGGTAAGTCTTTCATCGCAAAGAAATGATGAAAACTTTATTGCTTTTGATAAAGTTGATTGACATGGAGTAAAATTCTACTTTTGTGACATCTTCAGGATAAATACTGAATCCATAATCCTAATGAAGATTCTGCATATTCCAACCCTCTGACATCAAATAGAGCACAAAGAGCAGAAACAAACTGCACAGAAATAATACATTTCTGTAAATAACCACAGGGTCATATCTCTAACTTTTATGCACTCCACCAAAATTCTTCTCAACCTCAATACAAAGGAATCTGTCATCAGGTTAACACAAAAAGTTAATTTATATGAATGTATAAATTTCCAAAAGCAACACTCTGGAAGTTACAGTTAAACTCTCCAAAACCAGAAGCACTCAGAGTCCTCATACTCCTTTGAAAATGCTGGTAGTAGGCAAGACCTATTTGGGCATCCAGAGAGCACAGATAGTGATATGAACAAATACTCTTTATATGAATATACTATCAGGCTAGGAAGGAAAATAAATATATTCCTTTAAAAACTTACTCTTCAGCAAATTCATACATTTAATAGTAATTCTTCAGAACATGAATGCATGAGGCTAAAAAAAAAAATAAAATTGCTATATCTTTGTTGAATTTTATTTGGATGGATGTTTGTACTTATCTCTGTGTTCATTAAGTATCCACAGATACAGCAAAATACCTGCACATTAAGGTAGAACAGCAGCAGCCTGAACACTTGGTTTAAAGCTGTTGACTTGAGTAGATAAACCACTTTATTTATGGATTCTAACCAGATTTTATTCCATCTTCACTTGAGAAGTCCCTTAACCCACCTGCTTACATTTCTGTAACGACAATAATGCCAAACTACCTTTTTACTTCTGGAGTTTGATAAAGAGTAATGAGTTACCATTTTGAAAAGGCTCCAAGGACAAAACTATTCCACAGTCATTACACTGTGCTTTCCAAGATAACCAAACTCTAGAGGGAATGATGGCAATCTTTTTCCCCTCTGTATACTTGTGTTAAGCCAGGTTTCTGCTTTTTTTTTTTTTAAATATATATGTCACGTAAAATTACCTCTTTTTAGCAAAGCCTGGCAGAACTGGGCAGATTACCAAATAAAGTTGCACCAAATATTCACCATCAGAGAGAAGAATCACCTCCATGATGCTACATTTTTGGAAGAAGTGGGAAAGAATGGCATATTCTTCAGTCCTATATACCAAAGCAATAGTTGCCATTGGGAAAATTCATGCTTATACCTTAGAGGCACATATTCTGCTGACACTGTCTCAGGGATTAATACTCTCCTGCAATATTACTTATTGTATATTACATTCTCTTATGAAGAGAATTTCCATTCTGTCACCTTACAGCATATGCAAGTGCAGCATGTTGTTCCTTTCTTCATTCTTTTACTTTGTTAAAAAAAGGCAAAATCATCCTCTTGCAATACGTGTGTTCCTATGCAAAGGCAGAGGACAAAACTAAAGGTGAAGTTTGGAGATCCACCATACACCATAACAATTTAGAGAAGTTTCTGAAAGACAAGAGTGCTTACATTGGGGAACACTTGGAAAGCCCTTCTGCACATGGCATTCAATGCAGATGTATTTACTATTTTGAAGCACTAGTATATACCACATTATTGTCAAAATTGACAGAAGAGGTAGAAGGGGAAAAGCGTGCAGTGTTTTCTTTAGTATTTCTTCCTTTTCTCCCACTGGTAGAACACAGGCATGCCCAAGTATCAACATGCTCTCCAGAAAAATGACAGTCTTGCATTCTCTCACTTATCAAATAAGTAATACAGCTAAAAAAAAATGCTTTATAGGTGAAAGTTCATATTATCAAAAGTTAATGTATTGTCTTAGAGTTACCAACATGCGGACTGACTGTTTTCAATAGTTCAATAATTTTATGTCAATAAACGGTGACATTTCTTATATATTCTTCAGTTTTATAGAAAGCTGTGTTTAAAGTAAACCATGAAGACATCCAGTCTTTTAAACCAAGCACAGGCTTCTGACAGGAGTTGGCCTACTTGAAACTCATCCCCGAAACTCACACACTCAGCAAGAATTCTCCTGATACAGATGAACTCCCTGCAGATACCCAGAATGCATTAAGAGTATTTTGTAAGTCATTTTGAAATGCTTACAGAGATGCAGGTTATAGAATGACCTTATTCTGCATACCAGTAAAAGTTATTAAATTCATATCTCAAGTTTCACAGTAGACGTATCTTACCATTGTATAGTTCTTGAAATGTTCCAAATTCCTTCATGCTATTTCAGATTACTCTTTAAATAAGTTGAAAAGCAAGACTGCTATCTAAACCACTGTAAAGAGACTGACAACCAACACAATCTGAAGTCAGATAAAAGGGGATTTTTGATAGGCCTGAAACTTATGAGTAAGGCAAAGAATATATCTGTTTCTTGTAAGTTACTTTCTAAAAGAAAAATATCTGGAGTGTATTTCATCCAGAACCTGTCAAAATAATAGCTTGGTGATGTGAATTCAGAACATAAAAGTGTTCTATTAGTAATCAACAAGAGAAAAGAGATGCACCAATCTTTTCTAGTACAGTTTTCTTATCAGACATATTTGTTTTACTCCACAAGATTGTTCTAAATCCATAAAATTTACATACGTATGGCTGCATTGCTAATTCCTACTATGAAACTATTCAGAAGTGTTTCTATTTTCTGCTTAGTAAAGGAACTTCACAGTCAAAAAATGTAAACTAAAGATGGTAGGTAGTCCTCTGATTACATTAGTACACTTACACAAAATACTGTTCGAATTGCTTAGTTCCTATCATCATAATAATGAGAAACTATAGGAATTGCAGACATTCCATATTGTAACTACGAATTAGGAAAAGTAAACAACATCTACAGATAGCATGATTAAAGAAGTAACCCTTTTTTGAAAAAAAAAAATATCCATCTTCAAATATCTGATTATGGACTTTGTTTTCAAACATAAAGCTTTTTTTTCCTCTTTTTTCTTACATATTAGCATACAAAGTAGTAGTTAGATAGAATTCTTCTTTACAATTGCAGATTAAAAAAATTTGGTTTCTACAGCTTATATGAACACAAGCAAATACAAAACAGCTGCTCAGATGAGAGTTTCCTAAGAAAATAGGTCTGGCCATACCTTCAAGATATTTGTCTTGAAGGGACCACCTTACAGTTAATAGTTACATTTCAGTAAAGTAAAGATTTTGTGAAAGAGGTGAAAAGCATTTTCACTCAGGAAAACTTGTGAGAAAACATTTTTCCTTCCTTGTCCAAGTGAAATTACATTGCTCTAAATTAACTTCAGGATCAGAAGAATCCTAGAAGTATCAAAATCATGAGCTTCCCTTTATTTTAACAAAGAAATTAATCAGAACTTATTTTCATAGTGAAACTAATCAGAACAATTATTTTCATGCATTCAAGCAGAATTTTGCTTCTTATGAAAATGCCAGTATTATGCCTCTATGTCTTATGATTAAAAGCAACAATTTTCTTCAAGTAAATCTAAGTTTCATACTTGCTCAAAGATTGAATTGCATCTGGGTTGGAAGTCCACTAAGAAAATTATGAACAAGCTTACTTTTCTTACGTCAATAAAGTTATGGTTCCAATGAAATGGTAACAAATCAGAAAGCAAATATGTCACAAGTGAAAAAAGTTATGATGATTTTAGGCACATCTCCTGACTGGTAATGGTAAACAGGAAAAGCACAGAGATATCTTGGGGAGATTAATGCATAAACCTTCCAGATCTATATGGCACTATCCATCAGCTCCATTGCCAGGAAGCCAGCATTAATCCATAATGATTTTTCCAAAAAAAAAGAAATAAAATAATTAATAGATGACCTTTTCATCTCTATAGAACACCTACATTGAAAAGCATAACTACAAATAATAAGAAAAAATAACACAATGACTGTTCTTCAGATTTGAGTGTAAACGCCCAAACATAGGTAATACAAAAAAAAAAGAAGCCAAATACTTGAATTCTCTGTAAGCCTGTATTCACAAAAGACAAGTAACATTCTTCTCCAAGTTTGTCCTAATGAACTGGCACATGACACCTGGTTTTAACAAAATCTTAACAGAGAGGTTTATTTTGTTCATTACTTACTAATGTGTTCTCAGGTTAGTAATATCTATATTGATTTTTGCTGACAGTGTCACAAATCAGCCTGCTTTAAATCAGCTGACTTTGTGCACCTGTCTACAGCACTAGGTTTTTATGAACTTTTACTGGAATCTGCCCTTGTAAGTTATTAAGATTTCTATTTCTCACATTAAAAAAAGTAATAATTTCATTCAGCTGGTAACACAATGCTGTATTACCTCACTGAACATTGAGCAATTTCTTATACCAACAGAGAATAGTTCAAACTGCTGTAGTAAATAAATGCAAGTTTTACCTGTTACATCCCAAATGCTTTTAAAGTACGTGGGGTAGCACATGTATAACAAAGAACATGATGCACTCAAAAACACCTACCTAAGGTCACAATCGTGCAAAAATGCCCACAGTATATGAAAACTGCCCGATCACCAGCAGTCCCTAATGATATTTTCTGCTTTCAGACACAAACCACAGCCCGGGAAACCATTTAAGAACATGACCAAATGTGGGAAAGTGCTATTGGTATTCCATGAAAGCAAAAAAGACTTGTTACAACACTTTTAAACTAAATGTATTCAGGAAATGTCAGGAATATGCAAATGCTTAAACTGCTTGGGGTTTTTTTAGGACTGCAGTTAGGGTTGGAGTTGGAAGGGACTTTATAGACCATCTAGTTCCAACTCCCCTGTCATAGACAGGGCCACCTCCCACCAGCCCAGGTTGCCCCAGCCCAGTCCAGCCTGGCCCTGAGCACCCCCAGGGATGGGGCAGCCTCTGCCAGTGTCTCACCACCCTCATAAAAGATTTCTTCCTTATATCCAATCTAAGTTTACTTTCTTTCACTAAAAACTGTTGTCCCTTGTCCTGTCACTATAGGCCTTGGCAAAAAAGACTTTCTCTGTCTTTCTTACTTGTCCCCTTTATATATTGAATGATGAGACTATGACAAATCAGTTGAACATTTATTTTCTGAGACATAAAAATGAATGAATGAGGCAACAGGAAAAGGTATGTATGAAGGGAAACTTTTAAGATATTCTAATGGTTCTAATTTTAAAAGCTGCCATCAAATCTTGATGGATTATGAATGTGTGTCTAGTCAGATAAATTATAGGCATGACAATGTGGAGATCAAGAAAGTACCTTCATTTATTAAATAGCGACCAAGTACAAGTACCATGGCTCAACACTGAAGTGTGCAAATAAGTTCAGCTAACTGCATTCAGAGGTGTGAAGATATAGTGAAGAGTGGGAGTTCTGTTTTGCAGGTAGTTCAAAAAGATTTAGCATTTTTTTAAGGACATCTATGTGCTTAATTTAATGGGCTCATGGTGGCAAAACTTACAGCAGAGACACAGAGAGATCAGCAACAACGGGTTCTGTATTGATATATATTTAGATATTCTACAGGGAAGATGTTGAATGATCCTGTAATGCATTTTGTATTGCATGCAGCATGTAACATTAATGTTCAACTCCCATTCTGCCAGCATTAAACATTACATATTTTGTAAGAACAAAGAAAAATTAAATTTATTCTGTCCTTAACTCAATTTATTCATTCTTAGTGCTGGAATTTAAAATGAATTGTTTTGTTCTTCTGTGTAACTATAAATGCAGCATTTTTTTAAAAAAAGTATATTATTTGGGTTTACATCTTACTATTAATCTCAGATTGACGACGTGTGTCAGAAGGCAAAGTTTCCCACTCTGAATCTTCTCACCACAAACTGAACTTAGCAAGGTGCTGAATTCTCTGGTTTTCCCCTCTGCTGAGAATAGGGCTGATTTACTTGTACAGACCCTCAGACCACCTTGCATAAAGCTGACATAGAGACTCTGGCAGAACTTTCCCGGTTCTCCCCAAAGCAGAAGGGATAGGTATGGCTAGTTTCATAGCTTTATTTAACGATAACTTTTACCATAATGCCTTCATTGGCAGTGCAAGAAAGGAAAGCACCTCAGTAGGATGTGTTTTAACATGGAACACTGTAGAGGAATGAAGCTGGGTTAATTAGCATTGATAGTATACAACTGTGGGCTGGCTTCAGGGGTGTCGGGTTGGCCGATGTAGATAAGGTGCAGGTGTGGCTGGTTCTGTTAAGTGACTGAGAGCCAATGAAGAGAGAGCAGCCGAGGAAGAAGCAAGAGAAGAGAGACTGTGCCTTGGATGAGGTGAGGAAAAGGCAGCAGAGGGACTGGCATGAAAAGTATGCTGGTATGAGATGGTAAAAGACCTTGTTGCAGCTGGCTAGTTTGGAGAGTGCTGTGACAGAACACAAATCTCTCTCCTTTGCTATAAGCAAGCAGAGAGCTTTCCAACTATTTTCCTGTGTGAAGCAGGCTAGTTTCCTTCCCATGCTGTTACTTTTCCATTGAGTAGTGAAATGAGTCATGAAGAAATATGAAATGGAATATGCAGGACTGCTTGGCAGAGGATTTTCAGGAAAAATATATTCCAAACACACAGTGTAATACAACAGAAAAAAAACCCCAAAACAAATCCAAACTTCTAATATAATTGAATAATTACAACAGAACCCAAACTACACTGCAGCCTGAAAAGTGAGATTATGTTGAATTGTGAAACCCAAGTCACAATGTCTCAGAAAATTTAAACCTGGATTTGAAGAGCTATGTGAGCAAGTTAGATACCTGCTAAATTAAGGCACCTTGGATTACTATGCCTTTCTCTAAATCAGTATTTCCTGTCTATCTGGCTGTAACAAATATACACTGTAATCTACACATGCAAAATCAAGGAATTTATTCTATTTATACACCAATTTAAGAGCTGAAAAAAAGAGCTAGATTTAATCTGCTTTGTAATCTCTTTTAATAATGACACTGAATTAAGACAACTGTTGAAAGCCCAGAACAGGAATTTAACAAATCAAAAATAGAGTCACACTGCAACATGTTATTTAAATGAATTATTTTATCCTAACATGGGTTTTTTTAGTGAGACAACTCCATTCCAGGAAATATGGCACTGTATCCTTTCAAAACCAGAACGTTTACTGGCAGTCCAAAATTGTTTCTTTGTCAGCAATGATGCATTCTCAGAGCTGTTAACCCTGACAGGAAACACACGTGATGTGCTAATATTTAAAAGGCCTTTGCAATCCATGATCTGGCTGCATTGTCTTTGTAACAGCCCAAGGGAGCCACAGTCAATTTTCCCACATATTCTGTTGAAGACTAAGAAGGTGGTGGTTTCTGCTCCCATTTTTCATTTCACAAAACCAGAACTGGATAGTTCTGCTTCGTACAAAAGCAGCGGGATAACAGTGAGAATCATCCTTTTGCCTGCCTCAGAGGTCAAAAAGGAATTCTGTCTCAGCAGCTCAGAGCTCAGTGAGGAGCCTGGCACAAAGACAAAGCACTGGGATTATTCTGGCAAAATCACTTTAGCGTGAGATTTAGTTCTCCAAAAACAGAGAATGCCAGACTGGGGAGATGTTCCTGCTTGAAAGCACTTTCCAGATCATCTTTTCTGAGTTATACCTATACATCTGTACTAAAAGCCTACAATAATATTTCTTTTTGCCTTTTGAGATTTTCACTGAAGAGGCTTAAAACTGCAATTACTCTCACCTAAATAAAACCAAGTCAGGATCCAAAATCTGTACCATCTGCCAATGCAGGATGTTTTTACCTTTTCAATTAACAGTAATTGTATCTAATTAAACAGCAATATACTCCCAATGTGAAAAGGAACTGTTCATAGGTAGCCAGTAACAAGTAAGTGATAATATTATAACACCACCAAAAAAAAAAAAATTTTTCCATGTGCAATCAGTGAGTTTTTTCTTGCATTTGAGATGTCTCCTTCTTTGTCCTAATCACAAACAATTCTAATCAATTGTTTGTGAATACCAAACATCCATACCTACAGTTGAATGATCTGAAATTTTGGACACATTTTGTTACATCTTGTCTCACAGATGAGGTGGTGGTATTTCAGCCTATAGATTGGATCAGACTAACATTTTTGGACAAGAGTAAGCTTTTATTTCTAAAGAAAGAATATAACTGAAAAAATACAGAAAATGTTCAGAAATATTTACAAGAAGGGTTGTGTAAAAATTCTAACTCTCTCTTGTGAATGAAGCATACTTTGCCTAAAATAAAATTCCAATGAAAATCAGGACAACAAATTGGGGATTTCTTTCATCCTATCTGCCAAGAGTAATTCTGTGAACAGAATATCAGGTATTTTCTATTTAAGCTCCCTTTCTCTTAGAAATCCAGTGAGGACTGGTAACGCTATTTCAGCTGTGTGACATCTATACAGACACACAGAGAAAACTGTCAACATAGGAAATCAAACAATAAAACCAGCCAAGTCCACTCTTTGCGGGCTTGATAAACAAATCTCCTTAGCAATACTTACTACTAAGTATTCATACTTAGAAAATTACGAAGCCTGGAAATAGAAGGATTTAAAATGAATGTATATTTGAATATATGCAAATACATATTCCTGAAAAAAATATATTAAATTTCTAAATCTTTATGACCTGTGTCTGGATCATATTGCATAAAGTTTTTACTTGCTAGTTACTTATTACAGTATTTATGTAAAACGTTTTTCTGACTTCTGAAAAGACATGTAGCAACAGGCGTCAAAGTCAACTCACAAAACCAGCTACTGCGTACAGTCTTAACAGAGAATACACAGCTGCACTAGGTGGGAAAGGACCAATACAGATATATTCAATATATCTATCAAATTCTGTTAATGCTCAGAATTAATCCAAATCATTTTGGCATAGTAGGTGTTCAGTATTACATACCTTATGTTCCTTTACCTGCTTTTCAGATTAGCAAGGTCTGATATATTCTTAATATTGAGTTTGAAGTTCCCCTACAGAAATCTCATTAGACCACAGAAAGTATGCTCTGAATCTAGCATTGATACAACTTGGGTCCAGAGATTCTGGTCCTGTGGCCTTTATTGAGCTATCTATTGTCCTTTTCACTCTTGTAAGAAGAGCTGTTTTCAGATTTTCTTCACAAAATTAATTTCCTAGCAAATCTAAAATTGCTGCTCTATTACTGCCAGTAATATCCACTCTATACTGAGTGCATTCTTGTCATTACAGGCAAAGAAACAAGCAGTTCCAGAAATAGGTAAGAAAAAAGAGGGGAAGAACAAGAAATAATCCCTCTTTGCATGTCTGTATAGTGGTTATACATTTAATTTACAGTTTCATTAAATGCAACTCCATTATCTAATACGAATTTCCCCCATCATGCTTGCTCTGCTATTCAAGAAAACAGAGAATGGTATGAATTTGGACTTAGAGCACATTATGGCAGGAACTCAGCAATACAGTCTAGAGAAAGAAACGGAATGCCCAGAAAGAATGATTGAGATCTTCAGAGACACATTTTAAGGTTGCATGCTTAAACACCAATTTGAATTAACTGGTTATACAGTGGCAGGAAGAATTATTTTTCTTGTGATTGCCCTTAACTTCTATACAAAGAACACATTTTCTTTTTTTGTTGGCTTGAGTTCAAATTCAGTATTTCAGTGAAAATAACAAAAAAAAATAAAAATAAAGATAAGGTATGTCCAATCCTATTTGCAGGACACTACAAGACAGACGATCAAGCCCCTTTCAAAAATAAATGCACAGAGAAGACTTTCATTCCTATTTCATGTAGTATTCAGGAAGGCCAGATCCCGACCTGGACTGTATAAGGCAAGCAGTACTCTGTCCTTCTGTGTATAAGATATGAACAATTTCTATCCACTCTCTTCCTGAAAATAGGCAAGAGACAGAGAATGGCTGATGTATTTGATATGCCTTAGTCAGTTAAGCTAGACCAGCTCCCAAAGGTGACAACTGCATCCCTCAACAAAGTTTTAGCAGAAAGAAGAAAAGACAGAAACTTTGACAGCTCACATCAAATGAGAACTCCCAGCAAACATTAGCTCAGACAAAAAGGAAGGATACACTTGAATACAAGTTTAGATAAAGCATCTGCCAGTTTTATGAGTTAAATCCTTTCCTGCAATTATCCAACATATAAAGAAATTAAAGACTGGTTTTGGTAGCAGCTTCATTTTTGCTTTGTCCAAGATATCCCAGATTGTCCTGATACCAATGACAGTCAGAAAGATCTGAACATCTTTTTCTCTTTATTAAGCAGTCTCTACAAAACAGTGGATTCAGGATCTAAACGTGGAATGCATTTTCTTTCTTGCAGTTGGCCTCAATGAGATATAGTCAATAGGTTTGATCTACTTTTCAGTAAAGAATGAAAATATGCATTCTCTTTGGACATGTACCTTATTGAACAATAATTTTGGATTCAGGCCATAATTTCATTAATCCTAAAAGATTTAGAAAGATTTCCTCTGAAGTTCTGAAAGTAGATAGTTCAGCCATTGTACATTTGCATACAATTAGACAACTACTAAAGCACATTCCATAGATTCATCTACAACATATATCTTACAAAAATAAAATGCCTTTTGACTACAAATCCACAAAATCACATAAAGGTTTTCACTATCACTGGTTTTCAAATGATGATGTAATTTTCTTATATGCTTTTATTCTAATTGGTCAATTATCAATGTCAATTTGGTGACATTTCTACATACTTAATGCATCTATTCCAAATGGTACTTCTGACAAGACAGGAAACTAGATTACACAAATATGACTCATCAGCTAGAAATATTAAAGAAAAAAGTGGTGGTTTTTTTTTAATTTAATGTGTCTCTCATGTACTGTCTAAAGAAACCGAGCCCATGAATCAGTATTCATTTAAATCCATATAAATTTTCCATTTCAACATTTTGGGGAAGGGTAGTCAAACAAAGGAAGATTTAGACAAATGGTTTCAAAGTTATGATTGTTTAATGTTATGAAGATCATGTGTTTTATTTTTAAGAATCGGTACAAAATATGTGAATTAGCATTCAGAATTTTAATTATACACCACAGAGGTTTTAGGGTTTTATAGGATAAGTATTCTCTTGACTGTTCAAAATTTTGTACACTTCATACATCCTAACACATATCAGGGGGTTAATAGCTACAGATTTTCTAACCTCAAATAAGCAAGAGAGCGAAATCACATGATCTTTATTTCCACCAAAGAAGCAGATTTGGGTCAACATCTATGACTTGCTAAAAATCCAGCTTAAATACATTGGTAATTTAGACAGGAAAGGTAGATATTAAAAAAAAAAATCAGACAGGACACAGAAAGAAATCTCTCCTTCCATGAGACAGTTAAGCTCAACTGACAAAAAGAGGCAACGGAGGTAATGCTCCTGCGGCACTAATGGTCTGTACGATGGGGGGAATCACAGAGGTAAATGTTCCATATACATAAACTCCCTACAAAGCCTGAATCACTAAAAGATATATGTAGATAGTCCATAGAAATGTGAAATATAAATATTTCCTTACTAAACAATGCATATGTGTCATAAAATTCAATTCATGCATTACCATTAGAGAACAAAGTATTTTTCAGGTTTTTACCAGAAGCTGGAAAACTGTCACATACCAGGTTTGCTAGTAACAATGTTGACTCAATATTTCTCCAACACAATCCTTTGTCTCTCACAAGGGATAGTAGAGTACTATGTAACACTTTTATTTCTGACAGTTTTTCTTGCAGGTGCATATAGTCAATCTATTTGCCATTTCTTCTATTGCACTCCCAAAAGAATACACCTTTATTGGATCTAAAAGCAAGTGACATATTTCTCCCTAACTGAACAGTCTCAAATACTTTCTTTATAAATAAGTTATTTTAGAAATGTTTCTCTATGTGATAAACTGGAAAAGGCCATCTAATCTGTGGCAAGCTAAGAACTACAGTCTCCAGGAGTTTTCCTTGAGGAAGCATTTGGGATCTGTATATTTTCATATCAAATGAAAAGCTGTATGTTTGCTGTTATATAGGCAGGAGTAAGATGCATGAAGGCATACAAAAGTTACAGCAGAGGTGAGGTATTTCCAGAAATAATCCAAAAGAGTAAACACCAACAAAAACAAAAATGCCTTCCTGCCCACGGTTAGAAAACATTGATTTTCTAACCAATTCCATATGTGATCTAAGTTTATGTAATTTAATACAATAGATACTGTATTCCCTGAACACAGTTCCTGGAAAATACTGAATACAATAGATAATGATTCTGAATCCCAATGTAAACATTTTCTGCAAATAAAGATGTATTTCAAAACTTGGTAAAATTTGACACAGCAGAAACTATTTAAGTTCACTGCTATTGTATCATCAGTTTTTCAAGTATAATGACAAAATTACAGCACCAGACCCTCAGCTGGTACAAACTAAGGACTGTACTGTACAGTCATAACATGTTCAGCTACCATGAGTAAACAAAATAAAGGCATCACCAGCTGGAAAAAAAAGCAGTATTGTAACTGTTGTAACTAAATGTGACTATTTAGATAAAAACATGGCTTACCAGCCCATATTGTTAAAAACTTGTTACCATTCTTTCCTACTGCTCTTCCCCAGAATAGGCTACTAGTCACCTTGTGAATGTATTAGTAAAACAAGATTTCCTATGTACACTCTATTTATCAGGAAACTAAATTCTGAAAACAAAGCTATCCACCCCACAATAATACAGAGAATAAATACTGTGCTAAAAACTAATAAATAGACTTCTCACTTCAATTGCTAAACATCTGTACAGGTAAAATGTACTCTAAAATACTGTTACTCTTGGTTAGCTTAAATCAAACAAGTAAAAAGATAGCCTAACATTCTTTGATCTGAAACATGCAGAACCATAAAATGTTTGGACATGATAAAAATTGACATCTCGGATAAGCTTCACATCTTTTATTCTTTTTCATAAAGAAGTGTCAGACAAGTATATAAAAATAATAGATTAAACAAACATAGACACTGTTGTACACAGAGCATAAAACCTTAAAAAAAACCACTTAATAATTCAAGGGAAGTCTAGCAACACTTGTAATTTGCAACACTTGCAATTTTTCAAAAAGCAATACTTTTTTAATTTTTGTCTTTTTTCTATGGTGCCTCAGGAAAAAGGCAAAAATTGAAACTGTAACTACAAATATTAGTGTTTGCTTTCAGTATAAGTGTAGTAAATATGCCATTACTCTTAGATGGCAATGCAATATGCAAACAATATTTACCCAAGATCACTACAGTAAACAAAATTTCCAGACACTTCATTTTTCCTCCTGCTATTTGCAGGATTACTTTGCAAAAAATGTCAATTTTTTCATACCTTCACAATAGGAGATACTTTTCCTTTCTGAAACAACAGGATCACACACAGATTAAGTATATTTTTCTGTTCTAGGTTAAGTGCTCAGAGTTTTAGCAACTTAATTAGCCTAAGTGTAGCAGGCTCTACTAATTCTGACATCTGCACTAACTTGAGTATCTCTGCATTGCACTGCACAACATTCATCATAAGGAAACCCAAGATCTAGTCTCAGTTTTACCTCTGATCTGCTTCCTGAATCTGCCAAGTCACTTTAAAATACATGTTTTATTCCATATCTTGCCCTTTAATTAATATCCCTGTGTGCCAAGTGTTTATGTGCAAAGGAAAGAACAGCTTACCAGGAGAAATACATACAAACAGTGACTAAATATATAATTTGGAGTTATAACATATAAATTGAATTGGAGAAGTGAACATCATGTCCACATTTCACTTATCTACTATACCTATGTTTTGTGCAATCATATTTGGACTACTGTTTGCTTATTCTTAAGATTTTTTGCTGAACTTGTAAATTTGAGAAATAGCATCCTAACATGTTTTCTTGCCAGCCAGCCTTGAAAACAGTTGCCTTCATTCTACCCCTTCTAGACGTAGTGCCACCATAACACTGCTACTTCCCTTTCTCTCCATTTCTCAAACCTGTATCCCTTTTTCATTGCCAAAGTACCAGGAGTTTAATTAACACATTTTGCAAGCACCAGATGCATTTAAGTTTTCTGAAGGAAATGTATATATTGTTGTTACCCATATGACCATTACGACTAGCTTATTCCATGGGAATCATTTGGCTGTTTCAAAATCCAACATTTGACTAGCCTTCTTGACTTTAATTTCTTTTGACTCTCCTAACTAATCAAAGTGAATTATCTTGGGTTTACATATTTACAATCCATAGTTACAGAGTTCGATACTCTAACTAGGTATATTCAATTTCCATCTTGGCCAAAACATATGCAAAATAAATATTTTTCTTGGTTTTCCTCACTGAATTTTCCTTTTCAGAAGTTCTAATTGTAAAGCACTAATGTACTGCTAAGTTTACTGTCTAAGTTTTAATGGAGTGAGGTATTCTAGAGAGAGACAGTTGTATTTTCTTTAAAAATGTGGGACATTACTATTGTTTTCCGCTAACATACTTCAAAGCACTTACTAGCTGCAGTGGTTTTGTAAGGCTCATACCTAAAATATTATTAATTCTTTTAGTAACTGAACTCGTAACAAACTGCAAGGAATAAATTAAATAAAGTGTGTGTGTGTATATATATATATGTATTAGTGGCATACAAGTCACCTTGATATCCTTTGGGATAGAACTCTAACACTGGAACATATTTTATCTATAAAAGTTTCTGTTGATTGCCCAAGAGGTAACAGGAACTCATTTTGCCAGATGATGTTAACTCTTATGGGTTAAGGTGCTGAGTTACCAGGAGCCACAGCTGTGTGTTTTATGCCGAGGGCACTTTTTAGGCAACTCAATATTTTAAGCATCATGACAGTCACATCTGATGTAAGAAGAATTAACAAAAAGGAAGAGAAATGAGAAATCATTATGTATTAAAATATTAGAACTGAGAAAAGAACCATGTTAATACTCTGACATATCACTTATGCATGTATTATATAAAGTTCGGATAATTAGAATTACAGTGAAGAAATTAAGTTATTGACATGAGCTGACTAAAGTGTAAAGAAAGCTGTTGATACAGCAGTGGCATAGCCTTTGCAACTCTATGATTTGCTAAAAGTTCTTGGTAAGATTATTTGAAAATTGAAAGAATATTAAAATCATTTCTATATGATGATTTGGACACAGTTAATAGCATTTTTATATCTGTTTTCAGAAGTTTTAATAAGCAACAACTGCAAAAGATTTCTTCAAGCTGAAATTTAGTGTGGAACACAGGAGTCTGCAAAAAGCAATCATACATTTAAATAAAACAAACACGCACCATCATTTAGGATGTTTTAGACCTTTGGATTAGAAGTTTACAAAATATTTCCCACTTAAAAAGCCCCAATTCAGACTCAGTGAAAATTAAAAAAAAAAAAAAAAAAAAAAAAAAAGAGAGAGAGAGAGAAATACTGCTTTTTAATATGGCATTTTTAATAGATGCCATGAGTTAATAAAGCAATTATATCTTTCTAAAACAGATTTCTTACTCAGCCTGAAGTCCAGAGTACACAAAATACTCATATTCCTGGTAAACTACAAAAAGAGAAGGCAAACAGTGGAACTGCATATCTCTGAAACAAACCACACTTATTAGTTCAAAAACCTGAAATACATACAATTAGATTTAATTGAAGTTTCTCTTTTTCTTTCCAATTTCTCTCCTTTATCAAAAGAAACACCAAAACCTTCTTTGACAGAATGTTAAAACTTCTGAAGACTTTCAAGTTGTTTTCCCTCCTTTCTACTACTTGTATGGACAAAATTAAATATCATAAAAAGAGAAGATAGATTACTCTTTGCATCCTCTTTTCTCTCAATAAATAACGGTATCATTAATGATACCACTTTCTCCAAAGTATCTCTGTTTTTTCTGAAAGGGATAAGCTCTCCGTAACACAAATCCTTAATTCCTACAAGGCACTGTAACAAGACATCCAATAAAAACCTTAGGTACTAAAAGCAGTCACTGGATGGGTTTAAATGCTCAAATTCAGAATCATTAACCAAAAAATTTGCTGTATCTTATCTACCAAACTAAGTTATTGCTTGTGGAAAGGATGCCAGATGAGAGTGCTAGCTCCTCTGTAACCGTCAGCTGTCCTTGTTCTTCTGCCCTGGTAAGAGACAGGAAAACTAGATAAATGAATGCTGGAGGAACCTTCTCTAGTCTTCATGGTTAACATTCTATTAGTGGCAGTAACCAAGCTTACTTCCTGAGACTGCTTTTAATAGCTGTAGACACTTCCATTTGAACTGGAACCATTCCTAAAACCGAGCAGTACAGTTCAGTAAAGCCTCTTCATGTGTCCTCCGTGTTATAACTAACAGTGTTGGTTTTCTTCTTCTTTTTTTTTTTTTTTTTTTTTCCTAATTGAGTACTTCCCCACATTCTGAATTTTTCTATCAGTTTTTATACATTAAGCCACACAAAGTATGCAGAACAACAAAGACGTATCTAAGAGCTCTAAGGCACGTATTAAAAGGCCTGATAAAACAAAAATTGCTCTATACCTTCACAGTGAAACCAGTTTTACACATTGTTTAATTTCACTGCAGTTTGGATTTGCACTGGAACATCCCTCTCAGCATGCAATTACTACATTTGCTGGATTTCCAGTTATTTTTTAAAAGTCTGCTAAAGAACTATTAGTGTTTCACATGTCAGTGACACCTGGCAACCACAGTGACTCTGCAAAATTTAATGGCAGCAAGGGAATTGTTATTGTCTATTGCTTCACTGGTCCATGAACTGAGGAGTTCCTGAGCAAGTCTTGGCACAGTGCAGCAAAGCAGCTGTTAAGCCCTATTGTTGTCAAGAATACGCATTTTGACAACTACTAATCATGTATTTACTCTGAACAGTGAATAATCTTATACATTTATTATTCCCAGAATATATTTACCCAACAAGTAATGGCAGCTCTAAATGAGTTTCTTATGTCCTAGCAAGAAAACACAAACAGTAATTAATTAGTTTATTGTTATTTAGCCACAATTTATTTATTTATTTCCCCAAGCCATTCATCTGATGCATTAAGTACATAATGGCAGGTAACTTTTCATGGCATTTATGGTCATGAAGTATCCGGGGAAATTCCGTGCAAACTATGCTAGGTAACCTCAATTGTCTTTAAAATGGGAGACCTAATATTGTCCTGAATTGGAAATAATTTAAAAGACAGAAAAATGGATGGTATCGGTAAAACAAAATGCTTCAGCAGCTGAAAGGGTACAAGCTGGTGTTTATCTCTTCTCTGTTTGAAGAAGCCCCAAAACAGAGTTGCTAAGATGTCTAAATTGCACAGCATTATTTAGGTTTGTCATGGCAGGCAATAAATGTAAGCCATTCCCTGGAAAGCTAAAAAGTCTGTAGTGATGGTATGATGGCAGATGATACTAAGTTGTGGTCTATATATAGGCAAAGACAGAAAGCAAGAAGTCACTCAACTTTTGCAGATTCTTTGGACTATAAGGACAATGATTCAGCAAAATGGGAATGGGTGTCAAACAAATCAGAAAATTTAGGATCAAATGCATGGGCCTGATAATAGGTCATAGGGAAGGTTACACATGAGGAGTACATGGCAATGGTAACTCTGGGCACAGTGCTGTCATGCTACTCAAACTCTTGATACATGCATCGCACTTTAGAATGATGCAGTTCTTAACTTTTCCTTCTCTCTTTGTAAAACAGCTGATCTTGCTGAAGATTTGTAAGCTCCAAGACATTTCTAATTTCATGTACGTATTTCAGAGCTATTAATTTTACACAAGGGATACTCAGCATGGAAGCTGGTAGAAGGTCAAAACCTAAGATAGGTTTAATCTACAACAGAAAGTATGACTGACTTTATGCTGAGGAATTCTTATCTAGGATAAGTGTCTGAATAATGAATTGGACCTATATGACTGTATCAGTTTATACTCACAAATTATTCTCTTCTCAGAAATGTCTTTCCTATATGAACTAGACAAAAGGTAGACAAACAGTGATCAATTTACTAAAAATATTCTAGGGACAACTAAATATTAGACCATTTGAAATGCATTAAAATATCACAAACAATATTATAATAAATAAATCATCTGCATGTGTTTTCTGTTGCACCACTGAAATACTGCAATAATTCTTTAGTACTAGGAGATTGCTGAATGCATAACACCATTTTTTTCTATTTCCTTCTCCCTGAAGTAAATCATAATCAATGATCAACATATGAGAAAGGAGTGCTAAATGTACAATTATTTGTAAAAGATAATACTTAAAAGCTGTATTCATCTGCACCACAATAATGCTCTTGACGCAAATCCAGCAGCAAACAAAATTATATCATATCACACAGTCTGGAGATCATGCCTGTTTTCCTTCTGACCTCAGAGCACAGGTTTACCAATTTTGAAATGTTTTATACATGGGATAAATAATAACTGATTTGACATAGAAGTGGAAAATCTTTGTCGAACAGTGAGATTTGTCACTGGCTCATAACTAGATCATTTCTAAGTAGCACTGCTGCAGATGAAGCAAGATATATCATCAGACAGACATTAATCTTTAACAGGTTACCTATTGTTTCAATAACAATTATTTCTTCTTGCTGCTGAAACCCAGTTATTTAGAAAATACAAGGTTCAATGATGGTTTCTGTGAGTCACCACATATAATCACACCCAAAAAGTAACTGCACTGATGATGGTAATACAGCATGGAAGGTCATTAATTATTAGATTAATTCATTATAAGCACACAAGACATAGTCCTAATGTTATTTTAAAACCCAAATAGAGCATAAGGACATGCAGGCCACTTTATCACCCACACAGAAAACCACTGGTAAGCCCTTGGCAGGAGAGCACGTAAGTACTTAGTTGGGGCTACTGGTCTAACAGGAGGACTGCTGATAGCAAAAGTGGGATAAATTATTTTAACAATCTGTTAATATGAATCATTCCTTATTATACCATGGCTAAATTAGAGAAATAATGAGGTACAAAACTTAACTGCCTTAGGATAAGCCTGGAGAGATATGAGTTCAAGGGAAGAGGAAAATAATCTTTGAGCAGCTAATCATAGCTAAAATCAAAAGACACAAAAATACTACAATCCCTGACTGGCCTTGGAACACAAATGTCATATTAAAACACAGAATACAAGAACAATTAAGTTTCTGAATAACTTAAAAATCTACTATTTTAAAATTTTGTGATGTAGCATCAAAATAATTAATTTTGTTTTCTTATTTTTGGCCCAAATCCTTTCTGTTTTCAGTCAGTCTGACATCACCTTCTGTCTTTAATCAAAATGCTGCCCTCCTCCATAATCTAAAGAGAGTTACGCTTATTCTTCTTTTGGGTCTAACAAAAGCATTCAAGGTCTATTATTTTGAAATGGCTATAACGACTTGTGTTAAAATATTTCATTTATCGCATCATTACAACAATTGAATTTGAAAGTTATACTGAATTTTATTTTCCATTTTAATGCCCACAGTCTCAGGAGCAGACATATTGTGATGGTAAACTGTAAGGATTCAGAATACTTCCTTTTCTCTTAAAACTTTCTATGATGCTTATTGTTATTTCTCCTCCTATGCCTGTTTCTCCAGCCTTCAATTAAAGGCTGGAACAATTAGGCTTTATTGAATTGTAAGTTCCCTAATTGAATAGATATATAGACAGTTGAAAGCACCAGGATGCTCTACAGGGTCTTGTTTATCAGTGTCTAAATCTTGGTTAACAGCTTGCTACCATTCTAAGTATATAACTATTTATTTAAGTATTTATGTACAATGTTTACCATGGCAACTGCCATATCAACTTGACATACACAAAAGTAATTTTATTCTAATACATCTACCTCTTTGTTAGAATTCATCCATATTTTATGGCATTTAAGGAGAATTCGTAATATATGTTTCAACTTATTTTATGTATAAAAAGTACTTGTCAATTTTCTAGTATGATGTATATGACTAAAGGTATTGGCCAGCCACAGAAGTGGTCAAACAGCCAATTAAATCAGTTGAAGGAAAAAATCGTGGCAACCTTTGAATATTGCTCAGTCTGTAGTTCTTCCATTAACAAAGTTATTTATTTTACTGTTTAATTTATGCCTCAAATACAGTTTTGAAAAAGAAATACAAACAGGAAAACATATATTACCCTAGTAAAAACACTTTCTTTAATTATCTTTTTCTACCATCTTTTTTTACACTTCAGACTTCATACTCTATAGCCTCTATATTCTAAATTCCCTTAAAAATTAATCCTGCTATGTTCCAGACCTCTAGAAGAACATAGTTCCAATCTGAATGCATCTTGGCAAGAGCAATCTACTACTGACTCACGAGTTGTTCAGAGCTCAATACTCAAAACACCTTTTGTGATCTTTGTCCTAGGATTCAATGCTGTGAAAGGAAGGTGTTACACACCTGCTTGGTTAACTGTTGCAAATTCACATTTTAACCGACTGGACTAATGTCTTTGCTTCACTGAAGAGGCAGGACCCACATCCTTCCTCCTCTGCATCTGTGGAAATGGCCAGACTTGTTAAGTCACATGCTGTGTTTGGAAATACACATCACAGCCAAAGTAAAGAGCCGAACCACACACATATAGTTCATGGAAGTATAACCCCACAGTTCAGAAACACAAAGGGTAATTGGTGATCTATCTCTGCTTGACCTGTTACACCAAATTTCATTGACATCTGATTTACTAGTGAAATTAAAAGATAAAGAATATACAGCCTTAGAACTGCCAAAATTAAGGCAAACCCCAAAGGGAATTTGCAGGGTTAAAGAGAATAATAACTACATCAAGACTAATAACTACAGCATGACTGCAAAGGAAACTGGATATAATAGGATAGGTAATTACAGAAGGCAAGAAATAAGACAAGGCTGCAACATCATGAGAGTACAGTACCAGGAGAGATTAGAGGAAGAAAGAAATAAGACTGGTCATGAAGCATTGTATACACTGTTGGGTTTCCAATAGGGAATAATTCACTTATGTGATTCAGCTCTTTCTCCCTCATCACAGCCAGAAACCGCCCTGAGTTAAACAGAGAAAAAAATTAAGAGATACTGTGAATTCTACAGTATCTTCTGTACCAGCAGACATGATCCAGTCCCTCCTGCAGTAAATTAGTAATACTTAATAATGATAATAGTCATAATTAATATTAAACTCTTAGTGAAGGTTTATTATCTTCAAGTCCCATTAAGTAATTAACCAATTCATTAAGATTGCTGGCATAAAGGCAAGCAATAAAGTTAGAGACACACCCCGCAGGTCCAACATTTAATAATCTATTTAAACATTTAAAAATTTTAGCATTTATTTCTTAATATAATAATGATCTAGTCCTACAGTATGCAAAACAAATCTGAAGGACATGCTTTTTTTGAAATTCTTATCTTTTCAGAAGTTGCTGTTGGGTTGTACAATTTCAGCTCGGAAACTGCACAGGGATATGCAAGTGGTTGTTTGAGATAAAAGTCTACCTGCAAATCCTATCAAACAATGGTAAAACAATACATTTCATAAAATAAAGCAGACATGAACACTGATCTATTTATTATACACAGTTCCAGTAATCCCGATCAAATTTTTGAATTCAGTGGACCAAATCCTGCAGTTACACATACAAAACCAGAGGCCTAGAGTAAGAAGTGAAAAAAAAAAAAAAACACCAAAAAAAAAAAAAAAACCACCAAAAAAAAAAAAAAAACCCCCCCCAAAAAAAAAAAAAACCCAAAAAAAACACAACCAAAAAACACTGAAAAGTATACACATGCCCTAACTGGAACAGAAACTAGTTTCCAATGCCCAACATTTCATGTCAATATTCTCTTTGCTGTTCAGTCGTCCTTAGGGGGACCCAGACAGGTCACAGTTTTCCCAGTAAAGTAGGTGGATATATTATTAATATTATTTGCTTTCAGGCATTTGCTTTCAGGCAGTTAGTCAGTGGAAAAAGAAAACCAAGTAGAACTTTAATCTTTTCTGGGGAGACTAACAAGTAAGTAACATTCAGAGCTCATGAAGGCTTTTTTTGCACAGTAGTAAATTACTATTCTAATGAGGCATACTTCCCTTTTCAACTTTAATCTGCCTGAAAACATTTCTCATATTTTGATTGGAAAGAAATAATGCTTTAGATCAGATTTGAGAACTTTCACTTCCATCTGGTTACTGCAAGTTTCAAATACAGCTTTTGCTTTGATTTTATATCTTGATTTATGATGACAGTAAAAAACTGAATGTACTTTCTCTTATTTTACCTTTAATTTTGTGTTTGCATGGTCACAACTTTCTCCATGCTAGTGAAATGCAGAACTGTCTTAACTGAGTTCAGTAGGGCTGAATAAAACTAGTAGTATTGAAAAAGAGAAAAGTAAATAAGTCTTTTTCTCCCCACAGCAAAACATTTGGTGAAATATTTTTTGAAAGTTACACCTGATTTCCTCCTTTCCTTTATTCAGTTTCCCAGACTTAAGAAAAAAGTTTTGCCTTACTTGCAACTTGCTTCTTTGCCTGAGAACCCCACCTCTTGAGAGACACAGTGCTTGTAGTACGCAGTATTATAAGAACGTGTTTCTAATTAAGTGAACAGGTGGCTTCAGCCAGCAGGAACTACTGAGCAAACAAACCCAGTGAGAGCTGGGACTAGTTGTAGCAGATGGTGTGGTCTTTGTACCACTTTAATGAAGACTGTGCCTGAGCTCTCTGTTGGGTTTAATAGAACACTTATCATTTGTGCAACTACATTTACACCAAAATAAAAAGGAATTATTTCTAGATTACAAAAGCAATATATTCTGTGTACCCTTCAGGCATGTACAAGCATACCCTTATCTGATAAGTATATATTATGCATAACAAACTTCAGTTAGAAGGTCAATTCATACCTAACACTATTATCTATATCCGTCCACCAGTGAAATAAACTGTTGTAATATTTGTATCATGCTAGCAATCATCTTGTGGAACTGCACAGACATTAACAGCCTTTAAGCAGCAGGTAAACATTTACAGGTTTTTAATATTCACTTGCTAACTCCTGTTTCTAAATCAATCTATCAATGGTTTAGAATATATTTATTAAATTATAAGCTTCCCTTCACAGATTTATGTGAGCATATTCCAAATCATAGTTCACATCAGGAATTGGAAAATTTCTTCAAATGTTTTTAATGAGGACTAACATTCTATCTTGGATCCTCCCATTGACTTAGGTCAGGGTGATCAGACAGAAAAATGGTAGTACAAAACCAATTTCAATAGAAAAATTACCATTCCAACTTGAACAAGTATTGAAAAGAAAAATAGGGAACAGAATGGGAGAAATTTCTAGTAAAAATTCAGCAACTGAATTCAGAAATGCCAATAAATTACACTTTTCTACAGTCCAGTATTATCACAGACTGCTCATGAATTTATAAAGTATTCATACGTACAGACTTCCATTCAAACAATTCCTAAAACATATCAACATATAACATAGCTCAAATACCTTACGAGAGTGTACAGCAAACTGGTTTTCAAAAGTCAGAAACAGCGTACTTGCGGCGAATGAAGAGACGGGACGCAGCTTGATGCAAGCAAATGTCGATTTATTGTACAGAAGCACGAGTTTTTATACACTTTCAGAAGGTGCGCGTTTTAAACTAATTGGTTCTTGAAGCTAAGCCTTGCATACTAGGCAATCCCTGATTGGTGGTTAACTACCAGCAATTAACAGCAAGGTGTTACCTTTCCTTGGCGCCATCAAGTCTCCCACTCCCCTGTGCTCTGTAAACACGTCTCATCATGTTAATTGTTGTGTCTATTCACACTCCTTGTCCTCCCAGGGTTCGTGACCTACAAGCTCGAGCACATTCCCCTCAGCTAACTGATTGCCATGCATGGTCCTAGTTTGCAGACCGCTCCTGCACGTACTTATCTCTGAGGTTCCCCTGAGAAGGTAAACTTCCCTCTTGCTATGTGGCTGTTTCAGGCAAACAGTGTCAGCCTTCTAGAGTAACTGGTGATATTGCCACTAAGTTACATAGCAGTGATGCAGGAAAGGTAAGCCAGTAAGGAGGGGAAGGAGACGAAAAAAAGTGTGTGGACCATAAATTTAGGGAAACACAGCAAGCATTATGGATAGAATGAGATCATTTCGTAATACACATTTTGTGGTCCTGGGTTTTTTTCTCTCATATGCACAGAAACATGTTATGAGAACAAATTTGAATCTGGATTTATGACTCTACACAAGTCAGAAAAGAGAGAAAATGATAGTGATTTAAAAGCAATGTAGCTAGCTGGTAATTTTTTATCTTCACAAATTTCATTCTATCATTAGGGCAATTAATATACATAGTGGCCAGCATATGTGACATCTGAAGTCCAGGACAGGTTCCATCTATCTCTAAATGCATGAAGAAATTATTTTGGTTTTATGAAATGGTATTCAGAAGGATAAGAGATTAAGATAGCAGCTAAGGATGCCATGCATTTTGATTACAGCTTTGTTCCTATTGTTTTTATTATTTTATTTGCTAACATGCTATAGTGTAGTCTGGCTATATGTCAGGTTTACATGCACATGGGTTTGTGTTTAAAGTACATAAAAAAAGATTAACCGAGTCATTATTGCAAAATCATTCACCAAAAAGAGTATACCTGTTTCAAGTTGTCACACATTCTCTATTTTTAATTTTTTTACAAGAGTTAAAAATATTACTGATGCAGAAAAGATGGACACTCATAGAAACAGATCAGATGGATGGAAAAGTGGGATAAGCCTTTTAACTTGCAGTTTCACCACATGCAACACTATACTATCACTTAACAATTCATTGAAAACCATATTCTACCCTATCTTTGTGCAAAAATCCAGTTGATAAGGAAAAATAAAGACACAGTATGACCTCTTTTGTAAATAAATAGTCCAATATGTAACAATTTGGCTGGAGTACTGCAGGAATCATAGTTTACACAACTCATTATTCTTACTATTCATATCACTGAACTTGTCTTGCTAGTTCTGTTTATTTTTCACTGGAGTAATTCTTTGGGGAACTTCAAAGCAATTAGTTCAGGAGCACATGTTAAAGGGTGAAGAGTTTCAATGTTGCAGCAATGTAAGATAACTATAGATCACAAAATCTGTCATGGAATAATGCAATCAAGAACAAAGCAAATTGAAGCTTTGTTTTCAAAAGATAAGAATGCAATGGAATGCATCACTAGCTCCTCTTATTTCTTGTACTGTCTACCTAAATGAGGCTCCCTGCTTGCATATTTCAAAGTCATTGGTTAATTATCCTGTAGCAAAACCACATCTTGGGTACTGTGATTTGAACATAATGATGTGACTGTAATTTGAACAAATTAGAAATATGCAAAGTTGAATACTTGATTTCAGATATAATACAGTAATTAAAAACATAACAAATCATTTAGCCGGAATGTTGCCATTGTTGCTGAGAAAAACTGCTAATTGCAGTGCCTGTAACTCCCCTATATTTGCAGTGTTTTACTCCATCCCCAATTCAAGATCCAATGGCAAAAAATAATGAATTAAAAGGTATATTTCTCAGACTTTTAGACTACACAGACAAGCAAGAAAAGAATAAGATGGGCAAAAGAGACATAATTTGCATTGTCAATTTAATGTCTGTTAAGCACTCCCTGTACAACAGAAAATAATAATATGCCAGTGTGTAAAGTTACATGGATAATATGAGAGTATAGTAAATACAAGGAGATCACCAAACACAAAATGAATGTTGAGGAATATTTATTTTAAAACCATGCTGTTGGTTTTACCTTGAAAATTTTTTATGATCCTGTTTTAAGTAATTTTTGCTATCAATTCACCCAAATAAAACATGTTCCTGGTATTTTTGGTATGTGTACAAATGATATTATTCCTTAATAAAGTGTCATGATTCTGGATGGATTTTAGGCATCAGCATTTACAAACCCTTCTAGGAGCTCTTCCTGTGACAGCTGCTCTCAGGTACTCAAGGTTACTAGCACTGAATGTTCTTTCACTGGGAGACCAAGCATCCCTGTTGAAAAAGGCTTGCTCCAAACTCAAGAATACAAAGGGAAACAGCGATGGCTATTCTACTGCTCCCTGAATCTACAGGCAGCTTTTCATTCCCTGCCTTACAGTATGATTTCAAAACTAAAAAATTAGTTTTGCCATTCCCTAATGAAAAAATATAAGCATGCTTCAAGTGTATTGAAAATGCACATTCAGCAGTACTGTTCAGCCATGAATATTGCTCAACAATGACCAAAATGAATGGATTAATGACATGAATATTTTACAGGTCAAATCTGCAGTCTGAGAACTACCTTTCCTAATTTCTTGTTCTTTTAGCAGTCTATTTGATCATAGAGGTAAACCTATGCTTTCACACATCTCAAGTTGTTCCGGTGGTGTTTGTTTCACCACCACCACCTGTTATAGGGAATATATAACACCCACACTCCTTTGCAACATGTTATGCTTATATATGAAATATATGATACACCATATTATAATACATTGCTATACTATATACTATACAATATATAATAACATAATATATAATGATATATAATAATTATGTATGTAATAATTATATGTAAAAATAGTATTTCCTACTGTCAGTGCTTATCAGTTCTCTGAGTGTTTTTGTCTCCTAGCAGCAAGTTCAAAATCAGCAGCTCTGGTTACTTTATACTTAACATTCTAGTAAGAAACACAGGTGTCTGCTCAGGTTTTAAGCTGAGATAAGTTACTTTAGAGGGATGAGTTCTTTTGTACAGATAATATTTCACAGACTTTGAGTGAATCAAAGTCCACTGACACTGATTAACCCATATTCATTTATCCTTCTTAAAAATACAGTTCAGTGCTTATTTCTCCAATATATACAACAAACCTCTCCTTAAAATCCCTAGCAAGTTGCTTAATTGGTGACATAAAACCACTAAATAATATTGTATTCTGCTTGTCATATCTGATGACATAAATTCATCAGCCTGTATCTTTTTTATTTTTGTTACTGTGACACAATTTTGCAAATAGGTGAAATGCCCATGTTAATAACTTATTTCAGGATATTTAAACATGCGGATTGGTAATAAGTTATTAACATCTGTGTTTTGTTCAAACATTTGTCTCCTGCAAATATTCTTTAATATTCTTTAAAAACTGGACCTTTGACTTCATTAGAGAAGTGATCAGGAGAGAGAATTATGAACTTGAGAGTGTTAGATTTGGCTAGGAATTGGATTCACTGTTGCCTATCAGTTCTCCTTTCTTTTCCTAAAAAAAAAAAAAAGGCAATGTTGTAACACAGCAGGTCAGTGTTACAGCATTCCTCAAAAAGCATTACTCAAAAATGATATGAATAATGCCAACAACACCAGTGCATGAAAAAAACAACATATACAGAAGCAGCCCAGATATATTATCAACAAAAAGTATATTCTTAGTGACTTCATGTAATACACTGTCAGTAAGTGCAGTAATAACTAATACCTATGGCCTGTATACCAGGGTGCTGACCAGAAAACTATGAAGTCATGTTTCACATTCATCCACTCTGAAACTACCTAAATTTGCTAATCTTCAGGGCTGTGGAAGAACTCATCTCAGTGCCCAGACTTGGCGAAGGAAGTATAAACTGAGTGCTGAAACAGATGATTGCAAAGACTGCATTGAGTGTAGTACTGCTGTTCTAGTTAATACACATTACATGTATCTTCACAGTGATAAACTGAAGTGCTTGGATAAAGTCTAAATATACCAGGAAATGAAGAAAAATCTAGTTCTAATACATGAATCTCTCAATTATTTAGCACTCACAGGCATTCATTGTTTAATTAATTCTAGATTAAATACTGCTTAATTGACTTTACTACTGTCCATGTAAAAAAAAATAATTTCCATATACTTGTGTAGCATTCTTGAAAGGTAAATATCATGCTAAGATAAATAGAACAAGTACTGGACACAAAGAAATGGATAAACCACCTAAGTAAGGGATCTGAAAATAAGTATATCAGTACAAATCAGTCACACAAACAGCAAACATAAAGTAAATTTTATGTTAAACTATTATATGCATCGCACGTGAAATAAAGCTATCTGTGGCCAGGAACTGGTTCAAAAGTAAGAATGACTGTTCAGAATTATTTTTTGAATGTTTCAGCCTCTCTTAGTTTCTTGAAAGAGAAAAAAAAAACAAAAACCAAAAAACAACATCTCTGCCTAAGCATTTTGATATTTTACTTGAGAGCAATCAAGATAAATTACCCTTAAATCTGTGCTTTTTTTTTTTTTTTTCCCTAACATATCACTTGAACTGTCAACACAGAGGGGTATCATGAGGACTGGCATGGAAGAATACAGACACTTTCCGTGTGCAACAGCTCCCTTAGTCTTCTGTGACTAAGACAGACCAAAGTAAGGACCAACTCTGAGAGTCAATTCCAAAAACTTGAACACCTGTATAACCATAGTGACCTATAATGAAATTTGTTCTGATTTACATGGATTTCAGTGTTATCACTCAAACACTGTTCCTAAAATGTATCTGCTCTAAACATTATCCTTTCACCCCACTTCAGTGCTTACACTTGAGCTGATTCAGAAGCTAGAACTGAAAGATACTTACACACAGGAATTTAGTAGCCTACGGACTATGGAGACAGAGATGATGATGTCCAAGTATTGACAGTTCTCTAATACTGTCCTACAGTACTGTCTTATATTTGGAGACAAGGACACAAAGACTCTCCCACAGTTGTCTGGAAAAGGATCAGTGGTATAGCCTCCTGAGGAACAAATAACTTTAGGGCACACCTTTGGAAATTCTTACACTTCTGTACAAAAATGCAAATCTAAACATGGCTTCAGTAACTTTAGTGTGGCTTTCCATGCAGCTGCAAATACACATCAGAGACCAGGTAATCAATATTCAGACTTAAGTCACTCAAGACAATATCAAAACCAGAGAATAAGTAGTAATTTAGGTAGCTAGTCATACTGAACTACTACACCCATATGCACTGAACTACTAAAAGCAGCAATAGTTTTGAGTCCTGCTATTATTAACACATCGTGACATGTGGTAGTTCATTTTTCTTTTCATTGCAGTTTGACATGATGTCAGTTTGGAGGTTATTGAAATTATTGTTCATGCCCTGAATATCTAGTTAAACAGAAATGTGTGGTCCAAATTATTAATTAAAATGAAAGGAGAAAAGATGACAACATAAAGGGTCTTATTTCTAATTCTCTTTGCAAATCTCAGCAGTTAAAAGCCAGATGAATAGAAATCAGTTAAGGTTCATTACAGTTACAATCCATCCAGAGAAAGAGAAAGATAGAAGCTCTGGTACATTAACTTTTACGCTTGTGACCCAGTAAATAATGTTCTAGTTAGAGCTATGACTTCTTGCAACCCAAAGCTCATATAATTTCTATAATAATATATTAATTTTTCACATTTTTAAGTGTTGCTAAATGCAGATCTAAAGGATGTCAATTCAAAAACAAAAATGAGAACATTTCTTTACAAAAGTCACAGAAGCAGATTCAAAATTTTTAACCATGATGATACTGTTTAAATAAATGAGAAAACAAGGCCGTCTGTCAAATCTACAGCAATTCAATTGAAAAATCAAATTTATAATGAGTCTAACACAGATGACATGCTTCCATTTTCTCTTCACACATGGGAGAGACTAGATTTTCAGTTAGCTTGGATCATTTAACCAGTCCCTCTGTAATTCAGATGCAAGCACTGAGCGTGTTACTTGAACAGACAGCAGAGGCGGAGGTGTGGGTTGAGGGAAGGAGTTTGACATTGTATTTGTCCCCACAAAAGGATTTTTATCATATCATAATCCTGTTTCACTTGCAAGAAAGAATGAAGAAATTCATTCAAATACAGTAAATTACATGTAGAAAATAGATCTACTGTATGTTATTATAGTTACTGAATTATATTCTAATGATTAAAAATTCATTCACTGTGGATGTTTCATTAAAAGAACTCTCTTTTGAGGTATGTGCAGAGTTGTTTTAGGACAAGCCTAAACTGGTTGTATTGGGTTTGCATGGCAGGGTTTTAGTAGCAGGGAGGCTACAGGGGCAGAATCTGTGAGAAGCTGCTTGAAGCTTCCCCTAGTCTGACATAGTCAATGCCAGCCGGCTCCGAGATGGACCCACACAGTCCGTCTGGATTCAGAGGATAAAATAACAATGTGTATTTTCTTATGTGGACAAATATGAATGACCATTGATAACAATGTCAGGCAAAATTATCATTTGCAGAAGTTATTTTCAGTATATACAGTCAAGAGGTAATGATGTTTTGTCTCTTCAACATACAGTACTTCAGGTTCTGCAATGCTCTGTGACCAATTCAGGTCATAATTTAACCTCACTTTCTCACTATTCTACAAGCTGTTTCTAAAGAACACTTTCAACAACAGTTAACATCAGAGTACAAATTAATTTTTAAACTAGTAATAGAGACTGAAAAATCATAATAGCAGTAATTTCTTCAAATTTAGATTAAGACTATATGATGTTCTGCATAAAAAAAAAGAAATTACGAACTTGCCTCTTAGTAAATATCTCACCACAAACATGCTGTATTACCAGTGTTTTATATGCATAAGGGCAGGGACAATACCACACCAATTTACCATACAAAAAGAAAATAGAGATGATAAGACAAGAAAGTAAATTTAGACATATGGTATCATCCCCTTTGAAATACTTTTTATTTCTGATTCCTTTTTTCTTTCTTACACAACCACTGAGAAGACTGTTTATTACAAGTTCTCTTACGGAAAAATAGAACAATCAAAAGAATGCAATGAATATTGTCTTTAGTTTTTTCTGCTTCATCTCATTTTAATATTTTAACAATATGAGTTAAATTATGGAATCATAGAAACACTGGTTGAAAACAACCTCTGGCTGAAGCAGTACTAAATCAGATCAGCTTTGTACAGCTAAGTCTTTTAAACCACCAGATTCTCCAAGGATCCCATGACAATACTCCTCTACTATCCTACTGAAGAAGTTGTCTCCACTGTGCACTATGAATCTCCCCAGCTTGATTTTGTAGCTTCTGGCCCTTGCTTTACTCTCTGACTCTGTGTAAAAGAGTTGGCTTCATTGACTTTGCAACTTTCCTCACATAGTTGTAAAGTGCCCCATCCCCTTAAATCTCATCTTTGCCAGACTAAACAAGCCCAGCTCTTTCAACCTCTCCTTATAGGTCACATGCTCTTGGCTCCATATTTATGGCCTCTCCAGTTTGTCAATACCCTTCTTGAACTAAGGGGCACAAACCTGAATGTAATATTCCAGGTATCACCAGCAACATATCGCCCAGTTGTAAATAATTATCTGTCCCATCTGGTTTAATGGAGGTTCTCAGATAACTGATACGTATGCTTGAGTGTAAAGTCCTTGCATACATACATTATTCAGACCCAACACATAACCCAACTCAAAAATCTGCTCATGGGTGTTTTTTTCATAGCAAAAGCATGAGTTTTTCTGAGTTCCTGAGGTGCTTTATGTGCTTCTTTCTACATTGTTGAGACCAAAGCCTGAGAAACCTCTTTCCCATTACAGAGGTCCAAAAAAGAAACATGTCAGATCAAAGACAGAGTGCATCTAATCTTATTAATGCTGTGCAAAATCAATCTCCTGAAGCTTTCTAGTGCTTGCAGACATGCAGTTAAGATACCTCTGGTGATGGACAGAAATTGCAGGTTTTCCTCCCAATTTTTTAGATATTTCTTATTTTCATTCTCTTTGCTTTTGCTGAAAAGTGATTGAGTGTAAAAGATCTACTGCAATGTCAGTCTCCTGTTAACAGCTGGGAAGTCACTTTGTCTTACTTGCAGTCACAAAGAAACACAAGATAATCATATTGTGACAGCCATACCCAGCAGAGAGGAAGAGAAGCAAATCTCTTTTCATTATTCTACTCTACCCATTTCAGCCCTTACCAAATTTCCCAACAGTGAAAGAAAGAGCATTCCTTTTCAATTCCATTAATAGCTGGATAGCCAATAGGAAATCTTATTTTCAGCTCATAAATTTTGTTTTCAGGATAAAGGTAGGTTTTTTTTCCCTTCTGTGCTACTTAAAGTATATTCTACAGTTTTCATTAATCTCTCCCATTTGGGAGGAAATAGTCTCCTAACTTTCCAGTACTGCTCCCCATACTGCATATCTCAAGGTACTGTTGAACTAGAGAAGAATATCCCAGACTGAAGAATTCAACAAAGAAAAATACACAGAGATAGTCCTGTGACATAAAAGCCTGGAACTGAACAGCATTAATGTCATGTCATTTAGTTGCAAGTTTCTATAATCACTTGAATGTAAATCACAGTTTCTACTGAAACTGAATTTAGTAATTAGAAACACAGAGAAGCATAAAGAAGGTAGTCTCTTCGTCTTAATTGCCTCTGAACTGCTTCTTGTTTCCATAGGTGCTGCTTCTCATTTAACAGAGACATTAGCATAGAAATAATCTGCATCAAGCCAGTTTCAAAGCTCTCCCCAGTCCCAGGAGTTTTGGCTGCCTATGTGTATTAGGATCAAAAATAATTTGAGTCATTATACTTTTGGTTCAGATTAGCTAAAGAAAATACAAATTCATTTTTATTGACAGGTAAACATTTATAGAAATATTATTCCCCTTGTCTTCACATAACACTAGAAAGCTTCCTTGCCATAGTAGCTCGTTCAAAGAGCTAGAATAAGGTAGAAGAAAGATCACTAACACCAGCAAATTTCTAATAAAACTATCATGTCCAAGTCACATCAGCTACCTATAATTCCACATTCCACATGGCACGCTCTCTCTAAAGAAACAGCAAAATGCTTTTTTCATGAAGTAAGCCAATAAATCAGAGGTCATTACTCAGAAGTCTCTTGGAAAAAAAAGAAATTTTTTAAACAATATAAATATCTGCACTAGAAGCATTATGTTGCACTAGCCTAACTCCCAAAGTCTTGGACTATCATGAAGTCATAGTTTTACCAACTAAAAAAATTAAACTTGGCCAAGATCATAATTAAATTGTCAATAAATCTGAGATTCTATATAAAGAAAGAGCAGTTTGAGGATGCTTTGCTATTCATTTCTCTAGATTGGTAGTTTTTTGTTGAAACATACAACAGTTATGAATTTATGCAAACCTAAAAGTAATAACTCAGTCAGCCAGACACAGTGTCACAGAGCCATTAGCCGGTCATGAGAAAAATAACCAGTAATGAGTATGATGTATTGGTTAGAGCAGATACTCCTAGATTCTTTATTTAGTTCTGCAGCAATTAATATGTGACCTTGAACAAATCACTGAGCTAAAACCAGTTTAAAACTCCAAGTTTATACTGGACATAGATACAGATGTTTTCTAAATCTCATAGATTTTCAAACGCAAATAGTTAATTAAGGTTCTCTTAATTTTGTATGTTATTTCTAAAGAGAGCTGCAACAAAGAAAGAAATCTAAGTTCCATACCTACTTCCACTGAATGTTGTTTCTAGCTCCTTTGTAAAAAAATAGCAAAAAACCTTTCTATGCAATGGTACCTATTTACATTGTGTATACTATCAGTACTCTTACAATGCTGTATAATGATGAGGCTTTATTATGTAGTATGACTGTGCTGTATAACAAGGAGGTGCTGGTATGGAGACTGAGTGTCTCAAGCATACCTAAGTTTGTTTAATGTCTTCTGTCTGGACAGCTAATGATAGGGAATTGAAGGCTCAGATTCATCCCACCTCACTTCAGGTATGTCAGGGAGCACTGAGGGCCAGCTGTTTCCCCCTAGGGGAAGGGGAGCCTGGAGCAGAAAGCAGTGATCTTACCAACAAGTAGCCAGGATGCAGGGCTGCAAGTTCAGATCAGGGCCAGGGCCAGATGGTGGTCAGGACTGAACACAGTCTAGTGATTACCCAGAAAGGCCATAGTAACAGGGCTGGGTGAGGTCAAGCCAGAAAACCAAGCCAGCAGGTCTGGGTCAGGGTTGGAATGAGACCAAACACAGACATACCTGCTACACAGCTGCTTTCTTTAACACAAGTCTTGTCAGCAAAGGAGCTTACTTTGGACTCAATCAGCTAAGCTCTGACTGGGCCAACTAAACTTCCAGACGGAGGATGCTGTCCAGGTCCCAGCTAGTGCACTGAGGTGCAGAAACAAGGAAGATCAGTGCTCCTCCCACATCAAATAAAAGGGAGATTCATACACAGGCCATTTCAGTACACCTAACATCTGACATACCTTCTGGAGGTACTTCTCAATCCCATGAGTCAATCAGCTTCTAAACTGCTTCAGTAAGTGCTAAAGCGGAAGGAAGCTGGGTCAGTCCGTCTGTTAAGGCTGCACATCTGTGAAGATTAGGAGACTGAACCCAAACTACCAAAACCCTTAGACCATCAGCAAAGCCATTGGAACCTGCTCCTCCCTTTCTGACAGTATCTGAGCTCATTACTTTTGGATTTCGGTTATCTTTTATTCAGCTTTGGAAGGTTTATAAATCCCAGTCATGCTGGGTAGGTTCTTTATAAAGTGTGGCCCATGCCATTCAAAACACTGGAGGAAAAGCACCATATAGACACAAAGTAGCAAGTGTAAACTAGTATTTTTAAGAAGTACTTTTATATTTACATTATATTTATATATGATACATCTGTTACCAGAGCTTCAGAAATTCTCTCTGCGACATCCAAGGGGAAGTCAGTAAAGTTATCATATGCAGATAAAATCAGTTAGCATCACTGGTGCAATTCAGAGACAGCCCTCTCAGATGTATAAAACAATGTCTCTTCCAGCTCCTACTCCTGATTTTCCCTTAAGTGCTTTATGACAATGGGCAAATCTATTAGGCTTTCAAAAGCTTAATTTCCCCTTCTACAAAATAGGAAAAAAAACCCCAAACCACACCACCTTTCTCAGAAGAACACCATCAATGAAGCATTTTGGGATCATAAGATAACAGGGCACCAATAAGTGATACTGACTGCAAAATACAGAGTGCCTACTACTATAACAGTTCCCGCTCATTTAGCAAGATTTTTGCCTGAGATCAGAATGCACTGTTAGTTCACTGATTATCTCACATATTCCAAGTGTACGCTTGCCACTGAATTCAGCCGAGTCATGAAATAGTGAAAGCTCATTTACATTACCATGAATAAATACCTTATAAACAGAACTAGCTGGGGTGAAGTATTATTGTGTCTGTGGTTGCATAATGCTTTTTTCAGCAAAGCTCTATGAGGATGTATTAAACTGACATTGATTAAAAGTTACAGAATTCAGTTATATTTAGAAGTTAATTTAAAATCTTAAAAACACCCTGAGGCCAGCTGTAAGAAGACAAAGCATCATTTTCTAATTAATTTTAATGGAAGCACTTTCAAATTTTATTTTACTAAAGAGCAATTGAATTTTGAGTATTTTTGCAGCCTTTTAGAATGAAAAATCACTTTTTCAAATACAGTTAATCTTAACAAGTTCTTCTCTACACCACCACCAATTTTTATTTTTATACTACCCTCTGTCTCTTCATACTAATAATTCCCTGTGAATCATGAGGTAAAATACGTTTTCCCCAAGATTTTAGTTTAAAAAACCATTTCAAATCCCAGGGAAAGAAGATGTGAAATCAACCATAAGTATCAGGGGTTTTTTTCTTCAAAACAATTACAGGAATTCCGAGAAACCTTATAGGAACAGAGAAAATAGAATTTTCTTAGCTCAGCAAATGAATGCCCTATCAATGACAGGGATGAGAAAAGAAAAAGCTTAAATACCTACTTAGTAGACAATGTCATTGAAGAGGTAACCCATTTAACTTACAATGACTAGTGCTCTATTTCAGATATTGCTTTCTTTTCAAACCATTTAAATCTATTTGTTCTGGCATTCTTATTAGTCCAATCTTACACAGTGAGGACCATCTTTTGAGATGTACCCAGCACCTGTTCATGTGGAGGTGGAAAGTGTCCACAGTATTTAAAACAATCAGGCTAAACATTTGCTTTTTCCCTACTCTATTAACTTTTTTTTTTTTTTAACTTAGAGATCTGAATATCTATCTATTATTAGAAATTAAAGGAATTTGCATAAGAACTAGTTCTCCCTATAATTGTCTCAGAGTTTAGACCTTGGTGTATCTTTGTTTCCTACTATCTTGGGTCAATACCTGCTATTACTTAGCAAAGAAGAGAGAAGGAAAAAGATAGTTAGCATGACATTCAGGTTCCTCCAGCCTTGACACTGTTTAAACAGATACAGACACTACCTTAAGTTTTAATAACTTTAGAACAAATCTATATTATAACTAGCAATTCATGGTCAAATCAACAGTTTCCACTCCTGTGTTAACTGAAGTGCAGAATAAAATAGCCATAAGTCTTCTGAGGTGTATCATCTTAGCTGCATGAGCAAAAGGGAAGTAAATTTAGAGGACAGTATGTGGTCTTTGTTTCAGCTGAGGGTTCTGTAAGAGAACTTTTACATTTACAGGAACAATATTTCCCTTGATATCAGTGAGTCTCTGTGTGTGTGTGTGTCCATACCAATGTGAAAAGGGGTCAACTTGAAAAAAACAAACTTAAAGCATAGCACTGCAGAATCATAAAGAGGTTTTCTATAAGCAATTGCTTTATCCTTTACATTTTGTTTTTATCATAGATGTTCATACAATTGTATGATTTGTACATTAAAAACTATTATATTTCCACATACCAGTTTCTCAACTTTGTCCACGTTCATCCATCCATGGATAGATACAGTACTGTGTGGCTTATTTGATTAATCATAGAAAATTTAAAGTCTTAAACTAAATCACTTTTGATATATTCACTCATACCTCTTGTGTGACAGCCATCCCTATTTTGAATCAAGGTAAATGTTATATAAAATGTGATCTTTTTACTTGTAGGTTGCTATGCAAGCCTTACTTAGGACTACACTAAACCCTTCCAGGTATTTTGACACTGCTGCAGCATGGCCTCTGCTGTTCAAGCACTCAAGCTCTCAGGTTCAAAATATGATATTTAGGTTTGGTAACACAATCTGTGTATAAAATGAGTGCCATATGTAAGAAAAGTAAGGAGGAAATCAGACTGTCTTTTTACAGAAACATTATATAAGTACTAATTTCAAACAGTTTACCTAAAACAGTAGAGCATTGCTGGTTGAATTTCCAAGCACTTAAGTAAGTTTTATAAAAAGTCATGTAGCAGCTCTAGTAAAGCTAAAGCATATTCCTGCAATTAGTTAGCCAGCTTCCATAATAATTATATAAATGTACATTGCCATTAATAAAGTTTGGCATAAGAGTTTTAAAAAAATCTACACATCTTAGCCAACTAATTTACTTCGATACACTCACTGTATCCACAGCATACAACCTATTTTACTTATTACAGTACTCAAACATTATTTTTCAGAATTTTAGAACTACTTGCTTTGTCATGGTTAACTAAAATATTTAACCTATCTAAACCCCATGAAATAGCTTACTGCTTTCACATCCTCCTGGACAATGGATTTTTTTTCAATAACCCAACTTTGAGAAGAAGGTCTTTATAGCAATCTGGCTTAAGCCTCACTTTCTTCAAACAGTAAGGATTACATTATTGGTGTTTCTCTGATTTCTAATTATATTTGCTCATAAAGTAGTTACTAAAAGTTTATGCAATCTATTTTAGTAGGATCTCTTTTCAAGGTTCCAATTCAATGTTACCTTTCAGATCAAAAAGGAACAATTCTATCAACTTCAAATACATTTCAGAAATAGGATGTCAGCAATGTAAGTTAGAAGCATGGCTGTAATGAACTGAAGGATAATCACAGCTGACTACCATTCACTAGTTCACATTGGAAACATTCATCATGAAACTTTCTCTTAAATGAAACTTTGCAATCCAAGAGCAGTATCTGTCAGCTAAAGGGAGAAATGACAGAATTGTTCAATGTAAGTCTTGTTCATTAGAACTTGATAATTTTTTTTTTTTCCTTCTTTTTAAAAGAAAGGATGTCTTATGATTAAAACATCATTGTAAATGAGATGGTAGCCTGTCATGTGGAAAATTGAGATTCTCTGGTTCTGGTGAACTGCCTTCCAGCCTGAGGGGTTTTAACTAACTTAAGTGACAGGCCGCCTTGTCTCACTAGTTTACATATTTAATTTTGCATTAACTGTTTTCATGTAGACCTTTTTTCGTTTAATGTGCTTCAAGATATAAAATATGCTTATTGTCTTCTTGTTTTTATTAATAAGCAGTAATATATATGTATGATTATATATAGAGTACTTCATCTGGACAAAGACATTAAAATCTATACACATTACCCCCACTGCAATAGAAGTTTCTTTTTCTTGAATGACTAAAATGTGAAGAAGCTACACAAGCATAAGATACTCATTGTTCAAGGGTTTCTTGTTCTTGAATGTAAAAGTTTTACTAGCTACACTGAATGGTTTCTCTTGTGCACCATTTTTTTCCATTTTTTCATGATTTTAACATAGATTAGATTGACAGTAACCACATTTTTCTTCCTGGGCCAAAATACATGTTTTCCTATTAGATCTTGAAGGGGTAACATTGACCTCAATTTTTGCAGGCTATTCTACTAAATGCACTCCTATTACATTTGCCAATCAGTTAAAGGACTTTTGTCATACCCATGTATTTTATCTCTATCAGCTATGATCAAAGGGGGTCAGGACCTCCAATTTTAGAGGATTTTTTTCTTCTTCTTCTTCTCCCAGAAAGATATCAAAAGACTATGTTTTAGTAGCTGATAGTCACAGGACAAATTCATACTCCAGTAGGCAACCCAAAGGATTATCTTAGCATAAAAAAGGGGAGAGAGTAGCAGCGGCCGTCACTTCTAGGATATTCATGCATCATAAAAGATAAAGAAGTCTCCTGAGTGTTTGTACCTTTTTCTAATTTCCCATGTCATAATCATTTAATGGCACGAGTCATGGTGTCTAAACTCTGTGTCAGCACGCAGATGCAAATCTCACTAAAGCCAAAGAGAAAGCTACCTATTAATGTCAGGGTAAATCAGGTACTTTATGCCTTTTACTTAACCAGTCTTTACTGAGATTATCGATTAACTGCATGTATTACAGTATGTAGGTTTGTTACAGAAAAATATAGTTTTATGAAGATGATATATATCCATTTAGAAATCACACTGATGTATGACATGCAAAGGACTAGCTACCCAAAAAATCTGCATTGAGTAAGCTATCTTAATGATCTCTTCACCTATGGAAGCTAGGTTGGAAGTTTTTCTGGATTGCTGGGTTAACTGCATCCTGTGACTCACACTGAACTTCAGAGACTGGGAGCAGCCTACTCTACGCACCTTTGCAAGACAGCAGCGGGAATAGTTTGGTGTGCTGCCTACCGCACACAGTTTTGGCACTGGGCACAAAAGGTTGCTGTCTGTGGTGTGGTGCAATGAGGTGAAAGGCAATAATACGGTAGGAACTACAGCGAGGTTGAGCAGAGTATGTCTGAAGGACTACAAGTCAGCCTAATCAAGCATACTCTGGTTACTGTCCCTCTCTATGGCACTCTTCTTTCACCACTGTCCTCCCAGAAGCAGAATTTCCCATTGCTGGTGGATAACAATATGAAGTTTGAGAGCACCTTAATACTTAGGGAACAGAGGAAACTGGGGAGGGGAGGAGAGAGAAGAAATTAGATCCTTTATAGATTTGAATATGGCAAGTATTAAATTCTGTCTTGATTCAAGGACATAGCTCTTTGCTACTGGAAAGCTTTGTTTCAGCCACATACTGAAGCGTACCTTAAATCTGCCTGTATTTAGCAAAATATTTAACTTAACAAATAGGTGGACATTAAAGACAACAAAGTAAACAATGCTATCATGCAAATCATCTGAAGAACAAAAGTAATCACCACAACTCAAGTGACCAAGGAATCCATGTTTCACAGAGATGCTTGCAACTGATCCATAATTTAAAACAGGAGAAAAAAAAAAAAATCGTTGAATCCTGTTTGTATATTACTTAAGAGGATAAATTAATGGGATAAATTATTCATTCTGAAATATTCATTGTGCTTTACTAATTATCACAGCAAACATAAGGCAGGAATTTAGTAAATTCCACTGTCATATACAGACACATACAAATGCAAAAACGTGCTTGAAGATGCACTGCAGGCAAAAGTGAATGGTAAGAGATCTAATTAAAGGTGCTTTAATAGGTTTTCAAAGTTGCTAAGATACTGTTTGGTAGCATAGCACATCTTGGACAGCCATAAATATCCAACTCTATGTCGTAAATATTTATTTCCTGTAGCTTTGCTACGTTTTTGCCTTTCCTTTCTCTTTTAACATTCCTGGTAACTGTAAAGCTCTTCAGATAAAACACCACCATCTGACAGGAAGAAATATTTGTGCTCAGGATTCACTGTATTCACTCAGCAATGAATGAGTTTTACAGCTTTTCTGAATAATAAAATGAAACACAAATATAAAGACAAAGTTATCTGCAAAAACATGACTTGTAGCAAAGCAGGCAGCTAGGAAGATACACATTTACCACATCCGATACAGTAAGGAAAGTAACAGGAGACAGACCCTTCTTTGACTATCATACCAGGATTTTTGTAGTAACATAACACCTTACTTACATAACTGTAACTGGAAAAAAAAAAAAAAAAAAAAAAAAAAAAAAAAAGAGGAAAAGGAGGGCATTTGCATTAGACACAAATACGATAATGGAATTATTTGAAATAATAAAGCCTTACAGACCTGACACAGAAATAAAAAATCTTGAATAAATGGTTCTCGTCTCACTACCTGCCTGAAGTTTATAACAAAGCAGTTTGAATAAGTGCACATCAGCTACTATTAATTGGTTGAGAGGTGTATATTGTATAATGTAGGTGTTACTTTAATCCATGTAGTAATAATGTTCAGGCAGTTGTATAAAAGGTTTCACCATTTTTAACTACCACCTCATCAACTAGTAAAGATATTTCTGCAAACATACCTCAAATTTAAATTAAAAGCTAAAATATTGATTAACTCTAAACAACAGTCACTTTAGTTCTGATTGCTTTGATACAAAACAAGATGGAAAATTTTCTCTTCAGCTTTGTTTATTATGTCCTTTTTTTTCCATACAGATGATTGTACCATTGCATTCCAACCCCACACTTACAACGGCTGGTTCTTTGAAAACAGAGTGGCAAATGCCTACTGAACTTTTCTTTTAAAACTTAAAACCCAAGATCAAAGACTAATTCAATTAATTTTAATCTCTAAAGTTATTAGATCTGGGGGCCTTACTATTACCATTTTTTAGGCTTTTAATCCTTTATACAATGACTTATGCAGGCACATAATATCCCAAATGATAATAACCACATTGTGAATTCTTATAAATTTTTATCTAGCACGAATCATAAATAAAGCTGTCGGTTTAGTTCCTTCTCTGTAGAAAAGAAACAGAGAATCCTGCACATGATAGAAACAAGGCTGATAAAGACTGCAGATATGAGTGTACTATTCACAACTAATCATTTATTCAGAGATCAGAAATTGTTTCCAAGCAGACACTGGGGCAGTTCCTGGCACTTAACATGAGCCTCTTTCAAGCAGCTCTGCGTTAAAAAGGGATTATAAAGCATCCCAAGGACTGTGAAATGCAAAAATAGCTTTCAGCTGCCTTTTCTCCCTGCATTGTCTATAGTCCTGAGAGGCAAGCCCTGACCCCACTGAAGTCAACAGAATTCTGTCATTGCGAGTAGCAGGACCAAGCTTTATCACTGTTTTTATTAATAACTCATTCTTCAGAGTGACATTATGCATATTTTAGCAGTGGCTTTGCTTTTTCTACTGAAGAAAAAAATTGGTGCAAAACCAAAACAGGTTTAGAGAATGTTACCAGTTCTGATATTAGGATTAGACTAATTGAGAAAAAGTTGCACTTGTTTATGTTACTCATTAATGATTTTGCTACTCTTGCTAGCTACCCCAAACTCCAGTTCCACTTGAACTTTTAATTAAAATACTGTTACAAAAAGAGGAAGACATAATGCAAACCTTTGTTTTTATGCAGAGAAAGCAAGCATTTACAAAAATGACAAAGACTGGCCCAGAAGGATCATAATTGAGGTTTATAATTAAAGCTTGTGATACCATAATCCTTCTTTCTCGAGATACTCTTAGACAGCACTCTGAGATTAGTTAGTTCAATAAGATGGAATCTCATGCCTTTTACATGAAACACATTTGCATATTATATATGAATGTGATACTAATCACCTACCTATTGCTTAAGCTCTGTGCAGCCATTTTGCACCTTTATAGTCAACAAAGGTGTTCTGTCATATCTGCTGATCTGTTGCTCAATTGGGTGTATTTGTGCCGTTCCTCAGCCAAGTCAAGGGAGATCATAGCAATGCTGGGCACATCGGAGCTAATTTTAACCTAGACTGCATGGATTAATTTTGTCAGCCATCATTTTGGAGAATGAAATACAGTCTCACATAAACTATATCAAATGGGTGTGTCACGCTAAGATCTCTGCAGTCACACAATCAGTTATTACACTACTATAGATAATATGACATATGACAAATCATACCTTTGTCTGTATTTCTGTGTCAGGGCTCAGGCTTGAACTCTCAATAGCATGCCCTCCCTCTGTGATGTTGTACTGTTAGTTGTGAAACAGTATTATTCTATCATCGAATGAAATGGACTGACTTGGATAAGAAAAAAACCACACCAAACCACTCTTTTGTTGGCAACGAAAAAAATCTGTCAGGGGTAATTTCTTTTTAGTGAAACTGGAAACTGATCAACTTCTAACCTTTCTAAATACAAAATCAACTCATGCAACGTGTCCACTTAGTTCCTGGATTTGCAGAGAGAAGAGGAGCCCAAGTCAGAAAGTTGTATCTTGAGTTGCATGAATACATAACCAATGAAAACTTTCACTATTTCTTTGCATCAGAATTCTTTATAAAGCATTACAAAACACTTTTCAATCTTAAAATTCAAAACTAGTACAAGAATGAGTGAAGATTAGTACAAGAATTATTAGAACATCAGACTACAGAATGATCACATTTTATGTAAATTAAAATATACTGAACATTTGTTAAAGGATATCTCACCCAAGTGTTTATTTTGGATAATTTGTTAGTCATGTATCAGTCCAGCAGAGAGGTGCTGTTAAACTGTGTTTGGAAGATTGCATATACTGTTAATGGATGTACAAATGAAGTTTTAGGAATTGTGTGCTTTCATTTAAACTTCACAGTTAATTTAGATAGATGCTGGAAACAATTTTTCAAAAATGAAAAGAAGCTGATGACAAGTTCTAGACATTAGCATACTATTTACATTGTTACACACTTGCACTTCTTATTTCCTGATTTCTTATCAAAATTCCTTAACAAAGCACTATAATATACACAAACTCTAGGCTGAATGTGGTAACACACTGATATTCTCATTCTCCTGGAAAAAATATATGGTCAATAATTTTAAAATACTCACTTGCTTCAACAACATGATACTACTGAGGAAGAAAAAAAACAACCAAACAGAAACACTCAATTTCCTTAGAAATTGGGGGATAAGGATGTAGAGAGCAGTTGTCTGTAGTTTAAAACCTCTCAGCCATACTAAATCACATCTAAGTGTTAGCTAAAGTTTAACAACTATTTTCCTATCACATAGAAATTACATATGAAGAATTTCAATAGCTCATATAAGTTGAAAAGCATAAGCTGTTTTGAAAACACCAGAAACATTAAATTCCTCTTCAGTCTGCATAACCACTTAAGTCCCTAGAGACCCAATAAGACTGAACTGTAGCTCACCAAAGCCTCAGAAGTGCCTTTGCATGGAGCATGGAGTATACCTGTGAATCGCTTCCTTTACACACTTCTATCCACCTCCAAACTGGAGTGTGCTATACTATGTATCAAAAAAACCCACCTATTAAGTTATTTCAAAAAAGAATATTAAGTCTATGTCAACAACTATGGAGAATTTCAAGAAATCAGAATTAAATATTAGTAAGATTTAACAAAATTACAGCACAATTTGCTTGATACTGAAGTACTATTGCTACGTCAAAGGTCTTTGAAACCTGAATCTTAAAGTTTGCAGACTTAAGTGAGTTGCTTAAGCATCACAGTCTATAAAGTGAAGTAATAGAGCTGCTTATAGAAGTAATATAGCACTGATAAAATTAGGAAGGTTTTATTTGGAATGTAAATATCGATAATGCTGGTGAACAGAGCAAAGAATTATTGATTAACTGTCAAGTGTACTTGGTAAACGTTCTACATGTTTAATCAATGATTTAGTACTCTAAATAGAGTGATCCTTAAAGTATTTATCCAAACTTAGAGGTTGATAGCCTTCTTTTTTATTTTCAACTTAATAAGCATGTGCTCTGTGTAGTGCAAAGTATCTGTGTCATTGGCTTAAAAATAAAGTGTCTTCCTGGATGTATTATGTACTTTTAGCTGGCAACAACCATTTCACACCTGCAAATTAAACCAATTCCTGTCAAGTGACTGAGAGTCATGTTGATTTCAGTAAATCCAGAGAGATCAGGTAAACTGTCAAGATGAGTTTGGTTAAATGTTAACAGAGTTCAAAAGGAGAATAGAGAACATGAGTTCTAGTGAATTCCAAAAAGTAATTTGTGTCAAGTTTGCTTGAAGGAAAAAAAAGTAACAGAAAAGGTATTAAAACCCTAGAGAACCGTGCTCAAACCCTTTCAACAGTTTATGGCCTTTGTGCACACTGGCATTTAAATATATATATGGAAAACTCCCTGGAGAGTAATCACTGCCTACTTGTTTATTATATTTATTAGAATAGGAAAACCATTCTACTCTGCTGATTCATTTTGGAACATTTGGAAATTGTTTTGGAACAGCCCAGAAACCAAAAAACTAACCTACTACTGGAAGACAAACTAACAGAGACTGATATTTCATGTTTAGTTACTTACAGGGAAATTTCTGATACAGAGCATGGACAGAAAGTATAAAATGTATATGGAAAGAAAGCATAAAACTATTTGAAAAACAGCTAAGTTGACATCCCAGGTGGTCCTTTGCTTCTGCAGAAATGATCCGGGGTTTTGAGTAGCAGTATAGAAGAGCATTGAACCAGCTGCTTACATAGCAACTTTCAGAATACAGACATGGAAAAAAGACAATGACTTCAAGGGTGGGCAGCTATACTGAGCCAACACAAGCAGTACTGTACATAGCTGACATTGTGGAAAATTGCATAAGAATACATGTGCCACATTTGACAAAAATGTCTATAGAAAAACAGTTTAAAGTTAATTTCAACTATGCTGTATAGTCCTTAAATACAACCAAGGACAGTGTGAATTACTCTAGTGGAGTCTATTATAAAAGGCCCCTGAGATACATCTGGAAGTATCTAAGGCTATACAGACTGTGTACTATTCCACACATCACTCTCAGTTGAAAATGTATGAACGTAAAACACTATTTTTGCTGAAGTCTTACATACAATTCCCTCAGGATTTGTTCGTGATGACTAAGGCACTCAAAGCATTTAAATACAAGACAGTAAACCACTTGCAAGGAAAGAAGTGTTTCCTTTGCTAATTTTTCCTTTAACTCCAGCTTCTGGCATTGCTGTTATTTAATAAAAAGAAGAAAGAAAAAAAAAAAAAACAAACCAAAAAAACCCAAAAGCAACATTTGATGAATCTGGCTTTTTGACTCATGCTTACAAAAAAAAAAATTGATCTCTATTCCTGTGACACTTTAAAATCCTACCATCTGATCATCTTTACTTAAAGCAATTCAGATAGGTTGCAAACTACTGCAGGAGTTATGACAGTTTGCAGTAAGTAAATAGGATACTGTAAGAACACACTTAGAAAGGTAATGAACTCCCACCTTTAACCCTTTCACTTCAGATATATGTTTTTTTTCCTCTCATCCATTATCTCCACACAGGAGACTTGGACACAAAAGACTTTGTCAGATTGCTGCTTGGGAATTGACTGGGCCTGATCAAGTACCAAATTTCAGCCAAATTGTCTGAATCGAGTTGTGTGTTGTTCCACTTTGTACTTCTCCTTCATAGCCTCATCCATCTTACTAGAGTCCCTGCATCAGACAACATAGATGTCCTAGACTTTTTCCAAGACAAAAATACTCAAAAAGGAAAGGAAAAGAGATTAATTTGAGCACAAAACCAGGCCAAAACTGAACCTGACCTCTTCCTTACCTCTAAGAAAACACACAACACACAAGCATGTTAGTTTCGTAAAAACAGTATTTTCCAGTTCCACATATAAGTGATATCACTGCATTAGGTGTAACATAGTATTTAACTTTTTGACAAGTACTGGCTCTTTCAGAATTAAACATGCTATTTAATTAAAATTTCCCTTTAAATAAGTTAAAAAAAAATACCAAACAAAAAAAAAAAAACAAACCTGAAGGAAGTTACTACATTCACTGAAAACATCAGAAAAATGCGGAAGTTCCTTATACTCCAAATCACAATACAAGACTCTTAGTATTGGGACATTTCAGAAAATAAATTTTTCCTTTCTGTATACAAATTTACAAGCTGAATAACTGCAGCTCTATGAAGGCTGAAAATCATCTGCTTCTAGTGAAGTTCTTCATCTTACAGTCCCATGTTTAGCAAAACCTCAGTTCTGTCACACAGGAAGTCCCAAGACATGCCTCCTCATCTGTTTCCCCACTTCATTAGTTAATATTTGGGAAATATTCCAACGCACAGATGTACCAAAATTCAGTACACTGTGCAGGAGAGTCAGCGTCTGCAATGACAGGATTGTCATTTGTCACCTTGAGTTTCTCAGGATTTGACTGTACCTTGGTACAAAACTAGTGCCGTTGTATAGAAGGTATTAACAAGGCAAGGCAAATGTAGCACTTGCCTGACATGAGTACCTCAGTGGTGAGTAGGACCCTTGAAGAAGATACACAAACATGTATGGAAAAACCTAGTGCAAGTCATATTATACCTAAAGGCAGAAATCCAGTGATTTGGGTTTTTTGGTTCTTTTTGGACTAACCATACATTGACAAATGAGAATCACAAAACAGAGTTCGTTCATATTTTCCATGCATTAATGCTTTATCAGAATCTTTTCATGAAGCTGAGCATTGTCTAGCATGACTTTGCCTATATTTTCAAAGCATGCTACATAGATCACGTTTCTCCTCAGTCTTCAACACCAACTGTGTGTCTACCCCATACAGCTGTGAACTGAATCTCTGCACACAGCAGGAAATTTCTGACCACTGAAAACAGTTTCACGTTCAGATGATATGTGCAGCAGTAAACTAAGCACAAACCATCACCAAAACACCAAGAAAAGGTCTCCACACCTATTATACTCTCAGTTTCCACATTACTTCATGCAAATAATTCTGAGGGCTTTTTAGTAGATTTACAGAATGTATACCCTTCCTTTTCCTTTTTACATGCATTGTATTTTATATTCTGTCAGCACAGTGTTCCAGAGACATGCAGGTAAACAGGGAGCCTGCAATGCCTCCAGCATGCATTTGTGTAGCTTACATGTACAGGAAATTCCTTGTTCCCCTGTTTACTAGATTTGCATTCTAGCATAAGAAGAACGACTTCCTGGTTGTCACCAATGAACCCATCTATTAAGTGACAATTTTGCAATTACATATTGTTTATGATTTTAAATTCTCCTTTGAAAACAAGTAGGTAAGAAGAGAACAACTGTCAGTAAACAAGTAGTCTAAAAGAATGAAAAGTTTCTGGAAGAGAAGCTGAGGATCTGGGATGTTACATGGCTAATGAAAGCAATGGGGAAAGACGGTGCAATCATTTGTTTAAATACAATTTGAGAAGTGATTGGAACACAACAAACTTAGATCTTAATCTTAGGATTTGACTACTTTTGAGATCCAAACAGAGCCAAGAACAGTGTCAGGCATCTGGTCATATGTATACACCCCTGGCAGTCAGAGTTCAGGTTATGAAATTCTAGTTTTCAACGAGCCAAAACATTTACATACAAATGCAAAGCATAATAGAGCATGTTCTGAATTTCAAGAAGTTTTTGAGGTATCTACTGGAGACAGCATAATATGGAAGTTTGGTATACGTGAAGTAATCCTTGCAGCAAACACATTCAACTTGCCTGGTAACACAAATATCTACTATCAGGCAGAGTACAGACAATACAAATGTAAAGATTATAGGTCTGATCCAAAAGCAATGACACCACTCATTCCACTGATTCCTGCACAGGGCTTTTCCCACAATATTCTGCTACATCTGCCATACCTGCACTATGCAGGTATTACTAACAGACCAATTACCGCTCCAGATCAGTAAAATGGACACAAAGCTAAAGAACATTCAAGAACATTAAATATCTTTCTCACACACTACATGAAGCATTATTCTAGATCATTTACTACATCTCAGACGACATCAACATCATGTCAAACATCTAGAAATTGAAAGAATAATACATGACAACATATTTGTTAGGTAATGTGATGTGATTGTTAAAATTTCACCAAAAATATTTTCCTGGCCCATAGACTGCTATCAGATCACACTGTAGGTAATAAATTCAAATTGAATTTGCCACAGAGAGCATGAAGGTAAAAACAGCATAATTTTGTGCACGCATTATGTATGTGATCCTGTACATAATATAATCATGTTGAGGTGGAAATGAGGGTTTCCTTGTCTGAAACGGGAAGACTTGTGTAGCCAAAAGACTGCATTGTTATTTGCATATATGTATATATATATATATATATATTGATAGGAATCTACAGTGGATGAAAATCTTTTTCAAGCAGAATACTGAAAATATACTTTGTCATCTTTTTAATCATCAGGTGTCCTTAAAACATCTGTGGATATGGCAAGAGTTTTAGTCTAATAGTGAACAATCTAATAATATTTTTTAGAATTTTTTTATATGGTGTCACCTGTCATTCTTGATGCTTCCTAACTGTTTCTTTTGTGAACTTCTTTCTATTTTGTTCCGTTACAACTAGATATATTACAGTCAAACACAAAGTCCAGTAAATATCTTAAGCAGTGGTGCAAATTTCTGAACAGCAAGCCCAGCCAATCAATATTACTGGCATGGCACACAGCTGAACTCAGCTAAATATAAAAGAGATATTTTTTTTTGGTGAAAATGGCAAAATATCTACATAAAATAAAACCAAATAACAGAGGTAAATATAGTAAATAATTTTATTCATGTAATCAGTAAAGGCCAGAAACCATGGGATAAGTCCAAAACCCAGTTAGAGTGACCATTTTAAAGTAGTGAAATCTTTCCCTTCCAACCACTTAAGTCTAGTTCTGTTCTCAAAAAATAGCCTTAGTACTTTTAAATCTACTACTTGAAAACTTATTTGAAAAATTATGGCATACTTTCAGACCTAAATGTTTTCTGGGTTGAAATACCAAAGGTGTGGTGACTGAGTAATCCAGGTAAAAGTCAAGTTTAATTCAGGCAAGTATACGCAGACAGCAACACCTCTGACAGAGCGAGAGGGATGCAACATGCCTGTGCAAAGAGTGAAAGACACCAAGAACTGTGCTTTCATCAGGCAGAAGACCCAGTGCATCATCTAAGCATACAAACGGAATAACCATGTTCTAAAGTAAAAATTACTCAATCTGCTGTGATGTCTCCTTAGAGTAACTCCTCCTTAATTAACAAAAAATACATGCAATTTCTCTCTTAAAATATAGTCAGAATGAACTATCCGTTCCAATAAAATTGTCAGAAGATTGCCATAAGCAAGTGATAGTGGAAAGAAGTAGTGACATTTTGAAGGCTCAGTATGGTCTGCTATTTTTAAAGGGGCATTCTTTTTACATGCTGTACTAGCATATGTTAGACTGCACAATTACTACCTTGAGCTAACATTAAAAAAAAAAATTTAAAAAATTCACCATCTCATGACATCATTCTTTATGAGTCAAGTAAGCCCAGTAAGGATCATAAAGTTTCATCTTTTAATGCATTAGCCATTTATTCTAATGAACTCAGCAAGTTAAATGTGATAGGTTATTCTCCTGGGTTTATCAAGGCATTTCTGTACATGCACTGGCACACAGTGTGAACCTTGTAGTTCAAAATCTTCACCAAATACATTTCAGTTGGGATTAAAACAAAGGGAAAACCATACAAAGAAAATAGAGTGCTGCAACTGGTAGTCCACAGCAAGAAATTAGATAGGAAAAGAAGCATCTTTTTCAGGAATGCAAAGCCTTTCTATGACAGAGAACTATTGGAAATGAAGCAAGATGAATCTGCCTCTCTTCTGCCTTCATCCATGTAGGGGACAGGAGAGAGGTATCACCTGACTGTTGTCCTAAGGCAACCAACTCAAAAGCAAAATTTTATCTATTTCATCATTTCAATCAGTTTGCATCACAGAACAAAAAGGTGGACGTGGAGAACTGAACTAATTCACCTTCATAGGTCAAAGCAGGACCAACTCTGCTTAAATTATCCCTGGAAAATGCTTGTTTAGTCTGGCCTTAAGTATTGCAGTAACAGAGACTCCAAGTATTTCCCCAATCAATATATTCTGGAAAGCAACTATTTTTACAACTGGATTTTTTTTTCCTGATGTCTAGCCTAAATCTGCCTTGCTGCAGCCTAATTCCATTATTCTTTATCCTGTCCCCAGAAGCAATGGAAAACAAATTATTCTCTTTCTCTTTGAAGCAATTTGGAGACACTTAGAGACTCACAGCCCCCCTTCTCCTTGATCAAACTGAACAATTAAAACTCTTTCAGGTGAGCAGGTTTCCTAAGCCTCCTGTGATCCTTGCCCTCACCTCTCTCTTCTCTCCAGCAGTGTGAAGTATGCTGCCTGATATCCTAAATTCCAGGTGAAGCATTACCAAAACCAAGGAAAGTTTTCTTTGTGTGTCGTAAGCAAGTCTTTTGTTCACAGGCGGCAGCAGATGGCCTTTTCACAACTTAAAATCAGGAACTAACGCTAATCACCACCTAAAACAATCCCCACACCCTCCACCCCACCTAGCCAGACACACCCTGGCTCGTAATCACACAAGTAAGATTTATTCCTACCTGTACCAGGCACAAGCGGCGGGGTTTCGGTAAGTAGGGGCTGCAGCAGTGCCTGTGTGGCAGGAGAGCGCCAACTGCCTGGTGCCGGTTGCAGCCGGTTCCAGGCCACCAATACCTGCAGCTGTGGCCGCTCGGCTCCGCCCCTCAGGCGTGTTCCAGAAGCAGCCGAGGCACCTGTGGCACCAGGCGCATGAGGGAACACCTGAGGAGAGACACAGGGAGGCAGCTGAGGCGGTGTGAGGCGGGAGGGATGGCTGGGATCCGCACAGACACCGGCAGGCACGAGCGGGAGGGATGGCCGCGGAGCCGCACTGCTGGAGGGGGTGCCCTGCGCCACCCCTGAGGGAGTGTGACCCACGGGTGGCCCATGGCAGGCGGGCACCTGCTGAGGGACCACAGCCACAGGCAGCCCACAGCGGTCTGGGGACAGTCAGAACCATGGCTTTAGGAAGGCAGACGATGAGTAATTGACTTAAACTGAACCTAAGAAAGGAGGGAGGAAGGTGTTTATTTAAATGTTGGTGGGTTGCTTTTCCCTAATGCCTGGATCACTAATCAGAAGCTGGTATTAACTGCCAATAAATTCAATTCACTAAAAAATGCCCAAGTCAAAGACTGTTTTACCCATGGCACTGTTCATGTAGAATAATTTTTACCCCCCCCCTCGAAGACATATCTTATTCTTTCCCAAACTAATTCTGCAAATTCTGAAGCTCATTTAGCACTTTTTTCCTACCACAGGCCTGAAAGCACTATAGCAGTCCTGGGAATAAACCCAAAAATTATCAGTTTATTTTCCAAATGACTTAAATAAGTGCACTGGACACTAAGAACAGAAAAGTACCTTTTAAATTTACACTGGTACATTATGGTGTCCAAAGTACTTCAAGCACTTGCACACACGAGGGCTATACAGATTAGTTGAGGATCATATTTATAGTCTACTTATCTGGCACTGTAATAATTTAAGAATTGTCCTGAAATGTTCTAGAGAGCCATTGCTGAAGGTTGGTTTTTTTCACTTGATTTCTCATACCATAGATGCTGCCACACTTAGGAATAAGAGTGCCACGGCTGCAACAGCATTCATCCTTCCACAAACCAGCCTGTTACACTTCACAAATGCCATATTCACTCTGAACTGCCCAAGAAAATGACCTTAAAGAAGTAATTTAGGTGAAAGATTAAATACAATCTCTACAATTTACCATGTTGTATTTGTGAAATTCAATACACAGAAATGAAGAAGTCAGCAGGAAGTATAGGTATGTTCATCAGAATCAGTGGCAAACTGGGTGCCCCTAATCACTCTAGTCATTGCAGAGTAGGGCGGGACCAAGCTTTTGCTGCACCCAGGAGCAGCACCCTGTGCACCATCAGCAGCTCAGGGGAGCACTACACTATGCAAAACAGTAGTGACACCTTGTGTGCAAGACAGACATAAAACTGCTTGATTTGGGAATCTGGGTTGAGGGAATTATTTCCTTCTGCTATGCTGGAAAAAAAAAAAAAAAAAAAAAAAAAACAACAAAACCAAACAAACAAAGAAACAAGAAGTTTTCAGTAAGAAGAAATCCATGAGATCAATTTACTAAAAAGGCACACGCACCACAATAAGTAAAACCCAATCACCATGTTGGGCTGCACAAAAGGCCTGTTGTAATTTTCCTATGGTGTCCTTGTAGGAGGAAGTGCAGTGTGTTTAAAAATATACTGCTGCAATAAAGACCATGACCTAGAACTGATTTCTTATAGTGGCTTTCTCTTTGACACTAGGCAAACTCCTGACCTTCGTCACTCCTGGTTTCTCAATGTGAACCTGAGAAACATCTTCCCAGTCATCTGAGTAAGTGTTCTGAATTATACCAGGCACTTTTTCATCAAACAATTGTTTGTGGATACACATTTCAGCAGTTTTAATAATATTTACCTATCTCATAGGGGTGCTGCATGTATCAGCTACCGTTTTAGTGATACTTTCAAAACACAAAAGCCTAGTATGATGACATAGCCAAAGTTAATAAATGATGCTATTGTTCCTTAGATTAATAACATCTTCATAAAGGATGCCCTCTGAAAAAGTGCAGACTGCTTTTGTGCTGTATTTCAAATGGCAACAAAACCCACTATAATTAGATATTTTCCTGATTTTCAATGCTCCTTATAAACAGTTTTTAGTACCACCTAAATTAATTTTCCTTCTAATTTAAAAGAACTGGGAAGAATACTCAGGAGAGAAAGAAAGTGAGAAAGAGAATTGCTTGTCACGTCATTTCTCATTGCTTTGTAGTTCTGTAGTGAATATATACTTCAATGATTCAGGAGCTGTGAAAGTTCAGGCTGTGATCACACAGGCTAGAAGGGGAGTGGGGGCTGATTTAAGGAGGTTTTGCTTTTGTTACATATTTTACTTTCACATAATACACAGTTGCCAATATGAAAAAAAAAACAAAACAAAACAACCCAAACATATACTTCTCATTCTGTGATAGAATATGCCATGGAATATCAGTATGATTCGTTACATAATGTGATGTACTACCTACAGCTTTTTGGTTGGTTGTTGTGGGTTTTTTTGGGGTTTTTTTTGTCAACTTTTGTTTATTATTTAAACCAATAACCACACTAAACACTTGGAAATAAATTCTTTTCAGACTGATTAAATTGGCTGAATGCTTTAAGCAAGTGACTTTGGCAGATCTAATCATTCCAGGATAGTTGGGGACTTAATCATGCAAATGTCTTCAGATAGTAGATAGTTCAATTTGCAAAGCTGTGTTTTGCTGCATGCACTCTTCCAAAGCATCTGTATCTTGCAGCGTGAACTGCAACTGTTCAGTGATGGGGCAATAGAAAAACTTCTTAACTAGCAAAATAATAAGCCAAATAAAAAAATGCAATTAAAAAGTTTTAATCAAAAGAACATAGAACTTGCAAGAGATGTTACAGCATTGCAGGAGGTATAGGCTCATTGACTCCAATTAGAAGGGAGTAAGGAATACAGAATAGCTCCAACACCAGACATGTATCCCATAATTTTACTGCTCATGCACAGATGCTCAAGCTTCTTACTACATGTACTTTGTGGAAGTAGACTTTTCTGTGCCCATTGCACATGAGGAGTGGGAGTGTGATGGTGTCCCTAAATGATCCTTGCTTACTCTTTTTTTTTTGAGACGGGCAGCTTCCACCAAATGTGAGACACATTTACTACTCATAGTAATCCTTTTTTTCTACCTTTCCTTCTGTGTGAAGTAATATTTTAGCATTAATAGGTTGAATTGAGGATTCCATCTTTCAGTTAAAATCCTATTTTATTTTGAGCAGAATCTGAACTTTCCTAACACATCCTCTTTCCTATCTCTGGGATGGCTGGAAAAGATTGTATCTAGATCACATATTTTGATGTTACAGCTGACCTGCTTCAAAGCACTTATTTATCAAAGCAACTGCAAAAAGCACAGAATATGGTAGAAGAAACACCACAGTTTTATAAAATTAACCTAACCACTTAGATTTTTTATAAATTATCTGTTCTTTACAGAAGCACTTATTTTCATTTGCATTAAATATGTTATGGTTATTAATAACACTTAATATATGTGCCTAACTTTATGCACTTCCTACTGTCTGAGTTTTATTCCTTGATTAACCCACCTAGACACTGTTAAAACAAGCAAGGGTAAAGAAAGCACAGTAGCTTAGCCCAGAAAATAAACTTTAGCAATAGTCTCAAAAAACCTTCAAAAACAGTTCCCCAAGTTTTATATTATGTTGTGTTATCACCTGGCAAAACCAGTTTTATTTCAGCTGTATAAAATGTTCAGCTTCATAAAATGCAGCCAACCAATCAGATTTAAAGACATTAAATCAGTGAAGAAGATTAAAATCCATTTTATGAATAAGACAAGGAAGGATCAAAAGACAGCTGGAAGTTTGACAACTCCCACGTGCCACCAAAAGATGTCAGCGATATCTTGTCATTTTATAAATGGATAAAACTGATCTTGCTTGGCTAAGTAAGGAGAGTAGAGGCTGTGAAGAGCATTCTACCAAACAGTGAAGTATAACTGGCTAATAAGACTTCTGAGAGATGAACACATATATCTCAAAACCAATAAGCAACAGAATTGACCGGAGCTATAACTGAGATATTACACAGTATTTATTTGTAAAATTTAGACCAGTTAGTTTGCTGTAACTAAGCAGTATAAGACAAATCTAGGTCTTAAAAATGAGAATCCCAGAGCCAGTTTGTTTCTCCCTATGCTTTCTTCCTACACTCAGGAAGAGCCTTCTTCAATGACATTAAGGTTATGATGGAAAAATGATTCCAACAGAAGTCTATAGAGATTTTGTTAATATGCCTTTATGATGTGATATTATGATGGCAATTCAATTTCATTGCAGGCCTAATGAGACCATGTTACAATGTCAAAATGAAAGGAAACCATATTAATCAAGTTATAGTACCCCGAGAGAAAGAAAAACCTAAAGAAATTAACCCCATTAAAAACTATTTTAAAACAACATTAAGATTTAGTGAATTCAGAATTGCTTTGCTTTTGTTGGTTTAGTGCTTCAGGTAGAAGGTAAATTTGGCACTGATTTGCAACTCATTAAATATACTGACATCAGGGGAATCAGTGAAAGTTTTAAGGCAACACAAACAGAGAAACGTTCACAGCAAGTATTGTGGTTATATAAAGCATTGGGCACAGCCCCATTGTTTAGTCCTACAGCTAAGTTTTTTCTTCTCAGCAGAACCAAAGTTTTGTTTTTTCTCACTTAAAAAAGTGGCAGTTTGGCCAGTATCTAAGAATTTAAGTTCTTGTTTCTCAGCTCTCTTGTAAGCTATTAACTATGTAAACTAATACATACTGTGAAGACAAGAGGAGTCTCGGGTAAGTCCCATATTGTCCCAGTTGAGGCTAACAGAATATGCTACAACTGAGAAATAGCCTTTGCTAGCTATACCTTTAGAATCATCTACAAGGGAGCTTAAGGGAAAGTTATGAAAACCGTCCTAAGACTATTTTAAAATATTCCAACGCCAATATTAAAAAAAGGAAAAGTATTAACAAAATATACAAAAACTGGGCATAATGATTTTTTTAAAAATTTTGGCTGTTTGAAACAGACACCTTTTAATGTGCATTGTTTGAATTTATCAACAATTTTTGTCCTTTCCAAGCTAATATTTCCTATTAAGTGTAGAAGTTAGAATTGTAATATTAATGAGAATTCCATAAAGGCTAGCATGTGTAGAGTTTTCAATGTGCCACTGTTGTTTTCCAAACCATGTGTTAGTGGCAATATAAATTTATGTTCTCTGAAAATAAATGCCACCCACCCGAACAGGTTACAGACTTTCCAGTGCAGCAGGCAGGGCAACACTATTTTGTGCAAGATACATATGAGAATGGAAATTTCAGGCTCAGTGGGACATTAGCACCAAACACTTTGCACATGCACCAAAATACTGTAAAAAGTAAAAGACTGTAGTTTTTACTGTGCCATTCTTCCACTTCCAGCTCACATATTGTTTGTAGCAAACACCGATATTTACACAACCCTTTGAAGAAAGATTTGCAAACTCACAAAAATTCCATTGATTTTTGCCTCTATTACTGTTGAAGATGCAAAGATGGCACTTTGTCATCACAGTATTGGGGAAAAATTGATGGAAGGAAAGTATGAGCCATTCCTAAACTCAAAATCCAGTTGTTACTATTTTTGCTTGTCCTTCATTGGTATGCATAAACACGCAGACAGCCCGCCCCCCCCCCCCCCCCCCCCCCCCCCCCCCCCCCCGAGAGAGCCTTTTTGAAGATAGCTGGCACATAATAGATTTTTTTTTCAGCTGTTTACAGTAAAATGTGAATTAACGTTTACCTTCCAACATCATTATTTGTTACATGCAACGCTACTGCCTAGAGGGTATGTCCCCATTGTAGGAGGCATTGTACAAATAAGAACAGAAACAGTCCCTGTACAAAGATCAGAACGCTGAGTTTTGCTTTTTTTTTGTTGTTGTTGTTAATTTTCTCACAGAGCCTATGCCCAAGGCCTATAGAAGTTCTGGCTTCTATAAGTATTTTGTTTCATCAAGATGGGTTTTAATAAGAAAACTCAGATAACTCATTTACATTGGATGCAAATTTACTGTACTTTTTGTCAATATAGTAAATTTCTGTTGCTTTTACTAGCCTTAGCAGAGCAAAGCTTTATTGTAATTGCACATTATTTTAAAATTTTCACAAGCCTATTTTTGTTGGTGCTATGTGGTAGGGAGAGATTGACAATGGCTTGATAATGGATTCACCAAAACTTTGTCTATCTTGCAAAACAGCATTCACTGTAGTGTTAAGTTCTGTTAAAAATATCAGGACTACTTCTGTCAACACTAACGATAGTAGTAAAGAGAAATGCAACACTAAAATTGTAAATATGATTACAAAGTAAAAAACCCCTAATATTCCATTCAGGTCATATTAAACATGATCTTTACTCAGCAGGGTGATTAGTATACACACACTCAGTTCAAACTGAACATTCAATGAAAAATATACAAACCAATGCAGCAAAAAGAGAATCTACTAGGGGAAATGTTTAGCAGCACAAAAGTGCAAATTACTCTTGCTAACCAGAAGTCTAAATTCATTGCTCCTAATCATTATGTGAAAGAAAATATTTTTCTGAGTGTATGTTTATTTCGTCCACAAATTCTTATGTACTGATCTTCTGAAGAGTAAGAAAGAAGGGTCATTAGAGAGAATTTTGTTCCTGTGACCTTGTCCAGAATTACTTTGACTACACAGTGACTGACTAGAACAGTCTCCTTCAGGACATGCATTATATCAGTGTGAAGACTCTTGTTTTGTTTTGTTTTGTTTTGTTCTGTTTTGTTTTTTATTGTAGCCTAACTATTCACCATAGAGATTGCATCAATTTAACTATTTAAATAATAAAAATAATTTCTCTGGCCAAAATACTACAAGAAGTTGTTCATTCACAAGCCTCATTATAAATATCACATTTCTTGCTAACACCTTCCTTTGAATAGTTGATGGATTTACTTTGCAGTCGGTACGTTCAAATGGTTATAATCTGCCCTTAGGATAATGTATATTATATTGTTTACACACTTTCTGTGTTGGTGTAATCTGCTTTAAAGCTGAAAAACAAAACCATAAAGTTTTAAAACTATGTAGTCTCACAGGTCTAACTTACAGAAGCTGTAGACAGCTGCACCTAATGCAATCTAGTTTTTATATTAAAAACAAGGTCTTGCTACTCAGTGTATTCATTTAAAACATTTGTTCACCTTTGGAAGTGCCTGAAGGTTTCGCTGCATAATCTAGGGTGGAAAAGAGAGACACAGCTTTGAAACTCATACAGAATTCCCCCACGTTTGTCAATTTTCTTGAAACACAGTATTGTGTTTCCTTATAAATACTGATGGCAAGATGCTGTGAAAAAACGGAGAAAAAAAGCCAACAACACAAGTTCGATACAGTTATAAGCTGGCCAATAGACTTTTTGTCTTGTAAGAAGATTCAGGTGACTAAACAGATATGAAACAGCTTGAAATTGTTGGATAGGGTTTACGCACTTGCTGAATCTTCTCATCATTGAATTCTTCAGTATGACTTCAGGAAGTGATTAGCAAGAAGTTATGATACTTAAGCAGTGCTCTTCCCATCTCATAAAGATGACTGCAATGTTCAAAGTCTTTCCATTTAAAAGCAAACTAAATCAAGAACATGTCAAGCTTTTGTATCAATACATCTTCACCAAAAAAGAAATAGACCATCAAACATCAATGGCCAAGTTTTAAACCTGTGTCCTTTCTTGGTTGGGACAAAGTTAACTTTCTTCCTAGTAACTGGTACACTGCTGTGGGTTTTGGTTGTTTTTTGGTGGTTTTTTTGTTTTGTTTTGTTTTGGTTTGGTTTGGTTTGGTTTGGTTTGGTTTTTATTTTTATTTGGTCTGAGAATAATGTTGATAACATACTGATGTTTTAGTTGTTGTTAAGTAGTGCTTATCCTAAATCAAGGGCTTCTCAATTTTCCTGTGCTTTGCCAATGAGGAGGTGCACAAGATGCTGGGAATGAGCAAGGCCAGGACAGCTGACCCCAACTAGCCAAAGGGATGTTCCACACCATAGAACATTGTGCTGAGGATATAAACTGGAAGGAGTGGGCTGGGAGTGGCCAGCCGCTGCTCAGGGACTGGTCTGGCATCGGTCATTGGGTGGTGAGCAATAGTATTGTGCATCACTTGTTTTTCTTGCGTTTTATTTCTTTCTCCCTTTTTGTTGCCTCACTTTTAATTACAGGTATTATTATTTTTTAAATATATTTCATTATTAAACTGTTTTTATCTCAACTAAAGGGTTTTGCATTTTTCCAATTCTCCTCCCCATCCCACTGGGGTGCGGGCATGGTAGGGGGGAGTGAGTGGGCAGCTGAATGGTACTTAGCTGCTGGCTGGGGTTAAACCACAACATCTGACTGCCCATATTACACATCAAGTGCTGTAATCTTTAACCCATTTTTTTATTAATATGAAAACTTTCCTGTTGTCTCAAGGCAGCTTATGGTCTTTAACTTGGTGGAATATCTTTGAAAAAATATACAATGTGAGACAAGATATGTCCTGCAGTTCACCTACTTTTTCATTCCTTCAATGATTTTCTAGGCATGACTTCCCTTTACTACACTATGCTGATCTTCTTGATACAATCAGTTTTACTTTTCTTTCATAACTGTGCATACAATTACAAATAGCAGTTTTATATGTAATTCCAAAATTCCTTTTAAAAGATTGGGGCACATTTATTACTTTCTGTTTTACTCATGCCGAAGAAGGTCTGAAAGGAAAGACTGCAGAGTACAGATTTTTCAAAGTTTAAATGGTTTAGAACTAAAGTTAAGGCCATCTGGTCCTGCCAATTTTTATTTTTTTTCTGTTAATACCTGAATATGAGCTAGTACCCATAACATTTCCCCTGCAAAGAAGAATTCCAGCACTGAAACAACTTTGAGCTCTTCATTAGTAAATGCGTATGCAAAAACCTAACTTTCTGGCGAGACCTAAGGTTCATCTTGTTTTGTACCTCTGTCATCTCTATGACTGGCTATCTACAGTGGCTTTGCAGCTTGCTGGTAATTTTCCCCTTACTGATATTTTGAAAAAGTATTGATCATAATTATGCAAGGTCTTTGAATGTTGTTATCTCTTTTTACTCTGCTGCTCTTCAATCTTGGTTATATCCTTTTGTATTACTCTTTAGATGATACTCCAACTCCTGGAGGGAAACCTTCTTACCTCTGTAGACTTCCTTATGATACAAAATCATGCTAGATTATTTTTTTTGAACACACTTCCTACTGTCTTTTTTCAGTACATTATAATGCGATTACCCTAAGTTTATCAATTATGGTATTTAAAATATTCTATTCAACAGCTGCAAACTTTCTGATTATTGGCTGCTCCTCAATTCTCTTTTTAACAGGAATTCTCATTTATATACATTTCCCTTTTCTAAAACTAGGTATGTGCTGCTTTAAAAAAAACCCACTTGATTCAGCGTAAGTGGCTCATTTTGCAGCATTTCTTGTGCAATGATCAACTAGACCAAGATCTGTATCTCCTAGGGGTTACCAAACTATGCCATATGAAGTAGGTAGTTATGAAATCTGAAAATTTAATCTGTGCACTGTGCCTCCCATGACATTTCTTGTCTTACCTAATTGAACCTTATTATTATTACTGAGATTCCTTCTCTCACAGGCTGAGTTCCCTTAACGCACTGAAGTCACTATTGCTGTCCTGTTTCATAGCTGTATCACAGATAAATACTTTCTTCTGAAATGTCAAAAAGTTTATGTTACTAACACACTTACAGATCTGATTTTTCTTAGTTTCCATTTGCATTCAACTTCAGTCTTTCCATCAGCAGTCTACTCAGTGTCTCCCTTACATTTGGTGTCTTAGTATGGCAATGTTTCATCATTCTCTTCCTTCTAGCATGCTGGTTTCTCACAAGTATACGAAGTTCAGAAGCTCATTTAAATCTAAGTTTTCCAATAGCTTTTCTTAGACTTACTTGCTTAAATACATATTTACTTCATTCAAAGTGTGTAGCAACTTTAGTAATGTATTCTTACTTGTATAGCAGCTTTTCCTTGGTCTTTTGTCTATATTTAATTTTAATGCCAGCAATTTAATTTAATTTTGATTACTACTCCTCTGCCTACTCCTTTATTTCAAAAATTGCTCAATTTCTTAATGAAGACAACTTGTTTTCCAGAGAGCATACTAATTTCCTCAGTTTCATCTTCAGGTGCTGCAACTCCATCTTTCTGTCTGGCCCCAAAATCATTTCAAAGACCTAACTTCCAAACTGGATGTTTACATTTTAACTCCAGCACTTCTGCTACTTTTTTTCTGTGCCATTGGCACAGCAAGTGTAAATGCATGTTGCTCCTTTGTATGTCTGTTCCAACAAAAGTAGCCTAGGAACGTCTACATAAGTTCCAATAAGACAATTCATTGATAAGTAACCTGCCAAATAATGGCAAAAGCTAACTTAACATCATGAATGCTGAAGTGTTTTTATTAGTATTAGAGTTATTTCAATGACTGGCATGCACTATGTGTTTGCATTTTTGTCAAATATTAGGAAATTAATTAAAACAATATAATGCTACTGGGAAAAACTTCATTTGCAAAATAATTATAAGCAATTGGCACCAGATGTTCTATTTCTTCAAAATTTGCATTTTCAGTTTTATAATATTTATACTTTTCTTCTGGCAAAATGCTTAAGTAATCATACCTCAAAAGGCTGGGTTTTTCTTTCTCTTTGGATTTATGACAATGTAATTCAAAGACAAAGCTCAGGTCATGTTTCTGAATTCAGTTACACTAAGTGGTTTCCTCACCTATGATACAAATACAGTATCTTTTATTTTAACCATACTTAGCCTTACCTACTGATCTTCTAGAAGCAGAGATAAACAGTAAATTTTAACAATGCTGTTCTGCTAAACCTGAAGCCAAATGGAATCAAGGAACTGGTAAGACGCTCTTCCTAGATATAAAAAACTTGAATATTCCTGTCATGGCTGTTGGCTGTTTCTTGTTCATCTAGTTTCACCTAGAGGACTAAAGTTATTTCATCTAAAGAACTAAAGATTTTAATCTAAAATGAAAACAGTTTGTTAGCCCTAGATCAAAATTAATCTAATCAATGATTTATTTTGACTTGTATGCAGACATGCATGGGAGAGCTTGTTCCAAGTTTAAATAATTTTCTTTACAAAAAGAAGAGCAAATGCTTTCTGAGGTCACAAAATATTTAGGGCTTACTGGAATTCCACAGTATGAGTTCTCGAAGAGAGAGTTTAATACTTTTAATACTTTGTGTGAGAAAGAGTAATCATTTAAAGAAAAAGCATTATGTTTAGATTCCTGTTCATTCAGAAAGCCGTAGGAGACTATATATTCTGGTTTCCTGTTTCTTTTTTATTCTAATAGCACATTCAGTCTGTTTTTAAAATGTATTTTAGGTTTAGAGTGAGCAACAAACTTAGCTGTAGACAAAAAACCACAACACAGCAGGAGTTGGCAAGGTCTTGAGAAACACCATATACCCAGTTCTGCTACCACAGTTAATAAGAACCAGTCAGTAAGAAACCTATGGAATGAACTTTCAGAGTTAAGAGGTAGTCTTTGCTTATGTCCAGATTTTTAACTCTAGAAAGTAAAATTTATTCAGCGTTTTACTTAATCTTTAGCAAGGTTCCCTAACTGTTCTTGTTTTACTATCTCAGATGAAATTAGATTTCGTCTGAGGCTGTACAATAGTTTCTGAGATCTGAGCTCACGCCTTGTACAAATTTTAATGACACCATCAAGTCACTGGACTGATGGCATCCTTAGACATCAGTTGATAACAGCTATGTATTTCTTGACAATAAGTGAATAGGAAAATGAAGCTACACTTGGATAATCAGAGGAAGAGATGGTAGAATACTTGAAACACAGAGTTCTTCATATACTCTGTCTACTAGCTTTGTAATGCTTGGTCATAAAAAAAGCAGATTTAAAACAGATTTAAAGTTTATATTTGGCCTTGAAACCATTCCTTTGTTTAAATAGCAAAAGGATTTAATAAAAAAACAAATATTTTTTTCCCTCAAGATTAGCAGTGATGCAATGCATCTTTAATGTTTCAAGGTGGAAAGTCAGAAAAAGCAAAATTATTTATTATATTCAAAATATTAATTAATATTTTGTTTGATGTAAAGCAATGCACAAATGGTGGCACGGCCTTTACTTTTTCTACCATCAAGCACACAACTTATAAAAGAGTTTTATAAACTTCCTACCAAGGTTTTATTACATAAGTTGTTCTCACATCAGAAGAGATGTGAGAACATTGACCATTGTAAATTAAAGAAAACAAAGGATACAATAGAAAAAAAATACAAAATTAAAATGGGTTAACTGATTACCACACCTTTTCAAGATTGGTTCTCTCCATTAGAATGTCAGTGACGTGATTTTTCAGTAGCTTTCTGGGTGTAATACATTTCATTTAGAAGAACTGAAAAAAAGGCTTACTTTCCATCAGTTCTGTGGACTGCCTTTGCATCTCCTGCATGCTCTCTGTGGTCCTGGCTGTCCTAAATGTTCACTTCTTGTTACATTTTCTTGAAGATACTGTTGCTGTTTCTCCTTTTCTCCCACAAGTATTCATTACTGAAAGTAACAGTTATCTCTCCCACACCTGGTGTTCCTCTAGCATGATGCAGCCAGAATAACGCAAATGGGAAAATTTTCTCTTTGCTGCTGAGATTGATTTATTTTTTTTATTATTAAAAAAAAAAAATAACAACAAGGTGTCTATCAACACATCATCACTTCCCAACCAGTAATAAGCAACACTGTAACATTGAAAAGCTAGTTTTTCACAGAATATCATTTAAACCCTTTTCTACCAATGTAAAAAAGTCTCTAAGGGAGAAGCCTTGGAAGAAGTCAGAAAATTTACTGGCCTCTTTATGGTAGGATTTGGCAGAGACTCCATTAGAGATTCCCTTGTGATGGTTTCTCCCCTTTCACAAGGAAGGAAGAAAGAAGCCCATAAAAGTGTACTGTAGTGAAGGGAAACAAACAGTCATATGGACACCACATTTTGAAATCACATGCCAAGAACTAGAGTCAAATACTTTCCCAGGTCACTCTTTAGGCACCTACCACAGTATAAATCAAATTATTACTGAATTTACATGAGGTTAAAGAAGCACACGTAACTCAGGCTCAGATGTGAGTACAGATGGATTTAATCCATTTCACATATTCAGCCATAGCTATATTAGTTTCATAACTTAAAATATGACTTGGGAGAGGAACTGCTGAAAGATTACATTTACTGATTATCTTCAGTTTCTTTGGTACAGTCCATGCCATCGCTCTCAGATATCTTCAGTTTACATCAAACCAATCAAGATGCAATAGAAAGAAAAACAACCATTTGAGACCTGCTTCTGAAGCCTGCAGGCCCAGCTGAGACGCAGAAATGTCTACCCTCACTAAGCAAAATATTATTCATAACATCTGCCTATCTAGTGCAATATTAGTTCCTGTCACTCATCATTGACATGTCTCTATACTAGGACTGATATCCTAACAGTACATTATTATCCTTCATGAGAATATGCTAATTCCTTTTGTATCACTGTGTATGCTGATATACAGTATCCTTTGACAGTGACAACATGTTCTAGTGTGATATATTAATTCAAGGAAAAAAAAAAATATGCAAAAGCTCTGGTAAAAGCACCACATCTCTGGTAAAAATTGATTACAAGTGTGAAATTATTCTCCCAATATGACAATAGAATTTTTACCATTGACCTCAGTGGTGCAAAGAATCCACCAGATGTCCAAATTTTGGATTACTAACTAATAGCAAGGTACAATACTAGCTATATTGTTCCAAGTAAAATACAAGGGCTTCCTATTTCTCTTTAATTTCCATAGAACACTTTTTGACTTATTAGCAAAATAACTTCTCTCTAATTCAGTCATTATCATTAAGTGTCAGGTCACACTACACAGATATTTCTCTGCCAGTATTTTCAAGCAGCAAGTGACCATAATCATATATACTCGACACACACAATTATAACACATTGTTTTTCAGATAAGAATGAGTAGGTGGGACTTTCACAGTATGTCTTCATATTTTCTACAATAGATTACATCTTTCTTTTAAATATTTGACTTTTCTGCCCTTCACTGATGTCCTCAATGATTTCTTCCACCAAACATTTTACTACTTCACCCTACCCTAATTAGTTCCTAACTTTAAATTCTCCATCGACCCTAATTTAACTCTCCATAGATACAAAAGCTTTGGGAAAAAAAAAAAAAAATCCTCAGTGAGAGAGTGTTTGCCAGATAGCTTTTCTTCAAGTTTTTGCAGCTTTACATCTGATCACACAGAACACTGAACCAAAAACTGCTCTGAAGAGCACTATATATTGTTGTATCACAATAGCAATGTCACTTTTCTAAGTACTATTGGGCTCCAACAAAATCACAAAATTAGAGTCTGAGTGTGGAGATGCTGCGTACCTGCAGTTTCGCTTTCAGCAATAAGACTTTGCAAGTAGCTAGTCATCTGACACACAGCTCCCGGGATCAGGCACTTAGAGTCTACTATACATTCAGTTCTTTTTTCTTTCACTTGCCAAAAGAATCCTCCTCCTACAGCATATGTGTAAGCAGAGAATACAGAAGGAAAATTATGATTCCAAAACTTCAGTGAACAGATTTGTAATTTTTTTATCTTTAAGAAAAGAAAGGAAAAAAAAATTCCTTCAGGTTAAGGTCTGTATGCAAGGCACTTCATCAAAAACAGCTGAGATAGATACACTACAGTTAAAATTATAGCACAGGTAAGAAAAAGACATCATCCTCCCTCTTTCTCACATTGACTTATCTGAGAAAAAGCTTTAACATCAATATTATAAAGTATTTTTTTACTCTGCATTTAATATTTTAACCACCGCATTTCAATGCAAACAGCTGAACTCCTGTAAAGAGCTTGACCAAGGAAAGTCAATGCACTTGTTTGCACTACAGTCTCAGCAGAGCTAGCTTCAAACCTGCTGGACTGCCAAGAGCTGTGGTCTTCTATGTGCTGAATTCCCATCACAAAACACACAGCTGAACACCAAATGCAAGAAGCATAAGTGAACAACAGTAAATTGATAGATCTTAAGCCATACCAGCAATTCTAACTTATTTTGAGGTTAAAACAGAATCCCAGTAATACTCAAGGACACTGACAGCATTTTTTTACTCCAGTTGTATGTAACTTCAATGACCCTTAGTTCAGTGTACACAATATTGACTACTAATATGCTTACATACCATAAACCAATTTATTTATAAATAAGCAGCATTCATTAAGCAAAATTCCAAGCCATCCCTGTTCCATCTAGGCAAAGTTTGTTAGTCCAAGTCTTTTAGTTTTTAAGCTATGAAGCTGAAGAGTCTTTAAATATCATGCATGATTATTGTAGTCTGGTTTTCAATAACAAGAATTAAAAAAGCATGATGCTAGACTGAAACTTGCCTATTAATCAATTTAGCCTGTATCAGAAAGACCATTTTAAATAGTTTCATGGCTTAAGGCAGACATTTAAAATTTATTAAGTTTCTTTAATATGGCATTAAGAATATTAAACCAACAGTGAGAAAAAGGGACAATTCCATGTAATGAAAGATACGCAGGTCTGTCTTTGTGAGTGACTAAATAATTACTAATATAGTGTTCCTACTGGTTTAAATAAAACCCAACCAAAACAATGAAAGAAAAAAGAATAGCTGTCATACCAGGAGAAGAAAAAAAAGTAACATTACTGTAACTAAAACCTAGGTAGCAGTGACACACTGCCCTTTTAAAGACAAACAATAAAGCATCTACTTTTGGAACCATACAGGCTCTGCTTCGGATTTGCATGAGTCAGTAATCGATCCCTTCCTCAGGGCAATACAAATATATATATAAAAAAATTAAAACATGTTGATTTCAGCAGCACAAGGAAATGATTTTTTTACATCAGACAAGACTTTGCTTTTGAGCTGGGACTCATAAAATAGAAGACTATCTAGACCAGAGGAATCAATTCATTATTGAAGGTATTTCTACTATATAAAGGATTCAATTGAGGTTGCTTTTGGCAAATGTTTTGCTTTCACTGAATGTGCCACACTTGATATCCTCATTACAGTTGTAATATTATTACAATGATGCCTTTTTATTATGATTTAATAATCTTTTATAATTTTGAACACAAACAAGTACTTAGATTAAAAAAAAAAAGGTAATTTACCATATGTCCACAAGAAGCCATGTATTAGAACATCTTTCCTATCCTTTCTGCCACACTATAAATTATACACATTTACTATAATTCTGCTTGATTTACAATCTCTGTCACTCCTGAATTTAACCTGTTGTACAAAAAACAGTAGCTGAAATTGTAGATAGCTTTTGAACAGTATTTTAAGGACCTTGGAATCAATTAAAAAAAAGAAACAAAAAACAAACACACACACACACAAAAAACATTAAACAAAACAGAACCACAAAACAAAACAAAACCAACAAGCTCTTAAGTCTACATAACTTCATCTATATCCTAAATTAGAGTTCAACCCGTACCTAAGGGAAAGACAGAAATGTTTTGCTCCCAATTTGTTCACTGCACACTGTCGTATATTAACTGATTCTTTCAGAAATGACATTATCATGTCATAAAATCTAATTCATAGGCACTTTTAAGTGCTATTTTTGGAGATAACATCCAAGACTAAGGAATGCAAATATACTTAGATGTTAATATGACTAAGAAGTTAGTAGAAGTTAAATCAACCTGTCTTTTCTCTCTGTTCATGCCATTCTTTTCTTGACAATAATACTCGATACCAGCAATATTCCTCATATGAAAGTTTATAGACCTTATCTTTATCTGAAGTGTGCTTTCACTTAAAACAATATTTACCATTGACTTAAATCCAAAGAGTTCTCCTTTGAAGGTTACCATATGATTATCCTGAACCATCAGAACTGTGTGTGTATATACCATTGTGCAGCTGACACAACCTACATCAGGTAAGTCACATTTGCTGTGACTATAAAGTCAATCTTTTAATTCTTTTGGAGAATAACACCAGGCTGAATAAAGAAAAATACTATTCTGGGCTCATTCCAGTCTTCCACCTTTAATACTTTTGTCCTCACATTTTCTGTGAGATTGCACTTTTTCTCACATTGCACCAGCAACTTTTGTTACGCTGCACCAGCAACTTTTGTTACGCTGCACCAGAAACTGTTGTTATGCATTTTTTACTTTTACTCTCAAATGGCTTAAAAAAACAACAAACAAAAAAAACCAACAAAAACAAATGATTACAAATATTATTTTACAACAAGTAAAAGTCTCTTCTGTGCAATAAAAACAAAAGTGAAGTAACTCTGTCTCCCTTACTGCCACATGGTTCAAATAGGTTTGTGGGCTTCTTTCCTCATGAAAATTATGGTTGAGGACTAATGCTTTGTTTACTGTTTATCTTGAAAGTCTTGCTGACTGCACGTATAAGGAGTGTTAGTGGGTTTATACACTTTCCTTTAAAGATTCTTTACACAGACTGCAAAACATTTAACAACAGCTGTTAAGCTTTTAATGTGTCAGATTTTAAGGAAGAGCATTTTAAATACTCCGCAAAATTAAAGGAATAACAAACACTACAGTTCCCATGGATAATCTTCTAATTCATCTTGCACCAGTTTTTTCTACTCTGCTGTGGCTTAATAAACCATCCATCTGAAATTGCCTTAAACTGACATGAAAGAATTACAGGTATAAGCAGATAAACTTTTCAATGAACTTAATTTGACTAAATTTAAGCACATTGACTTTTGTTTAGTAAAGTCAGTCAGCATAATTATACTATGGAGTCAGAAAACAATGAATAAACTGATCCTTATGGATTTTTTTCCCTTTATTTCTAGAACATTTCAAGTACATTAATATTCATAACAACATTAAAAGTGAACCTTACAATCTGAAAGCACCAATTATTTCAGTAAGGTAAACAAAATGATTTTTTTTTTTTTTTTTTTTTTTGTGTCTGACTTTGGGAACTTTCTCATCCATTATCATCACACAAAATAGACATCCTGATGACTTCCATTAATTGATTCAGTGGCAAAAGATATTTATTTGCTCAACAGGTATGTCACTTTCCAGGATGTAGTCATCTTTTCAGAGACAGATGTATGCAAGATTACCAACTTCAAAGGGCTATATCTCACACAGACCCATAAAGCAAATAGCATGAGCAATGAGCTACCATTAGTATTTTTCCACTTCCTTCACTGCCAGGTTTGTTGAGGCATGTTATATCTGAATGATCTCCTCTTCATTTCAGCTACCCAAAACAAATGGTTAAAATGAAAAGCAGGCTTTCACCTCACTTAAAAATGCACACTGAACTAGAAGAGGCATCCCAATAGCTCAGCTGGAGTCCTGAAGAGCAATTTCCATATGGAAATACAAGATACTGATTTTAGTCAAGCTCAAAATCCAAGTCCATATTCCTTAGCTATTTAATAATTTTTCACAGACTTCATTAAAAACAGGATTGGGAAAAAAAAAAGACTATAGAAATGTGACACACAAACCTCTTCTTAGAAGTACTAATCACACATCCATAACAGGATATGTGACAAATGATTTGGTAGGATATCAGGAAAAGAGAACATCACAGCTAACTTTGTAGTGACCTAGAATATGTTATTTTCCAACAGAAAACAGTATGAGCAGTAATTTTAAGTCAAGTTGACAGATTTAAGTCCAAATCATCACAAACTTCAAAAACAAGTATTTAAGGCTTCTTTTAAATAGCCTCAAGAGCTCTTACGCACCTTCATCCCTTTTCCACTCAGCAAATACACTAAGGGAAAATACTCACAAAAACCCCTTAAATCTGCACATTCTACTGTTAAAAAAGAAAAGTTATAAGGCTAAAATTGTCAAAACTAGCCTGAGGTCTGGAAGCTGACAATAACAACCTGTAGCAAAGTAAGTTGGGAAGCTCTCCGGAATAATTCTTTAAAATGGCAATTCACCCTAACTTAGCTAGTCATACTAGTAGTTGGAAATATTTACTGCACAAGAAAAAATAAACAAGACCACTTAAATCAACATAAATCATTCAGAATGGTGAAGAAGAACCATTCGCGCATGTGATCTCACTATCAGATGAATGATTCTTCTTATGAAATGTGGTGTACCTTCCTAATGACTCGTCAGGTGCTCCACAGTTCTAGCTTATCTGGAATTCTACCCCTGGGACTGGTTGCAAAAGCATCTAATAGATTCTAATAAAGTCAACCTTCTCTGTCTCACAGCTCTTCCTTTCTAAAGGTCAGCACCTTTGCAGCATGCTTGTTATGTTGTTAATTTGTTAGCATTGCGATTCATAAATAAACAAATCTCACACAGCTGTATAAACCACCACAAATAAAACAACAAACAGATGGTAGTGTGCAGCTAAAATGTTTTTGTTCAGCTAATATACATGTAGCTATCTCCATTCTACAGCTCTAGTTTCAGATGCCCCATTAAATTAAAAGGCGTTATTTCTATTTTTAAAAATAGTTTGTCTGCAACTGCCTATAGTCTAGAAAGTTGAAGTGCAGTGCCCACCTGCTCCTTGCACAACTGCTCATTCATCGCATGAGAACAAAGTTCCCATGCCTTTGGTTGTTTACCCACTTAAGAGGCCAGAAGGAGTAGTTTACATTGACATTCTGCAAGATTTATCTTGTTTTATCTCTTTTTAATACCATGTTACTATCCCTATAAGAGGAAAGAAAGGCCCCCAAACACCATGAGATAACACGGGAAATACAAGCACCAATTTCTGCTTTGGCTTTATTGCCAGGTAAAGAAAACCAAAGTCTTATATTTTTTTATTCATCTCTTGAGATGATATGTATGGATGTTGCTTTCTCTTCCTTGCTAATTCCCATATCCATGCAAAATCAACCAATCCAAACACGATCCAGGTAAGTAGAATGGAGAAACAGTACTCTACCTCTTCTTCCTTTCTTTTCCACGTAATGCAGACAGCTCTGTAGCAGAAAAATTAACCGATTTTTGGTTTAAATTTGGTTGGGAGCTGTTAACCAGCTCCCATTATACCCCAGAATGTGAAATATGATTATTCACTCTAGAAATACAGAACTGTGCAAAGTTGTCATGAAACAGAAGCTTAAACTGATAGCCTATTTGTATGTAAAACATCCAAAGGGAACTTCATGTCTTAGAAAAAATGTTCTGAACCAAGTGGGGGATAGATAGCACCCTTAGAGTTCTCCAAGGGGCTCACCTTACTTCTTTGCAATAGCATACACACTCTTCTAAATGAATGGACACAAACCCCAAGATCCTGTCTTCAGAGCCTTACTGTCTTCTTGTTGTGTTTTTATTATTTTTATTATTGTTTTCAGAAAGAAGTAAGGAGGTAAGTAGGGGTGAGGGAGCCATTGTAATAACAGCACATTAGTTTCAGATTACAAAGCTTGCCCATGATGATACAAGAGAGAACTCCATTTCAGCTGGATTTCTTTATGCTAACAAAAAGCCCCCAAGACAAAGAGACTTAAATATACACAATTAGAGAAAGAATATGATGCTATTATCCTAATTTGGAAATGAAGCTGTCAATAAAAAGGAAAAACAAATGAGATAAAATCAGAGTAAGAAGCAATAAATGAGCTCTGCATTTATATTTTCATCTGCTCTCCTCTATGGTAAAAAGGATGAGAATTTATTTTATTGCAGCTAGAATACTTCTTTTTTTTTTTCTTCTAATGTTTTACCCTTTATCACGTTCTCCTTCTCTACCTAAGATAATCATTCTACTGTTGTAAATAACTAATTTTTCTCAGTTCTCCCCCTTCTACAAATTCCTTACCCTTTAAGTCCTAACAGCTACCGATATAAATGGACATGCAGAACTTTCTAAGGCTATGGATGATACACACAGAACACAGTCTTCCCTGCCTTCTATGTTAACCTACTACAGGCAGCTTTTAGTTAGGTGTTACTTTACACAAGGTGAATCTACACAAAGAGACATACAACAAAAATGCAGCAATGGAGAATGTGAATTACTGATCTTTTTTTCTCCTAGGTGTCACCTTATTGGCTTATTTTTTTGTATTTGTCAGCTTACTCATTAACCCCCTGAAAATACTGCGTAAAAAGGAATTAGCTTTGTGTTTGCTACCAATTACTGAAAGCTGGGAGCAGAAGCCAGTCAGCAAAGTCTATGGGTGTTTTGAAAGGACAAAGCAAAATTGCAATGGTCTTCTGCCTTCCTGAGATTAGCTGAATCAATTCAGATATCTAAGACCTTTTACCAAGGTTACTTTAGGAGAAAAAAAAAAAAAAAAAAACAACCAACAAAAAAACCACCAACAATAAAAACCAAATGCACACCAAACCCCAAACCAACAGCGTTGGCTCACACTGGATTTACAGCAGTTTGTCTGCAAAACTAATTGAAGTTTACATCAGGTTTTTGTGAGAAGGTGTTTAGAATAGCTACTGGTCACCTGCACCATGTGTATGCATCAATTTTGGGCAAGCTTGCCACAAGCAGACAATTAAAATCATAGCTGACTTGCAGGATCAGCTTACTGTCATCTTAACATTTAGAGAGATCTGGGTTTGTGCCTGGTTAGCGCTTTGCTAATTAATTGCATTCTGACTATTCTGCAGAAATGATATTTTAGCTTGTAAAGTATCAGATAAATATTATGGTAAAATAAACTTACACTGCAAAATTGTAAAGTCACTGTCAGTCTGCTGCATCTTACCCTTAAAATGCTCAGAAGAGGGCAAAGTGTTGATTATATCAATATTACGCACATTCCCAACATGAAGTGTTCGTACATGTACTGGAGTTTATTTGTATTTCAGTATTTGAACACCCAATGTAGTCTCAAACCAAGAATATTAAAATACAGGTGCCTGTTAAGATACCTTTAATTAGTACCTAAGGGCTAAGATGTGATCAATCCAACTTTCTGAAAGTTTCTTAAAAAAAACTTCTAGTCTGTTTACTTAAAAAGGAAGATGCCTCGTGCTTATAACTCCATGTAATTCTCAAGCTAAAAAGCAGTATTCATTGGACCAGTGCTTGACACAGGCCCTTCAGGGTGGTTCTTACTGCTTCTTCATCTGTTGACTCAGAACAGAGGTAAATAGATGAGGTATAGCTATTTTTTTGCTCTAACTGATGCCATCTCTTGACACATTGTAGTCTAATTGTAAAACAAGTATTTGTCACATTAAGAGTGCCTATTGCATTTGTCTGTTAGGGTTTTATGTTAAAAGTTTAGAATATAAACAGGTAAAAAGAAAATTTTCTATGTTTTAAAGACAGCCAAAACAATCTTTGTGGCAAGCTTGTGAATTCACTCCAAGCAAAAACAAAACCCTGACAGAAGACAGTGGCTGGAAGCTGAAAGGTAAATTATGCTTGCTGTGTTTTTCTGAATCCAGTCCTGCCTGTATGATCAGCAGCATTCAGGCTCCCGGCAGGGAAGCCTCCGAAAGAGAGGGAAAACTAGGCAGGTGGCTTTAAAGGGAGCACAGAGAAACATACTAAATAAAAACTCTGGTTGAGAAGTGAAATGGGTTAAATTGCCTACAACATGTCTGTGGAGGAAAAGGGTCTACACAGATTTCCCCGCTTTGATGGGTGGGGAGAAAAGCATTGCAGAGCATGAAAAGCACATGCACGTATGGAAGACTTGTTCATTATAGACAGTTTCTTTATAGATACTTTGTTTTAGAAATGGACAGAGTGAGGGACACACTAAAGAAACCAGTGCAAAAGAGTGAAGGGGTGTATTTGAGGGAATCAGTCAGTAAAAGATTCAGCCGACAGCTGTGAATACAAGAATAATAAACTGCATGGGGGCAGTAGATACAGCATCATATTGTCCTGAAAGTAAGGATTCAAAAGTGGTCACAGGCCTTCACTGGGATGGTATAGTTGTAAGATGTCCCCATCACAGAGTTTACCCAAAAGGCAGGAGTCATTCCTGCTTCATCATTACTAGTCAGCAGGAGCTTCAAAATATTCAAGACCAGATAATTATGAATTTTCAAAAGGCAGTTCATAATTTGGGGGTAGGAGGAGTAAGCAGAGTTCACAAATAGCTACAGAAGGAAAAAAGAACAGCTGCCCCTTATAATTACTCAAAAAAAAAAAAAAAAAAAAAAAAAGGGGGGGGGAAATGCATTCTGAAACACAGCTGTTTGTCTGTAAATTAAACTCAGCATTCACTCAGAGGCTTGTCTTGGATTGCTAGTCCAGGCTTTAACACATGTGCCCATCAGAGGGCATTTGTTCCTATCAGAATAGATGGAAACTAGGAGACCAAATTGCTTAAGGAGCTTGGAAGGTCTTAGTCTATCTTTTGAACAGGCAAACTGTTACTTCCTCAGTAGCATAACATGGTTTATCCTTTTTCACAGAACTGTGGTTCGTTTCCCTCAGATGTCAAGACAATTTTTCAAATACTAGAATTTTAAAACTCTATCTTCTGGGCACCATAAAAATGTCAATCTTTGGGTAAGGTATAAACTGACCAATTTATCTCTTGGCAATTCAACAGTACAGAAAGGCTACGATAAATGCCTAGAACACAGTACATGAGACAAAACACAGTTAGGAACAGACCACTGAACTTCTCATATTTGCTTGTTCTTCTACAAAATGTCATTACAGATCATGCAGTAAAGATAATGCTTAAATGTGTGTTGGAAATCATACACTAATTCAATCTATGGCACTCACAAGGGGTTTATCACTTCAGAATGGAGACATCACCGCAAAGGCAAGAAATGCTTTAGGCTAGATGTGCTGTTCAGGTGTAACCAGGTATATCCAGGTTCATTCTAAAAAGATCCAGAACACTAACTTGTGTAATTAACCAGACTTCTGTACTCTTCTTCTTATGTTTGTATGTAATAAGTTACCTCATCATCACCAAATATTTAAAAAATACCTCTCAACAGATCACTGTACAAAAACAAGCTTAGGTGCTATACAGTAAGAATACAAAATTTGTTTTCCTTAGCCATAGAGATTTTGCCTACCAAGAGGGGGGGGGGGGGGGGGGGGGGGGAGAGATTCTACTCATATATAAATATTACTGTTTGCAACTGACAAGAGAAGAGTGGTCATAAAGCCTATTAAATAACAAGTAGCTATGGCTTTGGCTTTTCTGCCTCATTTCTCAGGAGACTCCCAGGAAGTTATAGCTCTGTACCTAGCCAAAGATAAGGGTTTTCTTTGTGCAATGAAAGAAAGGCAAAGATAGAGCCTAAAATCCCTAATTATTTGCTCAGATCATCCAGAGAGGTAAGAAAATCAACTACATGCCATCAGTGAAATACTGGGAAGCCCTCAAAGCTAAATAGACTGCAAGAATTAACTACAGTTGAGATAGTCATAACAAATAGTATTTGATAGGATGAAACATGCCCACATACAATATTAATTACTTTGTTCTGAACACTGAAGGATTAACCAAAATTCAACTGTTTGTGGAAAATTCTTTAAATGGAGGAAACAAAGCTATTTTCCCAGAATGTAAGTTATTGCACACTATCCGATAAATGCCGTTGAACAATAAAGTTGGCCTTTGAAGAATTACTTTTTCTTCCTTAGCGCATACCACAATACTAAGAATTACTTGTAACCTGTTTATACGCCTCTCTGTTTTGATGAAGAAAGCAAGCAAGAATAAAATCTAAGAATGAATCGCAACTAGCTTTGAATGCAAAGATGTCACCTTTTACAGAAAACATGCTTACTCAAAATCAGTTCCTTTGAGGCAAGATAATAGGTTTCTAATGACCCAATTAATTTTACACTAAGTGTATTTTGCAAATGTACAAAGTTAGACAGCAAATTGCTATCTCTGCTTTGGTAAGAAATGGTTGTCTCCAAACAGATCTCTAAAACCAATGTACAGTCATTCATACTGACAGTTTATTCTAATTACAGCTGAATATAATGGTTCAGCTGAGATACCAAATTTCACTGCAAAAAACACTTTGCTAGACAGTAAATAAAACAAAATGAAAACAAATTATAATCCAAGACATTTTAGCTGAAACTTTGTATTTTCTAAGCACATAATACTACTGAAAGATATAATGTAGCAGAGAACAGTTTGGTGCCAATTCCGAAAATTAGAGTATTTGTTGGGGGTTTTTTTGAGTAAGACTGCCAGATATATGTTTACTCATGTTAACACTGACCACATAATATTGCTACTCACTCTTTTTTCTTCCCAACTGTACTAGCATTCTCTGAAACAGAAACAGGAAAAATTATCAATTGAGAAGAACTGAGGTATCTCTTTGTATCTGTCTTTGCATACCTATATTCTGATTTGTCAATATAGTCTTAAGGAAGCAGGCTAATTCCTGGTTCAATGACAAAACAGAACCATGATAAGCTGCCTTTATTCGTAACTGTATATCATAAGGTCCTCTTACCTATGTTCTTGAAATCTACCAGTACGTCCTAGCAACACATAAATGTGAACGTAGCACAAACAAGAAACTTAGTGCCTCAGACAAGGGTTTTTTTTGTAAGCTCTAACCTAATGCAGGAGTTTACAAGCAGGTGATATGAAAAAAAATACCTAAGTAATTATAGCTTTAGGGCAAACAGCAGAGCTAGATGTAAAACAGATTTATTTTATTTTATTTTTAATGTCTTGGCAGCCCCCTGCCCAATTAGAAATAGGTTTTGGAAAACACATAACAGTAAGTGTAAAGTGTACATATAACAAAGATGTGATGCACACTAAGAAAGGTAAAAAAGTAGAGTTTGAATTTTAAAAGCTTTTATGGAAATAAACAAGTTTCCTACAGGAACATATTCATATATAAGAAAAAGAGCTGAACTGGGTTTTCTTTGAGCACTTTCAGGGAGGGTCAACAATTAATATCTGTATTTGAGATTTTAAAAGTTTTATAGGATTCAAAATACAAAGACTTTGAAATAAACATTTAAATCTAGAGACTATCTTCAGTGTTTGTGTTAGGAGACTTTTAAGCAAGAAGTATTTGATTTTACATAACACCACACACCATCTACTCTGGCCAATCTGAACCCTGACAACTTCAAAGTACGTAACTGCACATACACCAGCCATAAGCTCCAAAGTCAAACTCCAAACTGAACATGAAAGCTCAGGAATGCAATTTGTCAGTACATTCCAGCTGATAGAATGGATACGAAACAGGTCTAAGAGGTTTGGCAACTGTAAGCCAACAGTGTTATCCAAACAGTACGTGTGTCCATTAGAAAAATCAGAGTTTTCTGGATACACTACATGTGGCCAAGAACCACAAGTAGCAGAATGGCATGTTCGTGCCTTCACCTACGACATTAGTAAATAATGGAGCCCTGCTTAGAGATCATGAGAGAGAACTCTGGCAAGCACAACTGTGCAGGACAGGACTTACCCATTCAAAAAGGGAAGCAGGACCTCTAAAGGTGAAATTTCTTAAGCAATGTCAAGAATCAAACTAATAAGGCCATGCAAAAAAAATTAAAAAAAAAAAAAAGGCGAGAATAAAAACCAATTTACAAAAATGTAGAAGTATAATTAAACAAAAAGAAAAAAATACCAAAAATATGCAGGGATCATTATCCAAAGCAACATGGGTTGTTTCCACAAAGAGAAGTATAGGAACAGCACCAACATATATATTTTAAGTATTTTTAAAACAGAACCCACATTCATTTAACAGTGAACAAAAGAACAAATTCTCCATGTTAGAAGAGCCCCTCCTTTTTTATACTGGCATCCTGCAAAAGTTTTTTCATTATAAGATGACAGAAAAATTCTGTAGGATAATATGAATGAGGCATGTCGTTAATCCACTAAGATTCCATTAAGAAGTGAACTGATTTCAGCCAGCTAATTACCCATTCATTAAGACAGAACCATAAATGACATTTCCAACATATTACAAACCCCCTCTGTAGTAATATTTTCCCATCTACATCTATTCTGACATTTATATTCTATGTCTCTTTCATAATTATTTCAAATAATTCCTCTGACATATTGAGGGGGAAATAGCTTAAAAAGAGATTACTTACCACCTACCAGTTGCTCACAAAGAAAGGAGCAGGACAAAGTAATTACATTGGTGTATTAACATAGAACTGCTGTGTTTGTAGTCCCTAATAATCACAACTGTAGTTCAACTTTTCCATGCTGAAAATTTTTTGGTGCTTGAAATTATTTACACACACATATAGTTAGGATTCATCCTCCCAAAAATGAGCACGCATAAAACTAACTCATTTGATTCACAGAAAGCAATACACCACCTCAAAGGTGGTGTAAAAACCAAACCAAAACAAAAAACCTACAAAACCGAACTCAAAAGCTGGAATTTTCTTGTCCCACTTAGTCCTGCTACTACTAGTGCAATAGCTGCTGCTGGATAAAATAGAAAAATGTTCAGACTGTTGCACAGACATCTCCATAGACAAAGAATAAACATGGTTTCAACCAAAAGAGAACTTGGTTCTACTCAGTACAAATTCCTATTTGTTGCCTGTTCACTCAGGCATTCTCTGCATCTCTTTGACTGTTAATTAACAAAGTCACAAAAGCTGATGGTTTGCAGGAAATAGTACAATCTCTGGGCTATTGACAGCAATAAAAAAATCTGCAATTGCTACAAGTGGCTTCTTTCAGGTTTTTTTATAAGATTATTTCTTTTCCATAACACCACCATGTTATTAATTTCTGCTTCAAAAAAAGAAATTTTCCTTCACACATTGGCCTATGTTCTGACTTCCAAACTGCACATTCTTTGAGCAGTCTCTTCTGTCCTTGCATTCATATTCTTGCTCTTCCTGTCCCTACCCCTCTCCCATTATACATTATTCTGACCTAACTTCTTCTAATGATAACGATATTTAAAATCCATCAAAGTTCTTGCTGATCCCTGATTTGGTTCTTATACTTCAAGAAAATCTAGTCAAAGCCAGAAATGCATTATAGCACATCTGATGAGATAATTACATCTGAAAGATGAAATAGATAAAATGGCCCCAATGCAGATTTGCAACCCTGTAAAAGTTTCCAAAACCATAAAGATAAAAAAAAGTGGGATGCCGCTATTTCATCATTTGCTGTTCAGGGGTGAATGAAGCTGCATCTCATACTGAGGCTACAGATCATACTGCATCTACAGAAGGACTGACCCACGTAATCAAGAGAATAGTTATCCAGTGTTCAAAACTCATCTGTCCTAAAGATTTCTTTCCTTTTAGTTTTTGCTGGTACAAAAGTCACAGAAGTCAGAAAATAGATTGGTCAAGTAATTATAATAGCTGAGACATCCCTAGACAGAAAAAATAGTCTTCTGTCTACAACTTCACCTATGTTGGTCAATACCCAAATGATTTGTAGATGCTTTAGCAGAGGTGGGTGAGGTAACAAACCATGATGTTACTGCCATATGCCAAATACAGTCTGCAACCTGGAACAAAGTAAGCTTCCTATTTGAAGCACAACCAACAATGTGTGATCAGGAGAAGACAGCTGCTAGAATACACAAAGCTCTGGGAACGATATGGAAAAAAAAAAATCTAACAAGGTCTTTAGATGCAAAAGCTGCTAAAGGTTTCACTTACAAAAGGAGCAGTGACACAAGAAGGTGGGATTTATCAGTATGTAGCACTACCGGGCTATCTGCACAGCCGGACCGTCCACAACACAACCATTGTGAGAGGAACACAGAACTGATGACATTATATATGCACTGCACCAATACTTAGCCAAATATAAGATCTTCAAGAATAAACATGAACCTTAAGAGTGCATAAACTGGAATGAGTTCACTTGCTGTCCATGTTTACAATTTATTTTTAAGGGAACTTTTTTTTAAGACATACACATTTAAGAAATCCACACTCAGGATAGCAGCAGACACAGGAAAAGCACAAAGAACATTTTCCTGAATGAAAGGAACCAAGTTTGTCAAAAAGGTAACCTCATAATTTGTAGTTTTCACCAAAATAGTAGAGATAAAAAGGTTTTAATATAAAAGATATTTGATTGCCCAGTTTCCATACCACATTAAATTAGACGTTAGATTAGTCATAGCCAAGGACAATGGATTGATGGTGAGTGAGAACTAGTAATGGTCCTTGATTTCCTAACTCTCTCAAAAATAAAAACCAAGTAACCAGCCAAAGCCTATTGCATTTCCCTCGCCCAGTCCAGTGGATGGAGACCCAGCACTGAAAAGAAGATTCTGGCATAACCCGCACAGATCTGAGAAAGCTAAACAGTTTAGCATGATCTCTTAAAATCCTTATTCCCATTCAGAATCATCCAATAGATCCATGACTGTAGATAGTTACAGATAATTTAGCACACCAAGAGAAAAATACTGTCATGTCTCTCAAAAAAACTTCAGGAAGAAATCACAGAGATTTAAGCAATACTCCACAAATATTTGTGATATAATTAATCTCATATACATTGGGTATTTTTTCCCCAAAGTGTACTTTTACATTGGCTTTAACATATTTATAGGTCACCACATACAAGAATAATTTATCGCAATCTGTAAGGGTAGTTTTCTCCTGTGAAAAACGGGGTTGACTAGGCATTTATTATATGGGTTATGACCATCCACCGGTGTACTTCCATTTACTCAGTGGGAAGTTCTCACCGAGTAAGAATTCCAGAAAGAAACCTTTCTAAGAAACACACTAAAATGAAAAATGGTCACAATGTCCTCTTCAAAACACACAGCATTTAGTTTACATTTTAATTGCATAACATACATTAAATTGCATAACAGTAATTTAAGGGGGAAATATTATTTTTTCACATTGTGAACAACCTTTTTTGGCCGAACCTCACATTTTTACATAGTCTCACTAAGAATCTAGGAAAGGTTCACTTCAGAATAAATTGGTACTAAACAAAATGTGTTTAGTATCTATGTCTGAAAGTGTATTGTTAAAACCAGAATGTGAGTAACTTGGAACAAATTTTAGAGCAGATGTACTGGCTAGTACTATTAAATAGCAATGCTTTCAAGACTCTTCAAAGCAACAGTCCGCAGGCAGTGGGAATGCAGCACTAAGATAAAATACCTATCAGTGGCACTACGTTTTGCAGAAAGAATTAATTGATGAGGAGCTGGGTAGAGTGGATTATAAATTGCAGGGTGCATGCAGTAATTTCTCTCTGGTCAATGTAGATATTAGATATATAGAATAAAGACTGTCACTGATACAATAAAAGGCAGAAAACCCCACTAACAAGGAGGATTATATTTTATTGATTGATATGAGATAAAACACCTATAATATCCAAAATTAGTTTTTACTGCCTTTAAAAAAATATCTCTTTTTGTAAAACCTGCACCAAATATGAATCAAGCGATAATTAAATGGAATAAAGAAAACTGTCTTGATATCTCACTTGCAATAATTTTCTTGGTGTATAAAATAAGCCAAGCATGACTGAGTCAAACTAAAATACTCTCATACTGGATTTCAAAATTTTAATGTTCTGTTTTATTCCTAAGCCCTTGTTGGAAATACTATTCTGAACTGATTTTTGGTAGCCTATCTAATGATGCTGTTGCTTATCCACAATGCAGCAAGATTGGAAAGCAGGACCAATATAGCAAGATAAGGCTTTAGAGTCTTCTTTTGTATTACTTGAACTATTTCACTTTAACTGCATTCTTTTTTCACTGCATTTCTGTGACAGAGTACCAAGGTCAGAGAGACCTAGACATAACATCCCATCTACCTCTCTGCTCAGCAAGCGGTCACACACATGCCTAAGTACTTTTTAAAGGAAATAATGTTTTAACCAGACACTTAAATGATTCCTGGTCTACTGAGGGGTGCGCAATTAAGCAGTCAAGATGCAATTATGAATTCAGGATCTATGGCTTCTGTGCTGGACTTCGCCAATGACTATTTCATTAACTGTTGATAAGTTGTTCCAGGTACAATATGCTGTTAGACTAATTGTGGTTAATGAGAAGTTTATGTCTAATGTCATAGCAAAGAGGCATCTTTAACATACAATAGGTAAGATAATAAATACTAGGAAAGAATCTTTTAAGAGACACTTTCTTCAATATCTCACTTCCTTCGATTACAGTACACCTCTGCAACCCAGCTAGACTACTGGTTTTAAAGTTCATGGATCCCTTGCAGATTAGCCAACCTAGCGGTGCATCATTTCACCAGCAGGCATTCAAATCACTTTACCTAACCTGCTCGTTACAGGTCCACAGTTGCACATGCCAATGTTACGCACTATAGACTGACTTTTGCAGATTACATCACCAGAGCAAAACCAAAGTATTCATGGTTTCAAGCGCAAAGTTTTTGAAACACTGCAAAATGGAGAAGCTTATTCCAAGTAGGTTGGCTGAGACTGGAGCACTCAGCCTAGTAAAGTCAGCTTTCCATTTGTACCAAGTATCTGATTTTAGAACTGACTGTATAAGCTATTTATACACTTCAGCTTCTGTAGAATCAGGCCCTTGATGTGATAAATACTTTTAAAAATTTTCAAAATTGTTGTACTGAAAAAAAATAAATTCCATAAATCTGCCTGTTCAATAATTAGTTAACAATTTGTAATGCTTTCAGAGACTACCACTGAAAACAGCATAAATTATATCCTGTCAAAGATATTCTCTAAAGTTTATTTACCATCAGTGACTTTTTTTTAGTCTAATGAAGCATTTAATGGGAAAAGTTGTATTTTTTCCCTGCATGTTGGAAACACTTTCTTTTTACACAAATTACAGTACAAACATTAAAAACAAATAAAACATCACTGCCTCACATTCAGCTCTATTAAATCCATCAGGCCTTCACCTCCTACTGTGACAATATTACTGTCCTCACCTTATAAAAGTAATCTCACCAAGTTCTTGATTTTTTTAATTCTTAAATAAAATGCTTGAGATATCTAGAATTATTAAAATACATGAAAATCACAGAGACATTTATGTATCTACACTGGTTTTATTTATGACTTTATAGGATTTTTTCTTCCCCAGGTGGGCAAAAAGATTAAGACAGTATTTGAAAGGCCGCCACTGTTATAAAGAACAATGTATAACATCAGGGTGGGAAGAGAAGAGAAATTCATGAATGTACAGAAGAAAAGGAAAAAAAAAAAGTCTGCACAGGAATAAATAATGGTCACATATAACCAACTCTAAATTGAAAAGTATCGCAAAACATAAGGTGAAAGCCCTTTGCACGTTTCTGAGAGGCCACACCTCCCTAACGAATACTCCATCTAGTTACAAGCATGGAATATAGCAAAATATTTGCCTTCAGCTTCTGCCCAGGTATAATATACCTTGCTGGAAAACATGCTGCCAGAAACTCCTTCCTTCTTTTTCAATTGTATTTTTTGGGGTTTTTTTGGGTTTTGTTGTTGTTGTTGTTGTTGACTTTACAGCAGGATTAGCCTTTCCTGCAATGGGACATACAGAAAATTTAAAGCAGATTGTCCTTCGTGTACGACAAGTAGATACAGGTGACAGGAATCAATGTAAGTACCTAAAACATGTCTGGCAGGTTTGAAAGTCTCCCGCTCAGTAAAGGGAGATTAGGATCAGGCTAGTGCAGCTCAACAGGCTGTATGACAGGAGGAGGTGCTCCTACAGGTGATATGAAAGGGTATGAAGTCAGCTATTTATTTTTGTGGACTTCCACCTTTTTTTTTTTTTTGCTTGATAGAAAGACTAATTCTAAAATGTTATACCTAAATGACTACAGACTATTATGTTCTGACTGAGAAGTTATAACAACTAGCCTGTAAACCGTATTCTACAAAGTATGTGAAAATATATGTACTTATTGGAATTTACCTTCTGGAAGTTAATTACTTCTAGTTTACTACCCAAAACAAAGAACAGTCAGTTAGCGTGTCTCATTCTCAAATACTTGAAAACATGAAGTACATCAGGTCTCTCCAAATTTTACAATGTTTCAGAATAAAATCAGTTACGGACTCTAGAGTTGTTTACTCAACCAATATTATTCCAAAACAATAAATTAATGAAACTCTATTAAACATCCATCAGATTTCTAGTTAGCATGCTTATATTTTTTTTTTTATTATTTTGAAATTATATGATACTTTGAAAATACCAAATCAATTTAAAAATTCCATTGTTTTGGTCCATCAATTCCATTCCTTTGGTCCCAATATCTTCTACAGAACAAACTATGGTTAATTGCATCCTCCTTCTGTCTTATCCCCTGTCTCACACCCACACACAACCATAAACTTGTAGCTCTCTACAAAACTCCTAGTTGGAATACATAGTCTGTTTTCATACTCTTCAATGTACATTATTTGAAAATGGCTGCACTAATGTCAATCAAAATCTTTAAAGAGTTAACTTATTTGAGAAGACAAAAAATTGCCATAGCTAGTTCCCCAAAGATAGTTTTATTAATGTTATCTGCAAATGTAAAAGGAATGCCAACAGAAAATTGTGACCTCTGCCTTCACTAAGTTGCCTGACTGCATACTGCCCGTACAAACACATAGGGTTATACATCAGGGGGCAAGGGTGGACTACCCCTTCAAACACCACAGAAATTTACATCTCTGGATTGGATTTTCTCATCTGAAATAAATACAAAAATGGATGGAATTGTCTTTGACTAATCTCAAACCCAAGAAAACAAACAAGCATGATTTTAGATCAGCTAAGAAACCATGTAGTGTACAGAATGCAGCATTTCTGCAACTAATTAAACTGCTATACAACATTCAAAGCTACTTTTGCAAATCAAGAATGGTCATCTTGTTCAAGCTGGAGATGAATACATTCTTTAGGGTTTGCTCTTGTGAAAAGCATGGTCCTAGACACCTTCCAAGCTCCAGGGAGTAACTGTAGACTCAGATAACTTGGACAATTGTGAGAACTACTGAGAATTCTCTCTGAATCGAAATAACTTGAAAACCACAATGTAATATGTTTTCTTTGAGTTTATCAAGCAGCAACAAGAAAGAGAGTTACTATTTCTACCTTACACAGCCAGCTAATTGCAGTCTCCTTTGTGAAACAGAACGCACCACATTTTTTGTGATCACAGTGAAAGAACTAAGGACTTCTACATATATGCCTTGATGCTGATAAGGTTGCCAAAGTGCCTGATAAAGTGTTAATAAAGCAGTTAGGTGAAATGTCAAGTACAGTTGTTACTTGCAATGCCTCACTGAAAGTGGCTCTGAAAGTATCTGAACTCTCACATCAGAACTAGATGAGAATTATACATCTCTCTTAACTCACCAAACCTGTGCTTACAGAATGACAAAGTGTGACAATTACACAAAAAGTGGTTCTGCTCTTTCAACAGGAAGGGTTTGACCATATGAAGTTCCAAGTATTGCCTTGAAGATTGAAGGCATTTTAAAATATTGATGATAAATATCTGCATAATCTTACTCATGGACAAAGACTGCAAATAACATTTTAAAATGCTTTACCTAATTACTAATACTTGCTGAGGTACAGAAGTAATGCGACAGAAGCTGATACAGATAGTGCTCAAATAACAGCAAGGTGAATGCAGACCCAGAACTCCAAAGGGAAACATCTCTAAAACTGTGGTATAAGATGTGGATTCTACCTGTAATATGATAACATCTTTTTATATAAGTTGACAGCTATTGTGTTGTCTGCTGATTGACTGAGATTAATTAAAGTATTTATAACTTACTGAGAAAACTATAACTGCAACATCTAGATATTTAACTCTTAATACTAGAAAGATGGTGAGTAGGCGGATTCTACACTATGGGAAACCTCATTTATTTCAGAGGCAGTTTGTACCGGTGACGGTTCGTTTCCAAAAGAGGTGTCTTTCTTTACCTCTCACTATAATAAATTCAAATGTTTGACTTGTAACCTGAGATGAGATTAGAAACTGAGATTAAGGCAGGTATAGAAAATAGAGCTTTGTGGTACATAAAACCTATAGCTCTGGGGAAATGTAGGAATGCGGCAGTATTCTGCCTCTGATAACTGACAAAGGGATCCAAGCTCAAGGAATACAGGACTCTGCTGGCTCAGAAGCTATTGAGACCTACACGGCTCCCCACAAGGTTATGAGCTTGGCTCATTAGCAGCCAAACTGTCAGCCTGCCAAAATACTGCATTTCCCAGGTCTGCAATCCTCCAGTAGCCAGTGTGGAACTTTCTTGCCCAGAGAATTTCTGCAATTTGGGTTCCAAGCAATCACTCTCACTGTGAAACATCAAAATCCTCTGAAATGCGGAAATTGTTTTCCTACATACTGTTACAGCTCTAAATCTTTCCTTGCATTATGCTTTGTTCCCACCTCTGAGATTAGACAATACTGTGTTTTGGAAAGATTCTTTACAAAATAGTATTATGGCTGCAAACATATGATGTACTTGTAGCTGAACAAAGCTGCACCTGCTAAAGAGACACACCTGCACTACAGAGGGATTCGGCTTGGGGATCCAGTTAAACCAAGACAATTCTATTATCTCACCCTGTGGTCAGCCGAAGGCAAGTTGCCCAAACCAGAAATGTTCTCTTAAGAAGAGAAGGAAAAGAAGCAGATGGCCTTGAATGAGGATATCATACTTCAAGAAAATGAAAATTATTAAAAATGGAAACCATAAAGTTAAATCTGAGGAAATAAAAGATTTTAACTTTGCACAGATGTAATTTAAAGGCTCCATAAAAGATCTGAAACAAACTTGGAGCAGGTAGAAAAATAGGCTTGAACCTAGTGACTGTAAGCATTCTCAATCTACTTGCAGAGCACTTAGTTTGTAGTACATAAAACATTGAGCTAAAAAAGAACTACTGATGTAGATGTAATGGATGTGTAAGCAAACCTGGATTTTGTGTACATCTTAAAAGTAATTTGAAGCCTCAAATGTTGGGAATTGCTGAGTCTAATTTTTAGCCAGGAGCATGTTTTTAGAGCTAAAGAAGAAAGTCTAATGATGAGGGTTTCTAATGGTCAGACCTAGCTCCTCTTCTGCTGCTAGGTATTCTAAAGACACACCCTAATTTTGCTACACCTGGTTCCACTAAACAGTCCATTCACCCACTTTCATAAACTCTAAATTTCTACAACTTGAAATTAGGCATTATTTGGATCTCATCTTTTTTAATGGACAGCATGTGTTCATTTTCTTTAGAACTACCTTTGAAATGATCACGAGCAAGTGATTAAAACTATTAAATCACATTTCAGTTCTCAACAACTCTAACTAGCCTGTAAATTGTTCTCTTTAGAAATGGTAAACATATTCAAAACAAATAATCCTGAGTCACAAGAAAATCGAAACTCATAGTGATCTTCATTTTATTCACATAAAACTAACTTCTCTTGACCTGTAAGTTTAAAACAACACTTTTTTTGCACTTGTAAAATGAAGTACAAAAGTCCCTGCACTTTGAACCAAATGAAGGCAGAGTCCACATACGATTCCCTGTACCTTAAACTCCACTATCTGCATATTCTGCTGACCAGCTTAGAAGGAAATTATTGCTATTCTGTAGTGTCATTAATTCAAGGAAAGGAGTAATTCAGAAATCACACTATGAAAATGTTATTTAAAACTTGCTGTTTATTTCACATGGAACTGTATCCTTCTAATCTTGGGCAGGTCAAAAGAATTTGTAATAAATCAGAGACAACCCGGAAGCAGTGTTCTGCCATGCTGTGAAAAAAGAGAGGTCACACACGTGTTGCAGGATGCAAAGTTTCCACGGACAGTGAATCACAGTTCTTCCTCATCTATAACTTACCTAGTGTCTTAGATCAGGGCGGAACAGAGAATAAATCCAAGTTTTCCTAACTTTCAGTTGTGTCACACACACAGAGCATTCAAAATGTTGCCAGCTGATTAAGATACTCTCTGAAAAACTCCCCCAGATGCCCACAAATTGGTGAAAAACATCATACCAGTGCATATAATCAGCTGGAATAAATTGGAATAGAATTTTGCACTTGCATTTTTAGTACGTTTTAATCCAATACATTGAGTACACAGAAAATATTCCTCCCCGGTTTTTCCATTAACTGCTGTTGACTAATTGCACTGTTATGGTTTATGATCAGCAGAATATACCAAGCTTTAACAACAGTATGGCAGAGTACAGCATTCCATTTCCTTAACACTTGAAAAGGAACAAAAAATAAAAAAAGCTGATCTCCCTTTAAACTGTAAAAGGACTGAAAGAATTACATATTTTTTATTTAAATGGTTAAAATGATAAAGAGAACTGAAATCCAGTATTAACTATACAAACAGAATCATTTCAGTGAAGTAAGTCTGATGATTGCAGAATTAATTGTATTTGTATAGTAATGTTTAAGTGCTAGAAACCGCAAAAGGAAAAATTCTGAATATCAATTATGATAATTATGATTACAGAGTATTTGGGGACAGGAAAAGATCAGGGTTTTTTTCTCCTTTTTTCTCTTTAGTGTTTGCTTTTCTGTGCACAGAGGCAAGATGAGAGCTCCAGTTGCTATAACAACTTAAATCTATTATAATCAACAATCATCTAAGTTTAATTGCCATTCTGCCCTTCTAAACCAATGTATTCAACAGCAGTTGTCTGAATTCCATAAATCTTGTTACTAAAACTTATTCAAATCTCAAAACAAGCTGCAGGATACTTGCACATCAGCATTAATCTGAAGTTGTCCTTCACTTCTTTATTGTAGTCATGTACCACTCAAAATGCTTTACTTCGTCTGGGTGAACATTTGACTTAGGACAACTAACCTCTGACAAACTGAATGTATGTAACACACTAAATTAAAATAATAGGTTTATATTTAAATTAGAATAATTATAAAAATATTTTTTCTGATACTATAAGCATCCATACCTGGTACAAAAAAAGATTCCAGTTAGGTTAGCAACAAGGGTTAAGCTGGTCATAAAAAATAAAGCAATGAACAGAGAGTATAGAACACCCAATGTACTTGAAAACTGAATTATACAGACAGATTAACTACAAACTATATCATAAACTATAAAATTTTCTATTGCTAGCCTCAATAATGCTTTCTTTCAGTAATCAACAAAATCATATTTGAAAATGGGAAAGATGTTAGCATTATTCACAAATTCTCTAATTCAGGCCCTGTGGGCTCAGAATAAAATTAAGCCTTATCATTTACCAATTAATTATGATGTTGATCTATTAGAACATGCATTGTGTGTGACACTGTAAACAGATCATCAGAGCAGAAGAAAAAAAAATGAAACCAGTATCAAATATGTGATGGTTAAATAGAAACTAAAAAAGTCCTTTTACATAAGCTACAAAAGATAAACAAGTGATGCAGTATTAACTAAGATAATTGGTTCTTTCTGAACAGAAGGTATGTAGGCCCAAAGTGTACTTAAGCTTATATACTTTCACAATCACCTGTTCCTGCCTCATGCCCTACATACTTTTTATATTCCAGAAGCTTGCAAATAATGCAAGAAAAGCTCAAACCAACACTTGGAACAGAGAATGACACCTAACACATTTGGTGCATGACCTCACTTTCACTTATAGCATAACACAGAGATACGAGAACACTACTCAAATGCAATACTGAAAGCTAAACCTACAAACGAGCAAGCCAGAGCACAAAACCAGATAATACAAATAATTCAGCCACTAAAAGTTTTGGCAGACTATTAACTTCTTAACTACATCTCTATTAATATTTTATACCGTAAAGACACAGCAGATGCATAAGAAAAATCAAAAAGGTGGAATTAGCTTGAAAACATGGTTGCAGTTGCAGCTGAGCCCTAATGCAGAAATGACCAGCCCATTGTCCATGGATCAGATTCCTTGTCCACAACTTGTTTTCTGCTGCTTTCTCAAGGGCAGAGCAAGTGGGCAAAGATGGCCTGTGGGGCAGATCTCAGGCTTGTACCAGCCTTCCCTCTGCTGCACGCCCTCCTTTGACTGCTTCTCTCCCTGTAATATGATGACTAGGACATGCTCATCAGTGGCTCTATGTGAAGGGACTGGAACCACCCCGGTTAAATACTGGTCATCACTACCTTAGTGGAATGATAGCCTTGACGATCTCAATACTATGAAAAAAATCACGTGCATTGAACCTAAAACAATCATAACTATTAAATCAAATTAGTCATGTTGTCTCCTGTTTGAATATGCCTGGTTTTAGATTTAACACACTAATTCATTATATGTTGTTTGTCCATCTGTTACTTACCAACTAATAAATACCATTCATGAAAAAAAGATAGGAAATTAAAAAAAAAAAACAAAACAAACACCACAGCTCAGTATAAGTATTGGGTCAGTAGAGAGAAAAAGATGGTAATAAAAAAAAAAACCAAAAAACCCTACCCTACAATCCTATCAGACTGTAGAACAATCAAAAGTTCAATCAAAATCAAATACTGGCATTTAACATCTATTCAAACTCTTATCTATTGTTTTTTTTCTATTTAATTATAATGAAGAACTACATAAAATACACAATCGTAAAGTCATGAGGACTTACCCAGGAAGTCAGAGCACTCTAGAAACAAATTGTGCTGATTCTTTTGACAGCAACTACCTTGTACTCTTATCAGAAATCAATAATTCCAAAGCATAGTCATGAAATAAGACCAACCGATAAGGTCCAGTTTTGTAGAATTGCGGTACTGGAAGAACAGAATAAGCTTTGACTTCTGTTCCAAAAGTAGCATTTCATAACAAAGCAAAAAAAAGCTTGTTTTTGATCTTAGTTTATTAGATCCAGATTAGAGAATAAAATGAAATATTTATCTTTAAAAAGTAATATCTTTTTGATAATATGTCATAGCAAAAATCTTATCTTTGTCTTGGAAGTTTGAGACTAATGACAACAACATTAGGAGTCTTGTGAACCTTGACAGTAGTTCAGCCAATTATGTGATGAACGATGAAGATGGAGTCTTCGTTACCCCTCTGCGACATTTCTAGAAACCATAATTCTGAAAATCTAAATGGAGTCATTGCTTTTCACGCCTGTGGGCAGAGCCATAATTCTTCAGATATACATTCTAACCGGGTTTTCTAATAGCTCCATTCATTTCTCAATCTTTCTAATAAGATTGCCAGAAAGGACAGCTTGTCTCTGGCATATTTCTCTTCCAAAAGGACAAAATCATCTGAGCTATTATTCAAGCCTTTCAGCATCACATTCTGGTCATCAGAACTTGTCAAATTAAACAAACTAATATTGCAATTTAAAAAGAAAAATGAAAAAGACAAAAGAAAAATCTGTGGTTCCTGTAGTTTCCATAGCACACTTTGTGAAAGTCAAACATGGTTTCAAAGTAACTCCTTATCTCCGAAATACAGAGGGATATATACTAAGGTGAGGCCAGTAACTGGCATTCACTATGTAGTGTGAAAATTTTCACAAAAATTTAGAACCTAAAATTGTAACCAAATCATGAAGCACCACTGCACATAATAGTACTGAAATGTAGAAAGTATTCTGTTGAATTAGCAAAGGCAATTTTTGAGCAGGTCAGCAATGTAAAACATAAGGCATAACAGTTTCATAAATTTTTAGTTTTACGGTTTGTAAACAAACAAACAAACAAAAAAAAACCAAACAAAAAAACAACCAAAAAACCTTTTAATATCCCCAAGAAGACTACAGAGAAAAGCAAAGCAGAGTGGAAATATATGGACTCTTCAATCAAGGTAAGGGAAAATTCTTCTTGATTACACCAATGGTCTGTCATTACACCATGTAAAATTGTAGCTCAGGGTAGCAAGAAGAAATTGCTGCAAAACTTTCAGAAAACAGAGCAAGTGAGAAGGTTACCTTAATTTGTATATATGTGAAATGTGTCTGTCACATGAAATGTGTATATGAGAGTTCTTACTTGATGGAGAAATGACCACTTTACTCCTAGCATAACTTGGACTGCAGAGTAACCAGTGAATTACAAAAAGACTCTTCAGAAACAGGAGTCAGTTTAAGAAGTGTAAAGAAATCTGGAAAATTTGTAAAGGACGGATGTCTCAGAATAAAAAAAAGCATAGCCAAAACCTTGTCTGATGCTTCCAGAAGTTGCCTTGTCAGCAACCAGAGGGACTTGTTAAACTTTGGGACACGCATGCTAACAAGTGTTTTGATGAAAAGCTGGGGCTTTGTGTTCAAATGGCTTCATTTATGATGAAAAATGAGGACTATCGAGTCCTATGCCTCACAGAACTCTATGTTCAGCCCTGAGTTCTGGTGAACGATTCACATTTCACTTAGTTATTAATAGACATGAACATCAAAATACAAAAAACTACATCTCTTCACAGGAGTAAAAAAAGCTATTAGAAATCTAAAGCTCTACAACCACATTAATTCAGAGGCTAATAAACAGACCACTGGGAAGGATCTGTGTGTAATTATTCTGCTGCTCAGTTAATATATACATTTCCCTCTATGAATTAAGATATTCCTAGCCATTTTATTTTATCTTAATTCCACCAAATGTGAAAGTTAAAGCCAAAATAACATATTTTTTGCTGTAGTGGTTTCTTCTTAAAGTTCTCATTTCTCAGCGTATCCAAAGTGCCTCTGTTTCAACAAACTCTTGAGGAAACAGAACACCATTATACATGTCATCTGCTACCTGCTCCTAGCGTGGAAAATCTAATTGTCTCATGTTTCAAAGATTTAGAAGGAAAGAAATCTTCAGATTTATTGTTCATTTGTGAAGAGCAAATGGAAACTGAAGAGAGGGCTTGGATTTTTATAGAGCTGACTTTCTTTGAAAGAGGGAAAATATCAGAAAGTTAAAATAATGCAGTGAGTGAAAATAAGGTCGACATCACAAACCATGTTTGTTGTCTGATAGAACATATTCCTTTGAATACCTAGCAAACAAAAATCAAAAGCTTAGGTTTAGTCTACAGATACAATTGGTACAATCCAACCCCTCCCATTTTCATATAGTACACTGCAATTAACTGGACTTAGATGCTGTTGACTGCAGTTCAGTTGCATGACGTTTTCTGGCAAGTTTTAAAATGAGAACAAATCCCATTTACCAACACTCAACAATGTCCACAATCTGACTGAAAAATAACGTCTATCTGTAACAGAGTGTATGGCAGTAAAATAGTTAAAACACCAAACACAGTTCTCTACAGCCATGGACTAACAAAGCCAAGGAACCAGACAGTAATGGGAGCAGAGTAAACAGGTCACATTCCTTTTACTAATATATTTTACATACTGTCTTGATTTCAATGGAATGTTCTGTCTTAATGTGGATTTCTTATTTAGGGAAATACTGATTACAAATTTTCCAAAACACTGACCCATTAGTTCTTAAGGAAGGAATATGTATTCCCAAAAATGGCAAAAAAAATATTTATATATGTATACATATAAATTGTGTTTAAAACAAGACAGAATCTTTCCTGGGACTTACAGAATGAATCTATCTGAATGTACTTTATCCTTTCACGGGCTGTTTGCGTGCTTCTGAGTACCACATAGGTATCGCTTTTGGACAGATGGACAAGAGGCGGGAGGGGCGGAGCCAGGACAGCTGACCCAAGCTGACCCAAGGGACCGGCCGTGCCGTATGACACCACGCTCAGTGGGAGCACTGGGGGTAGCCGTTCCAAAGCAGCCGTTGCTCAGACTGGCTTGGCATCGTCTGCTCGGGAGAGGTGGCCGTTAGCTATGCATCGCTTGTCTTGGTTTGGGGTTTTACTTCCTCTTTCCTTAACTTACTAAACTGTCTTTAACTTGACACAGGAGTTTTCTTGCTTTAGCTCCTCTGTTCTCGGCTGGGAACAGGGGGGTGAGCGAGCAGCTGTGTAGTCCTTAGCTGCTGGCAGGGGTCAACCAAAGGCAACCTATTTCAGTTCACAGCTCATGCTGAGCAGCACATGGCACTGTTTATATTCTTCTGTTGGAAATCTCATCAAACTGGCCCAGCCAGGCCAATTGTCTCGGCCAAAGATTTCAGTATTTGAGATTCAATATTCATTTTACAAAATTCATCTTGGTAAAACTGAACCCAGGATTAAATAGTGAATGCCAGTATATGTGGAATCATAAGGAGAGCCAGATCAAAATATTCCTCTACCTTCAAACGCATATTTGTAGGGGAAATGCACTGATTAAATCTGGAGCTATGAAATAACCCCTCTATTAGTTTGCTTCACGATACGTATTTCAATGCATTTGTACAGCTACTTCACAATTTGACAGCTATCTTCATGATGTTTTTAATTAAATTACATAAAATATTTCGAAGAAAGGCTAGTCACATTTCAACTTTGCAGTTTCCTTTGTTCTGCTTAAGTAATACCAGGAACTATACACCACTGACACCTTTCCTGGGAGACAAATGAGTGGTTATTTGAAAGCCTCTATCATCTGCAATGTTTTCCTCAAATGACTAAATTTAAGCTTTCAGTAACTTTTGGCTCATCTGTTGGTTTATGTTGACACCAAAAGGGAGCATATTCGGAAAGAAATGTTGGGACAAAAAAATGCAACTGCATATTGTAACTCTCCTTTTAGTTTTAGTCTTCAAAGATAAAGGTTGATTCTCTCTTACACACCTCTCTGAACACACCTCTTCAGCTATACACCAGATTCTCTTTTAAAATGAAGAAATATTTGATACATAGCTCTTAAAACTATCGTAATTTTAAAATCTTTTTTTGCTGTGTACCGCAGTCAACATGAATTTAATTAAGACTTGTATAAAGCAAATTCAGCAAACTGCAAATCAATTGTAGAAGCAAAGCCCAGACTGCCCAGATCTTTGGTCCCATCCTGCCATTCAGCCAACAATATACACCACCCCCACCCCCATTTATAACAGAATATTCACCATCACCACGGGTACCCTAATACCCTTTGCCCAAAGGTGAAGCAGGCAGGTAACATAAAAGCTGGTGAACTGTTTTGATTCTTGTGCTTGGAGTTTTGTGCCATGTTTGGCAAGAAAAGCAAAATCTGTATTTCACCTGCTACACTGTTCTTTTATGTGATGTATATTTTCACCAATAATAGTTTACTGATGTATAGGAATCAATTACTGCCTTCCTATTCCCACTGCAAAATCTCATAATTCTTAAATTACATTGCTCCTGCCCAATGCATACCAAAACCAGGTTAAGTGAGATTAGTACTGAAAACAGGTTAAAAATAGATTTATTCACCAGAGAGAGATGGATTTAAATGTTATATATTCTGAAGGAGGGGCAGAGGGAAAGGGGACTAAAAGGTTTCACAAGGGGGATTAGACTTCGCTACTTAATAAAATATTAAGTGACAATCAATCAAACAGGAATGTGTGGGAAGCACAGTTTTGCAGTACTGCTCTTTCAGGATTTGTTTTCTTTAAAATTTGCATTGCTTTCTGCATGCATTTGAGATATACGTATGTTGGCTTTTTAATGATTAGAAATGGCTTTGATCTTGACTACTTGAAGGAACATAAAGATATAATTAGTGTGAGCGGATATGATTAATCCTAGTAATGACAAACATAACAAAAATCTAAGATAAGCTTTTCTGAATTTTTCAAACATACCTTAGGAAGTTGGGTCTTTAGCTCATGTCATTCATACAAGAATGATGTACAGAAGCAGCCGGAAATGCACCAGTGTTCAAGGTCCCCAAATACCATGAGTGCCAGTTTATCAAAGATAAGAAGGTAGGAAATCAGAAACATCAGCTTTCAGCTTGAGTAGCTGCCACTCTCCTTTGGGATGGAATAGAGACTAAGAAAACATCATTCCTGCTGCAACACAACTGACAAAATAATGAAATAATATGCAATGACCAGGTGTGATAATGAAAATAGTCAACTGTTCTAAGAAAATGTCACAGGTAGATAACTACCTAACACCCAGGATTTGATAGCTATTTCTAAGATGTGAAAAAGAACTCTATTAGAGGAATTGTTAACCAGACACCTTAAAAAATAGTCATTAAGATGACATGATTTTCTGCATCTGTGTGAAGTCAGGTGGCAGGAAGAGCTGTTACAATTAAAAGAGAAAATTTGCAAAGGCAAAAGGCAAAACAGCCCAAAAAAGCCCACAAGACATCACCAATATTGTATCTTTAGACCTCAAGTCCTCAATGCAAGAACTCAGCAACTCCATGAGATAACTGTCACACAAAATGTCTTAGGACAGCATTGCAGAAACCTGAGCTCTCATTTTCTCGTTGGGCACAAAATACATCATGCAGGTACATATATATGTAATCTGACCTAAATCCTTAACCTACTTCTTTTCAACAGCAGCTTTAAATGTATGGACTTGATTGTTTCTAGTGAAACTACCGAAAATTAAATGGAATAACAGAATAAAAAGAAAAAAATGTGGCCCAATTTCTCCAAAAATTCAGTAAAATTCTAGAGAATTCTACAACATTTTTTAGTATTCAATTGACTGGAAGACAAATTCGCCTTCTTTCCATTACCAGCCACACAATACTTTCTCATAGATTCTTTGCATTCATTGGCTATTCAACTAAAAGAAAATTAACATACAGATTAACAACAGAGAATAATCAACTGACCAGTGAAGCATGTTTCTCAATAAAAAACACTAAGCCATGGAAGCAAGACCCTATAATGTCATAATGATTTTTTAAATTTTTTTTTCAAGATTAGTTTAGTAGTTTCACAGCAAAACACAGGAACACAAACCATTTCATTAGTTACTTTAGTCTCCTTGCTTTCCTTTTGTTTCTTTTTATGTATTGCCCCCAGCAATGGCTGGAATTTTCAGCAGAAATACAAAACAAAAAAAACCTACACCCCACCCTTCATAAGCTAATGTGTAGACTGAAACAATTTCATTTGATTGAAAAAAATGTTTATTTTGACCAGCCCTACACAAGCTATTCATGACAAAAGTACTTTCACTAATTGAATTTTGAAAGGAATATTGCACAAAATATCTATACTAAGCCTTGTTACTCAGTGAAGCCTGTATTTCAGTAATAATCTTTCAACACTAATGATATTTGTACTCCATGGAGGAGCAAAACCACTTCATTAAGTTAACCATGTAATTCTTAGATATTTCTAACAAATGATGAAGCTTTGGTCTTCTGAAAAGCACAACAGAAAAATGAATAAGATACTAATATGATTGTTATTTTCAAACTGTTCAAAAAAACCTTGTACCCACCCCAGACTGCATATATATTAGAAAAATGAAACATATAAAAATCACATTGTTCAGCATCCTATTGTGATTGAGAAAACGCTAGAATATTAGTACCACTGTTTCACACCTACATTATTCAAAAGTAAGGTTAAGTAGTACTCAAGTTTTGCTCTAAAAGCTGTTTTATTTGGAAAAATGGGAGGAAGCAGATTTTACTGACAACTATCTCTCTGTTGTAGAAGTGTAATTTTCTTTTCCAAGTATCTCCCCAACTATGGTATTTTCAATGGAAGAAACTTTTGATGATAAAACGGAGAATAACAAAGAAAGAAATCAACCTCCAAAGTCCCAACCAAACAAGTATGGAAAAGTACAAACTTGGAAAGCCAGCAAAACAAACAAACAAATATTCTAAAAGTTTTATTTTAGCAGCTCTTTACTTGGGTTAACATCTGGAGACCATCTGGAAACTTCAGACCACAGGGTAACACAGGCAGTAACTGGCCCAGCAATCTCTAGCACTGGAAGAACCCTATCTGTCCTTCAGACTGTTTACAACATCACTGGTTTTAACTCTCCTCTCAGCTCTGGAGTTGTTCATTTTTCCTGGCTTCCAGATAAGACTCCCTTTCTATTTGTAACTGTCTCTACAAAGCCCAAAGGAAGTTTTGCAACATTATGAAGAGTAATTAAAAATGTTCCTCTAATCCTTCAGAGACCGGGATGAAGAAGAACCTTTCCTACATGACATGCTTGTAGGCAGAGTCACCACCAGCACTAAGCTCTCCAAGCTTCAACCAGTACAGGCAGCAACAATTAACAAGCTTTCTGAGGCATACGCCATTTCTGAGAGGAATACATGAGCCTGCTGACCCACAGATGGACCTGATTACCTCTGTAGACCTACCTATTTGACTGAGTAAACAGGGGTGTAAGCTGGATGGTATTTGAACATACTGTGCCAGTATGATACAAACAAACAAACAAAACCCACCAAACCCTGCATTTAAGTAAGATGATGAGATATATATCTGCAATTTGCCTGCTGGAAAAATTGTGTAAATCTGAAGGAATTAGTGACATAAATACATATATAAAGCAAGCCTCACAAAGCACAAAAAAGCTACCATTGCCCCAGAAAACCCAAACCAACAGATGATACAAACTCAGAAACTTTTTCTCTGAAGAAGTGTGTTCTAACCCTGTCCAGGATGTAGCAAAGCACTTTTATCTTGACAGCTGACAACACGTGGTACTTACATGGAGTGCTATCAGCCTTCATATTGGCAGACAAAAAAGCCTTGTGTGTTTCCTACGATTATTCAGCTAGCGTGAGGCTTATGAATTCCCTCGCTCATATTGGTTTTAATATGTGCATTTTATAGTTTCCAACATACAAAAATAAAGGCTTTGAAAACTAGAGATTAACTCGGTCACTTGTGGAAGGAGGGTCGCTTCATGAATGGTACAAACAAGGCACGTATTATGCACATGGTGGCTCTCTAACATTAAAAGAAAGCTTCAAAAATTTATAAATTCTTGTTTGTACTCATTGGGCTCAGGACTTTAACTATCTTTTGCAATTAAATCTATCAAACTTCAAGCTCCCAATTAAAAATTTTCAAATGCATCATGCTCCAGGGTGTCTGAAATTAAAAACCACTTTACATGTTTGTTAAGTCCTCTTTTGTAATTTTTACAGTGTTGCTCTTTCTAGTGTGATAAGTGCTGGCAACCCCTTTCCATTTATGAGCCACGACAGAAGAAAAAATAAATAAAATTCCTTCAGACAGCTCTTTCTGAACTATGGCATTTTATTTCAGCAGCGGTTGCTCTTACCTTTCTCAGACATCTGTTCTCAAGAGGGGGACAGGGGGGAGCAGGTGAATGTCTCCAAGATGCCATTCCTGAAGAAGGCTATAGCTCCAGAGCGGGAGCTGGAAGCAGCAGGCGGTGCAGAAGGCCCCCCACCCTTCGCGTGCTGCGCTCAGCGCAGGCAGCTCTGCGGCCACCAGCCCCGTGTCTGAGCACTGGGTTGTGCAGTCCCTCTCTCCGGTATCGCTCCAACAGGCAGCAGCTAATCATAAAGCCTGAACATGCCTTTGTAAGTTCACTTTACTTTTTGGTGAAAGGGAAAAAAGGAATGACTGTGGTTTAGCTGCACAGGGGGATACGGCCAGTTCCTACTTTTTCCTAAGCACCTAAGGTAAAGAAAAATAAAATTGTAAAACTCCTAGAAATCAGGAAACCTTTACATTTTGTTTCACCAACAAACTCTAGATATGAATGCCCTCTATATGATTGTCTAAGTAAATATAACTACAGATAAAAGAGGTTTATTCTTGATATGCTACTGGACCATTCCTAAAATAAACTGTTTCATGCACACAGTTATGTTGAGTGAGTTTCCTACCCAGGAGACAGAAACGTTTTCTGGGTCTTGCGCTACTCATCTCTCAGAACTGATTCACCAGAAAATAGAACCTCAAACCAAAGTGCTTTCTTAAAGAAGATTACAGAAGGAGAGATAGACACACTCAGATACACAGTTCTCAATTTATATGAGTATAAATCAAGAAAATGATGTGGTGTATGACACCAACATTGTTTGTCTATACATATAAACCAATGGACAGAATGACAAACTTTGTGAGATACTGAACAGCTGGATTGGAACTGCAGGAAGTGCAAATCCTTTTCTTTTTCCAATGGCTTCATTCACCTAAAGAAAGGACAAATACAAATCCAAAACTCCTGAGGATGATGACAGAGAGAAAATTTTCCAACTCAAACCTTCTTTTGCCATGTAGTAACATCGTTGGTGACTATTTTAATTAACTGCTTCTATTTCTGTTTACTTGAATTCCTGTTTTGTCTTTAAAAAAGATAAGACAGGGACTACAAAGGACCCCAAATTGTAATTTCTGCATAAATTCAAAACATATTTAAAATATATGTTATATTTAGGGACAAGTGGAAGGTAAAACAGAAGTATTAATGCAGTTTGTAAGAAAATAGTGCAGCACAAATAAAAGCCACATAGTGGGTATAAAAGAATATGCAGAGCCTTAAGTATGAAATACACCCCATCTGCTAGGGGCAGATCAGAGAAAAATATTTTTCTCTTCCCAACAATTATATAAGGACATTTCTTTTTTCAATTCAAGGTACATTTTGCAAGCAATGTTTACGATGTGTGTCCTATTTTGCTTACTTTGTTTTGCAAAACATCCTGTTTTGATATTACATTCCTACCACAGGCCCTTGAAAATTGAAACATCTTCAGAGAGAAACATAAATACTTGTCATTGGTCTGTTAACACTGTGAGTGCCCCCTCTTTTTTCTCAATGCCACATGAACACTAATACTTATGTTTCATAAATCTGTACAATTGATTGTTGTATTACCATCTATACTTAGCAAAATAAAATCAGCATCCTCTGATGAGACAAAGGCAAAGTTTCCAAGTAAACTCTAATTTCTTCTCCTTGAACAGCAAAGATGAAGACATCTGGAAGACAAATAGGAATCTGCACTAAACAAACACTAACATAAGCACCCAGGGAGATATTTCTTATGCTTTCCTTGAAGAAGCAAAAGCATCTCTGAGCAAATAATTACTTGATGAGAATACTCTGAATCAGCATTGAGGAAAATGTAATGAATTCTTCCTCAAGAAGCTATGAATTACTTCGTTGTGCATTTATTTCCCAGTATTTTCTTCCTTTGGGTATAAATTACTACTTCACTTTCTGCCTTCTGCTTCTAAACAGAATTGTGGAAGGCACCTGAGCAACAGTCACATCCCCAGAATCAGATGATCAAGCATTTTGTTTGGTTTTGGCAAACCTCTATCAATTTTTTTGATTCACCAGCAAGATGCTATGGAGTTTTTACATGAAGTGCAAACAGTTCTAGTCATGAAGTACAAGAGGTTTCATTACTTTTTTTGTTTGGTTTGGGTTTTTTTAAGCAAGTTTAATATTTTCAGTTACCGCAAAAATATTATCATATCAGGCCCATCATAATATTTTTTTTAAAGACGTTCTTCTAGGGAAGTTTCGTGAAAAATTCAATGTGTGGGCAATGCCACTCAAAGTACATATAGTCAAAAATATTTAGTTACAAAGTGGGGAAAAAAAATCTTTAAAAAACAAACCAGAAACATCCCAAACACCACCACTTCTTAGCACTGTGCTGACCACCACTCATTCTTAAAAATCCCACTGCATTTAGGTACTTAGATATATTTTCAGATTTGGCCAAAAGTTTCAAGTGAGGAAGCAAGTACTTGTAAGGGATGACAGGAGGAAATGACCTGTCAGTTCCCAGAAAAGAACTTTAAACCGAGTCGTGTGCTATGTTTATTACAACAAGTCAGTTATTCCTTTGGGTTTGGGAGCTTATTGAAACTCTAAACATACTAGAGAACACTGGGGAACTGAAAAGAATCATATCCTTGAGGAATGAAAATACAATGTAAGTTGAAATCTTAGGAGGAAGGGAGCATCATCAAGATGATGCTGTCTATTTTAACGTAGGTACAGGTAGCTTCTCTCATTTTTAACACAGAGACACTGAAATTCAGTTTTTGAAATGCTGATTTAATTCCAACTGTATCCACAGTTTTTAAATCTCACCTCTTCAGCTGCTGATGTGGGATTTTAGCACTGCAGAGCAGCCAAGTTTAGATGAGCAAGAGCAGAAATGCTTTCAAGGCTTCCTGTTCTGCTTGACTTACTCACTTGGAGAAAATTCAAACCAATAAAAGAGAACAAAAGCCGACTTTTTTTTCCGAGGCTATAGCTGCTCTGTTTGACTGATTCCTGACCATCCTATTAAGAAAACTTCCAAGTTTACCAGCAAATACAATAAAGAGTAGACACACTACTACTTCAAGTAGTTGTTCTACAAATTTTCTGCCTTAAAAGTTTATCAGTAATCTCTGTGTGGGGGAAAGACTTTTTATTTTCTTTTATTTCACATTCAGTGGTGTTGATTTGCTAAAAAAAAATATGTAAGTGGCCTGCAACTGTTGCTTGTTACCTACTTGTATTTGTGGTTCCTTTGAAGGTCAGGCTCAGTCTTTAGCAGGCTACTGTCAAGCCTCTCTTTCAAATCTTCCACTAAAGGCATTAACCCTTTCCTAGTGCAAAAACCAGAATTGTGGCCTCTTTCAGGCAAGTCTTTGGAGTTGTCTGTGCTTTAAGGAACAAAATACAGCTGCTCCAGTCAGGTGCACTAACTTACTTGGTCGCATACAATATTTTGCACACAATGTGTTTTATAAAACCCTTCTCTAAGATTTCTAGTAAGATGCCTCTGCAAGAGCACTCTTCTGTTAGGCTGCTAGAACTTAGGAACAGTAGCAACAGTCTAGTGGCTAACCTGCAAGCAGAGGCTATTTCCATGTGCTACTTGATATGCACAGAGTTTTGTAAATACATTGTTAGGAATGAGGGGTTAATGGTCCTCCTCTATGGGAGTTGGAAGCAAATATGTTAACCAATCTCATTTAAATAAATTAATACTAAGCACTCTGATTAAATTCCTCTGTACAGTAAAATCACAAAAGAGGATGCCTGGTGTTACGACCTGAGACAAAGCGCTTAGAAAGAAGCGTGGAGCTACCTGATGTAATTCCTACATTATTTCAAAGGTGCACAGCAGAGACAAAGTGTAGCGCAGAGCTGAGGAGGACAGGTCTGCACCTTCTAAAGCAGCACAGACTCGAGTTCCATGCAGAGGCTTCCCAGGAAAGTGGGCGGGGGAATGCTGCTGGTTTATTTTGTTCCTGCCATTCTTCAAGGAAAGAGAAAACATTATATTTTTTTTATAAATAAACGAATCACAGTAAGAAAATTCCCCAACTTACTGTCACTATTTCTCAGCCAAACCACCACCTCACATTTGAATTCAGCCACTGTTGGGCCAAGCAGACAGGAATATCCCCATCTGATGATTGACTTGAGCCCTAAAAGCCTTCTAAGACCCAGTAACCTTGTGGTTGTGACTTTCAGCAGATTCTTTATTGAAGGAAACAAATCTCCTTGCAGCAGCTACTCATCTTAAAGAGCATTCAGGAATTCTAGTTTTCAGGCTAAAAAGTGACATTTGACAAGTTACCCCTCAGTGAAGCATAACTGGCAGGGTTAGTCGGTCAGTAGTGAGCGTGTTCCCTAATTGCACAGGGGAGAAGGTTTTTGCGTCTTGAATGACAGCCTTGCTAGTCTGTCCAAAATGATCCTTTTCTTTAGGATATAGTTCTACCCTAAAGAAAGTACCAGTAAGATACGTTACCTGATACACAGAAATCTCGAGACATGGAGTGGATTAGACTGGCCTGGAACCACATAGTTTTGAAACCCTGTGTAATTCTTTAACATTATCAGGGAAACATGTGAAAGCTAAAAAAATTTCATGTAAAATTATTTCATTCATTTTTCTGGTAAAAGTAAAATATTTTAGCATAACAGAGTTTTGCCAAATACCTCTAAGAAGAGGGCTAGTTTGAGTTTTGTGAAGGCTGGTGGTTTTTTCTGGTACAGAAAAATATCACAGGCTATCCTCACCATACTTTGCAATATTTTGTCTCATTTTTCAATGGAAACCCACCACAGGCACAGCCCTTCACAGGGACAGAGTATACCCTGCTGTTCCAAACTAATGACACAGCTAGCATAGTGGATCAGAATATTGCAACATCAAATAGAAATGAATAGGAAGCAGGACATAACTGAGGCAAACCTGTTCTTTATTAAACCAGCAGTTAAAATTAATAAATAGGTGGCATTTATTTGTACTGTTTTATCTGTTCCTGATTATCATTAGTCTGAAAACTAAGAGACTTGTAATTGCATTAAAAGCCATCATTAAATATGAGCTTTCTTTTTTTAAACTAATAAGGCCATATTAAACAAGTTTTCCAAGTTTTAAGAACAAATGTAACATTTAACTTTACAGGAACATAAAATGCTTTCAGTTCTTAATTTGTATCCAAATGCCTCCATGCATAATACTCATTAGATTGAATTAAAATGGCCATTTCAGATGCCAGGTCATCTCTGCCTACCTCCAAAGTTCTTCACAGTGACTAACAATTCCAATTTCTGTCTGACTCCCATACAAACTTTTCACAGCAGCTATTTTGAGAAACAGACCTCGCGGTGTATCGGTGCTCTTGAGTGTGATGAGCATACATTCCTAGAGCAGACTTAAAATAGATTCATTCCTTAGAATACTTCAGAGATGCTGTCTCATGGGTTGCTCACAGATCTGCCAGAGTAACACTGGCAAATTTATCAGCAACACTTTAAGATGGTCCCAACTGTCCACCACCTCCTCACCCAGTCTGGTGGGATGTGAACCTGCACTACAGCTTCCCCAGTTCAGTCTGTGGAGCTAAGCCTCAGCAGCTGATCAAGGTGGGTCTGCACTGCAGTATCTGGGAATAATGTGAGAAGGTGAGCTGAAGTTACGTTATTATTCCTTCCTCCACCTCACACATGCAATACTGGCTGAGCCGGGAAGCTGGCGACAAGGATGCACTTGGCCTACTTCAGCTGATACCTCAACTAGTTTTCCTGCAGCTTCTGCCTGCTCTTGATGTCCCTTATAAGTATTCTTAACCAAGTGACAAAGTGCCAAGATCCATAGGAGGAAAACAGAGGGAATACAAAAATAATCTATCTACAAAGCTAGAGCTTTTGCCATCAGAAAGCATTAAACATTAGTAAGTTTACAAGGTGATTCACAAGCTGTACTGAGAGGAGATGATATCTGAAATACTTTACATTCTTATTTTCTTATAACAAATAAATGCCTTGAGCCAAACAAATAAGAGGAAAAGGAAAATATTGTGTGAATTTTTAATTAAAATAAGGGCAAGAAACATTCAATGCAAAGAGACTTTTTCTTTGAACATTGTAACATAAAAGCTTCCTAGCAGCATATCTATTTGGATCGCAATGAGAAGCGATGCGCTCAGCTCTGAATAACACACATACAGACAAAACCAGAAAGCCTGTACTCCAGGAAAAAGCCCCCTCCCCCTTAAAAATATTTTGCCCAAGCAGCACTTCTAGAGTATGCCTCTGGGGAGAAATTTCTCGCCAATTTCAGAATGCTGCAATTTTCTAGCAAACCTATTGCCAAAAAGAAAGAAAACATTTATATACCAAAGTTGTATTAATTCTCTTGTGTACTCTCCTGTTGAGCTAAAGGATATGCAGAAGTGATCCTCCTCACTGTGGATACCAGATTTGTTTGCAGTTAAAAACAGATTGGTGTGTACAAGGTTAATGGAAGTTATTAGACAAAGTGTTATGTGACATTGCACAGACTTACAGTACCAAGGACAAGATTCATACTACAATAGGTTTTATTTTTTAAAGAAAGAAAGACTCTCTCATTTTTCTGGCTTTAATAAGCTTATGTTGCAGGTAAACTGCACAGATCAGGAGAGTTGCTTGTGTTATATAAAAAAATAGCAATATAGAGGAACCGGGGACTTTGTAAGGAATCTAAGGTGAGAAGGGAACACCTGCCACGCACAGCCTTTAGCTGAACAAATGCACTATAAAAGAAAACAGAGTCGTTGGCTCCCTTCTATCCATATAATCATGCAAAAGCTATTTTGCATCTTTCTTTCTCCATCTGTGATACTACAGAGCTATCTCAGACTTGAGCTGCATAGTCCTTGGCTAAAGCCTGTGATCTAGCAGTAGATCACCTCCTTTCATTAATATATCGTATCAAAATGCCATGTTGTTCTTAACTCACATACAGGAAGAATACAACAAAAGAGAAAACACTGCTTGCTTTTTATGCATCTTGTTGTGACCTCACCTTGTACCCACATTTTGCACAAAGCATAACAACTGCATGAAAGCACAAGCTAAGAAAATAAAACACATAACTTAAAAAACACTCATTTTTTTATAATAAGCAACATTCGATTTTGCTAGCTACACTCTTGATTAATCTGGTCTTTCTGTTACACATAAGGTTTCAAAGGTCCTTGAATTATGATCAGATACAAAACTTTTAAAGAGAAAAATTATCTGCATATTTCCATCCAGTACCAAAAAGGAAGGGACACAACATAATCACTTCCATCATGGTTTTTAGAAAAGTTGGTTCTAAATGTCAATCTGTCATGAATTGTTCAGGGTTTAGAAAACTCCTAAATTTCACAAATATGCTGGATTACAAGAGCAGTAAACCTTTTTGAACTTTGTACTCCATATGATAAGAGTATTATCTTCAATCGGATTTTGACTGGATTCCAAGTTTTCTAAGAGCCTTACATAGCCGAGCCAGGTATCATTACCATTCTTCCAACACTTATTGCCCCTTTACACTTAAGAACATTCACTGGAAATCCACAAATAATTTTATGACATTTAGCAAGTCATCTCAGCACCAAAGTGAAAGGTTTTTTAAGAGTATTTGAAAGAAAATGATAGTGGATCATAAAAGAAAGAAAAATGATTTCAATATCCGAGAGTAGACAAACAATTCAGTCCCAACACCCTAAAATATGGAGACATAAGATATGAGGTTTCATGTTAAAGGAATTGGGAAAAAAATATTTGGATGAAATGGATGAAGAAATCCTAGTGTGGCATTTCTCAATGGAAGGAGAAAGACAGCATACTTTTAATGCTAAGAAATAAGCTACTTTACATGAGGGACTTTCGCAATGGATTTTGTGAAGTTACCCTGTTGCAAGACCAACCAAAGCAGCCACCTGCAAAACCCATTTCCCTTGCCCTCACATCCCTTTGAGACAAGTAGGTCTGAGTCTTCAACCTGTTCCAACACCCCCTTGCACCCCTAATGCCACCTCCTCTCTTTCCAGACCTCTACCTCATCTGGCTGACAAGGAAAAACAGTAGAAGTTCATACACAGAAGGTAATTCTTAGTTTATGAGAAAAAGTGATGCAATGCTGCAGCAGAGGCAGACAGAAAATTGTCCTACAATACTGGGTTTCCTGGGTTATAGAGGTATAAAAGTGGGCCACCTGATTCTCTGTTTCATTTGCATCCCTTTAAATAATGCTGTCCCATGCTCTCTGCTTCAACACAGAACTAAAATCCTACTCAAAATGGCTGAGATAAAGAGAATGGTTCCTGTCTTCTCTCGTATGTTGACCTTGTATTAATTTCTTATTCATTTATTCCCCTTTCTCTCCTTCAATCTAAAATAAAAGCAATTCTGAGAGGAAAAGTGTTTGCTCAGAGTAAACCTTGTATCAGAAACTTGGGATTCAAGGGCTGAAAAGAAATGATGGCTCATAGGAAGTGAAAACAATAATAATTCATTTAATATGTGCTCCAGATCCTCTGCACAGTGCATTAATACGAGCCTTTTAAAATTCAAGCAATAATTTTGTATGTCTTTTCCTTTCTAGCCTGTGTGAATCATCACGCTCTCTTGGACTAAGAAAAGAAGGCAATATTATCCACACTTTATGGATGAAGTACAGAAGATTAAGTGTCATGCCACAAATCAAACAAAAGCCTTCAGAAGAGCTCCCGAACCGAAGTCTGGTACTTAAACCATATGATAATTTTCCTCTGCCAGGTATTTAAATTTTACCCCAGTAGTTCAGGAGTTCCCATTAGCACAGAATTCATTCCAGCACCTGTCACCAATGAAAGTAAAAGAGATTAGAGTTCATGAAGAGGATCCCATCTGTCTCCTCATTATCATATTTTCCCCTTATTGAAGATTGGACGTGGCTACAGAGTGCTGCTGAAGGAACCGAGAGCGCGAGTGGAAGGGAAAGAGCAAGGAACACATTGCAGAGGCCACTGCAATTTTCAGAATACAATAAAGGAAATCTTCGTAGTTCACTTGGTTCTGCCTGACGCAGACACCAGTCTGGACCTTGGAGATAATAAATATCAAAGACTTGAGTGTGAAGGCATCACAGGATGGGTTTCTGGAGAATTGGCATTTCACCTTGGCATACATTCATTAGATTTTAAACAAAGGTGGCAGAAAGAATTAATCTGTATTTCTGATATTTTTGTAAATGATGCTTCATTACTATTCTCATGCATTGAGTTTTATATTTTACAATTGATTTCCAGCTACTGACTTTGCTTTCCATGCTGCCACTGACATTGCACATCCTTAAAGCTAACACGCTTCCCTCTCCTTAACCTTTAAGGGGACATGGGCTGATTTTACCCAGATAACAATCTCTCACATATCAGAAAGCAGCAGCGTAAACTATAATACTTGAGAGGAATCATGATAAAGATGTACAGGGGAACCACAGGTCCCAGAACACACTGTTTCACGTTCCTCAGACGCTTTTCTCTGTATAGGCATAACAATATCACAGCAGTACGAATTATATAGCCTGTTTCCACTGCCTCCTTGACACAATAGTAAAGGCTGCCAAGGTGTGAAATATGAATCCTGAGACATCCACTTTCTGTGCATACCTTCAAATTAAATGAGAACCAAATTAATAGATTTTCTTCCAATACTACTTTGTTAGTATGACATTGTTATATACTACTCAAATAATGCTTAGCATGTCACATGTGGGTGGAGGAGATGGAGCTTCTGCATTTTCCAAAGCTACATACAGCAAGAGGGGATGTACACTGTATGTATGGCTGTACACAGATCTACATACAGTGCAGAACCACTACAGCTACAAAGTTGGTACTTTGCCTTCTTCCAAGTCCTGTTCCCAGTTTTAACCTACGGATACTGATGGTATCTGCCCAGTAAACTCTACTAAGAATCCAGACAGCTTCTTGAGTCAGTACAGGTTAGACTGGTACTATACAAACAGATAGCTTGTGCTTCTGCCACAATGAAAGGAATTTTCATTGCATTAAGTCCAGTTTCTGTCAATTTACATCAATCATTAACATGCTTCTAATGAGATCTGTGGGACACCTTGGAGTCCATGAAAAACAAAATCTTCATAACCTTAGTTTGGAAACATCTTTATCTGTCTGTCCTGGGTTTATGCTCCTTGAGTATCAAAAGTTCAAGTCTTGGCATTTTGAAGAGCCCTGTATTCTGATCTTTTGCTAGCCAGTCTGGCAGGGAGATGCTCCTACGTGGAAGATGTGACAAACTGAATTTAATCTCCTAAGGTCAGAAGATGACATAGTCTCAAATAAAAGTTGAGGAGATTCTGATTACTAAAAATGATCTTTTGGGCAGCAAAAACCTGTAGCTTTTGTGTCAAATGAGCCTGGATATTTCATCTTTATACTAGAGGAACAGGTTGAGGACACTGAATGACAAGGATTTTGGAAACTGAAAGCCTCTATGAACACACAACTCCATTGAAGTTAATTTCAAAACTCCTACTGACTTCACTGAGGCAAAAATTTCAACCCTCATCCTGAAATGTTCAAGAAATGCATGTGGTAACTCATCCCAGCTTATCCCAAAAAAGGTTTTCCTGAAGAGGACCCAGCTGTGCCCAAAGCATGCTAGCAACAGTTTAGCTTCTTAGTGTAGAAGGCATGTGATCTACTTCAATCAATCAGTGAGCTACAGATCAATATGCCAAGAAGGTTCAGTGTTAAAAACTGAGTAATGACTGCTTTCTGAAAAGTCTGTTTCAACTTTAAGTCCCAGTTGCCCATCTCTGCTGGATCTGCAATATAAAGCACAAAGCTAAGCAAAAAAAAAAAAAAAAAAAAAAAAAAGAGAATAAATCATTGGCTGAGACCAAAAGCAAACAGAAGACCCTACACCTTACACTCAAGAAAAAGCAGCAATACGGTAAGTAAAGAAAATGCAGAAAAAAAGTATGTTTTTATTTCACAATTTAGTTTAATATTTGAATATGCATTTAATAATTCTCACCTGACTTAAACATTATGATAGAAAATTCATGTCCTGATTATGTAGGTGGTCATCCCAACGATCACTTTCATGATGAAGAAATAGCATTAGTGTACATAAACAGTCAGCCACAGGAGTTAATTTTGTATTCTAAGCAAAAGTTATTTTACAGTGCTGGTTTATAGACTTTGTATAAAAAGGTGATCAAAATAATACTCAGAATTTCAAAATCACAGTGATATAAGCCATGCAGTTGAAGTCTAGGGTTCAGAAAAGTTTTATGTTGCCTTCATAACCCATAAGACTGTACTGCCATCCTTTGCATTTTATAAATTATCATAAGCTTTAAACCTTAACAGCAGTGTAGCAAGTGTCAGGCAAAGTAAATTTTATTCTTTTGTAATATTCAGGCTTGAAACTTTGAGGTATTTTGATTTATTGTTGCTATTTTTATTGCAAGATTTTAAGGTCAGAAAAGACTATTATCTCATCTGATCTACCTTCCTGTCTATCAGCAGTCATTAGCTCCCACACCCCAGCCAGATCTCTTGATGAAGAGCTCTAAGAGAGAGCATTACAGCTCTCACGAAAATGTCAGTGACTGAGCTGCCAGATATGCCAGAAGCTCCTACAGTGGAAGAGGCCTGATCAAGTGATGTGCCTGCAGATGAACTCACAAATGCCAGATATGCCTTGCCATTACAGGAAGAGACTAAAGTTTAAACTTGCTATTAATCTGAAATAATGCTTCACTGGCCTTCCCTTTCTTCATTTGATTTTTGCGTGTGTTCGCAAACGTTCCAAATACAAGTAAGATTTATATCCAGAGCTATGTAAGCTGTCTGTTTCAAGAGCACATTCATGTTTTAACAGACACACACATGCCCCAAAATCCATTAAAAATAACGTAGTAGCTCAGGAATCTAGCAGAGTACTACAAGACCCTAATTTTGTTTACTCCATTCTGACAATAAAAGCAAGTGACCTTCCTGTTGGCAACAGGGAGCCTAGGAAAAAGTCAAGTAGAAATCTCAAGTCTACTTCTAGTGGTCATGAGATTATAGCATGATAGGAGACTGAAGGCTCCGACTCAGGCTCACTAAGCAAACAGCTGTGGCAACGTAGAGCTGTGCTTTCCCCAGCTGTTCCTTATCACTTGGCCAGATGTCACCATCCCTGTAGCGGAAAATGAAACATGTGACACCACCTTCTCTATTTCAGCACAAAGTTACTCTGACTGCCAGCTTGTCCGAACTGTGAAGGAAACACCGCCCCCCGTTTCCCATGCTGATTCCCATTGCCCAGACAAGCCCCACCGCAGCTCTGCTGCCAGGTCACCAAACCCAGTTGCGTTTACAGCAGCAGAGGCTTTTCTGTTCAAAGCTCAGCTGCACACAGGTAACCAAGTAATGTTTTTCTACCTGCAGGAGGGCTAACCACTAACTGTTATTAAAACCAGAACTCACAAATGTAATTTTGGTAGATTTCTCTGAAAATCACAGACTGCCTGGCTGTACTTAAGCTGGTGTGCATTACGTGTCTTCCATGAGTAGAGACAGCTCTCACTGCTGAGTTAATTTGTTTCATTCCATTTTTATGTCTATGCTAGGGTGTAAGGGAGGTGAGCAGACAACTGAAGCTCTTCTGTAGCATAATACTGTTTTGCTGCTTGTTATGACCTCTGGGTCATACGTCTTTGGGCTCTGAATTACAACAATAAAATTTCTCCCTGCTCCAGCTAACGAAAGGGCCTATGTAAAGATAAGACAAGGCGGATGTTACGTGAACTTTTACAGAAGTTAGTTGTTTTAATATCAGTCTCCATGGACAGCAGGCATTAGATATTCCAAGACCAAAGCATTATTTTTAATCTACCAATTAATCATCATCTCAGCATATTCACAAATAACAAGCATAGTTAAAATCTTAATGCCAAGGTATTACAAAATAGGCCTGCACATATGCCTTACTGCTCTCGCAACACAATCTCAGTCTTTGAAATTGCTTGATCCAAAGACTTAGTGATGCTGATACTGGTATTACTGTGATACATCCTCCAGCCTAATTAATGCAGATTTCTGGTCCACAATATTCTACCTTTTTCTTGACTATTTAGTACTCAATAGCAGCAGCAAAATCAGAATCCTATTATGCTCTTAGCTGAAAGAAGACAAGCAGACAGCTCTTATTTATTTCACTGTTTGTGGCAGTAAAGCCTGCTTCCTCTTAAGAGGTTTGTTGCAACCTCAGTAAAAGTTTAGATGACTTCTAAAAGGATTCAACAAAGAACTAAATGTCAAAGCCAAACATTAAGGTATGGTATGTAAGGAACCATCCATGGCTGAGAGAAACTTCAGCCTTCTACTCCTCCCCATGTGCAATAATAACGTACTGCCAGTCTGGAAGTGTGTTACGGGTTAAGCTGCAGGACAGACCACTATCTGGATTTAATACATGACCACATAGAGGAATGCTGGTAGAAGGGGGTTTGGCAAAAGTGACACCATAAACTGCAATGTGAGATGTAGAAAGAAAAAATTTACCTGCTTGTGTATAAAAAGTAAGGACAACCAACCAAACTGTACTCAAAGTGCAGTTTAGTAGATGGGACAGAGGCAATTGGTAACGGCTTCTGCTCCAAGAAAAAATGTTTCAGATTTATTCATATCTAGAAAGGGTACCATGCCATAACTGTTAGGGACTTGGCTTGCCTTTACCAGCTTATTTTACCAAACATTAATGAAGATTCTCCTCCATTAGAAAGCATGAAGATTTTCATGGATAGGATTGTACAAGACAAAATTAAACATTATATATTATCTAAATAATCACAGCTGGAGTTGTTACAAAGTCAGAGTAAAAATAATTGCTTTTAGTTACAAATAGCTGAGACATCTTCATCCCCACTGTTTGGCAAACACATACACATAACAACATGCAGAAAAAAAAAGTACTATCTGTTCCAGGCATATTAGAAGAGGAAACCAGAAGAGGACTGCAAGAAATATATTGCTATATAAACCCACAGGCAATTGTTCCAGTACAACACTTTAACAGAGAAAATGTCAGCAACATCTGAAGTTTTCCAGATCACCACAAAAAAATGCTTAAAATATATCCTGATATACTGTAATGAAGAATGACACCTTCATTGCTGGCAGAAATGGTGCAGAATGTTTGTTATCTAGTTTAGAGTGGAAATAGTAGCATCTCATTCATCCCATTTTTCACTTGATCTTAATTTTTTGCTGTTTTTAAAGTATTCTTTAACATACAAATAAAGAAATAATATGAAAAATTTCCAATCACTTAGCATTATTTTTTAATTCTTTTTGCTACATACACTCTTGCCCAATGCATTTCACAGTGAGGGACGTCAAGATTATGAAGCAAGGGGTTGTAAAGTAAGAAAAAGATACAATTTTCTGAGAGAACTAGGCTATAGCATAGGCAAAGCACAGATTCCTGCTACAGCAAACAAGCTTGCAGTAATTGAATATGCACTAGTTCCTCAAAAGTTCTCTAAATATGTCCACAATTCCATTAAGTTATATTTCTAGGATTGACTTTTTAAACTTTTTTAGAGTACCATCAAGAACAAGATTTTCAGGACCTGTAAGAGATATTTAACTTTTTGTAGCCTTTCAGTCATTTTTATCCCATCTGCTACCCATACAACCACTGTGCCATTGGACATGTATAAAAACACGACACTCCTGAGAATGGCTGCCACGGAAAAGGTTCCACACACATAGACCCAACAGCTACACATACAGTATTAAATTTAACAGCACAAAGGAATAAACAATTACTGGGACTGAAATTCAATTGCCTACACTATGAAATTGCTAAAATAGTTCTGGTGGAGTTATAAATAAATCCTATATCAGAATTTAGCTCAGACCATGGGCTATTCCCAGTAGATATTCTGACTTTTTTGAGTCTGTTCTGGTAGCTCAGTGAACTTGATAGTATGAATACAGTTTGTTCCATGCCTCTGATTTATTAGAACAGCTACAGCCTACCAGTCTACAAATTAGGGTAGCAGAGGTGGGGTAATCAATCATAGTAAATGAACATTCAGTACGCTAGACACCCATGTATACATTTTACTTTATTATGCACAGACTTGCGGAATGGGACACGGTATATGCAAAGTTAGCGTGTACCAACCGTTAGTTGTCCCAGTATGAAGAGCTGTTGTACAGCTGTACAAAAAGCAGCAAAATTAATTTAGTGGCACAAGGAAATGTGAGGCTATCACAGAGGAGCAACATTCTGCAAGAGCAAGAGAGCTGCAGTAACCGCACGCAGCCATGCCCTGGAACAGTCAGCATGGATAGGTCCGGTTAATGCAAACTATCAATAAAAGGTGGTCATATGCCATCCTCCATTACTTTCTGCTTTTTTAAGGGAAAAAACCCCACACTTTCCGGCTCTGGAATAAAGTGGTAATTTCCTGACTAGAAGTTTTAAGAATACAAAGCTCACTCTTGCTGAGCCAAGTAGCCTCTTACCAAAAGGAATCATAATTTAACATTCTGCAGTACCTCTGCAGCGTATCCTTCTAATCAACCTTTCATTGCAGCACACTCATCTTTTCTTAACCCCGCATACAGAGAAATAACTACAGTGTACATTTTGGCTCAGATTGCTTTTTCTTCCCACCTTCACCATTGTTTGCCAGGGTCAAATGTAATCGGGTGAGGAAGAAGCCCTTGCAACCACGAATGGAATAAGAAGTCAATAAGAAACATTATTCCTACACATACAGCATCTTTTACACTCCAGCAAAAAAACTGGGAAACAAACTAACCATCCTGGTTTTGTTCAAAATGTATGTGATGTAGAAGCATATACTTGGAAACCTTTTGAAAAACTTAACTAAAACTGTCATAAAAAAATATACTTGACAACTTAATCAGCATTAGTTTCCAGGAGATAAATAATTTACAGATTTTCACAGTTAACAATCTGCTTTCTGGAAATAAACTTCACAGTTTACTATAAAATGATCAAAGAGGGATTAGGTAGCTATTCAATTTACGGGAAAAATGTTACACCATATCAATGAGATTGAGAAAATGACTAAGGAGCTGAATATGTTAGAGAAGATGTAATGAATCTAAGCAGTAATAGAAATTCACTGGGTATGGAGTCATTAATGTTAATTTTATGAATATTAAAATCACCAAGGGGAACAAATTTGCTGGCACTAAAGCTGATAATGGCTAAACAGTCCAAAAGACTTCATTTCCAAAAAGTTTAACTGATACATTTTCAACTCGGAATTTGAAGATTCTTTGCAACATATGATATAGAAAGCATAAAATACACAAGGTTCTTTCACCTTCTACAGATTTGTCTACATACTAGAAAGAATTAAGAATCTCTTTCCTTTTTATTCCAGAAAACTTAGTCATTCTCTGAAGCAACAAAGAATAACTCACAAATAGGAATCCTCTCACTTCTGCCTGGTTTATTCTTCTCCATTTTCTGCATCTTGAAACATGGTAAGAGCAGGAGATTTTGTGTGCACACAGTTTGTAATAAATATTTTACACCTTAGGTTTCAATACTACGTTGGAAACTCTTTTTAATGAGTCTTTTGTTTTTGAACGTGGGTATCAACAATAATTTTTCAGGGATACAATGCTTCACATTTTGAAAAGTGTATTTTTATCTCCAATTGTCTCTAGTTTCTTCAGGAAGGATGTAATTTCTAGGTGATCACCAAAACCTTGCTTGTCATAGTAAGGGAAATTTCCTTCTTGATTATGAAAGTAGAAAGGAAGCTATATCAAATTTATTAATATATATTCAAGGTGTACTTGGCAACTCACCTTACACTGAGAAAATGATTACTTTAGAATCTCAGAGGTCATAAAAAACAAATTTCCAACTCTAAGCTGCAAGCTGAAAATGAAATAAGCACACCCTGAAAATACAGAACCAGAAAATATTACATATCCACACCAATATACATAAGAATGTGCGAATTGTGATTCTTTTCTGCCTAACTTTGAAATGATGACTAGAAAACAGTATGATTAGGACCAGTCTCAGCAACAGCAAATTTATACCTACTAATGAAAATGGACATTCCAAAAAATGCCACTCACCTCTCCTGCTATTTCATGCTGGACACTACAGTGACATTTCCAGGCAATTTACTTACTCATTTTCTCTTACAACAGCTGCTGTCATCTGTGATCTGAAGATACTACAGGACTGAAAAATCTGACATCTCATCACAAGTCAAAACTTTAAATACAGTTTGCAAATGAATGCTTGTGAACCAGTTCACTAATATTTGCCTGACATTCCGATTTATGAACCTGATTCTCTGGAGAAATATATTTCCATTGCCCATATTCCTTTCTACGCATTTGCTCTAATCACCCTTTTTCTCTCTTCCCAAAGAATTCTTTGGTATCTCCATTTCTATTGTTACCAACCAAACAAGAAAATTATTACTACTATTACTTCCTGAATTGAGAAATTGGAAACTGTTTCTGAAGTTCTATTTCAAGCTTTTTTTTAAGTTATCATCACTTAGAGATGGTACGAAACATACTGAAATTGAAAAGAACACCCACTGAAGTGTACTTCCACACACTGAAAGTTTCCTGTTAAAACTTAAAATATTCTAAATTTATGACACTACAGCATCTGCCTGCTTTCATTTTCCCACATCTTCTGCTTGAAGACAAATGTGGGAACAGAATTAGTTTGTATTGTAATGAACTGTAAAATTTATAGTAGATTATCAAATTGAGAAGCATAGAACAATATCATCATTAAGGATTTATAGGTTATAAAATTCAAATCATATATATTTCATAAATTCTCTCTGATCTTCATTGCTATTATGACTTTCCCAAATATCCTTCCTGTTTCTTATTTCCATCTGGCATAGGCACACAGGTTAAGAGAGTCTTTACAAAGTTGCACAGAGTTAGGGAAATGGAAGGGGTTTACAGAGTTTCCCAGTAACAGGTATGTTCTCCTTGGTCAGTCAGCACCTTTTCCTGTGGTGGTCTCTGTGGTTGCTTGTGACAACTGCAACTCAGAAATAAGCCCCTGTCCTGGCTACAGGCCGTGTGTAGGATCCTCTACCTCAAATATGTTCTTTACAGTAATCAAAAGAACGATAACTTTTTAGCATAGTACAGCACATGATTTTATCCTAGGGAGAATATATCTTTTAGATCACTATTAGTGCATGTTCTCTCTCCTATCAGCTTACTGGCAGGTACATTTTTGAAGTGGAATTTAGCTTCACCCCCTTTTCAGCCCTAACCCTTCCCCACTTTTTGTCCTCTTGTAACATAAACAGCATAATGGTTCCTTCCCAAAAGCTTTGTAGCAGGCAATACTGACACCTTGCTGAGAGCAGGCAGCAAGTATTGTTATCTAGTGATCTTCCAAATCGTCTTTCTTCTTTTTAAACTATCTCTGCTATATATCTTCTTGATAGAAAACTACCATATGAAGTGCTTCTGAAGTAAAGAAATTCACTTCAGAGGTTTTGGATATTTTTTCCCTATTTTTTCTTAAATCTACGGCTCTAAAAAACATTGACAGTTTTGATGGAAGAGGTTGCTGCCAGCAGGAAAACAGATGCAAAATTGAGGAAAGCATGTGAAACGTTGAGAAGAGTAAATCAGCGCTTCAGTGTCAGAGTCACTATTTCATTATTCAGATGCAGTAGGCTGAGCAAAAAAGATGAAAGATGTCAAAAGTAAGAATGAGGTTATTATTGAAGTTCACTGAGAAACCTCGGCATCCAAGGCTTCTGTTTTGTAATATTTATAATTACTCTCCAAAATCCTTCTGCTTCTCTGGCTCGTATCATTTTTGATCAACACTCCCAAGCATATTACTGCAGTGTTGGTTTCACTTCACTATAATTTCCCTGAACTGAATTTCACCACTGTAAAGCTGAAGCTGCACTATAATGAATCAAGTGCAACCCAATTGCTTACTTAAAGTACGGAAAAGAGAATACTGAGAGAACGTAACATGTTTGGGAAAGTTGCAAGAAATTAAATCTCTTTTAGAAAAACATCAAAAGTATCTGAGCTGCAGCAGGGCTGGATTTACTGCCTGTAAATGAGAACCCGTAGGGCTGAATGTGGATACAGATGTCTGATTATCAGGTTTGGAGGGGAGGGCACGTATTCCTAGATTTATTCCTGTTTATCTTTTTAAATTAGCAGTATTATCATTAGGTTTGCCTGTTGACAGAGATAATCTGTTGAAGACCAAATCATGGCTAACTTGAGGACCAACCCGATACCAACAATGCTGCACTATGTCACAGACTGAAGCCAAATCCTAATTCCAGGATCTGTCATTGCTGCCTAAAGTCACCACCACCACAATCACGCTGTATCCGAGCTAGGTTCATTTTAACCTAAATATTTTTAATCTAACATTCTTCACTTTACTCTTTCCAGCAAGTAATTCTTCAGAGGGAAAAAAAATGACAGAGCAAACTATAATCTACTTGACCAATTACATGTTCACTTCAGACTATAAAATGTTTCATCAGTTTTTTGTTAATCATTTTGTGCAACTCAGTCTTAAAGGTGGTTAAATTCTCATCACTGTAACCACCTAAAGAAAACGCTTAATTGTGTTTTGAGAAGATGGCAACACAGTTACTTCAAAAGCATTTGCAAGTTCACCTGTTTTTCTAAGTGTTTACACAGGAATGCTAACACAAACTCTTTTACAAATATGACAAAACATTTAATTTTAATCTTTTCAGTTTATTTTGTTACTACATTTTATCCGAATCATATTTTCATGATGTCCAACTTCACTCTTGTTATGAAAAAAACCCTGATAATAAAAATATTTAAAAAGTAAAATTAGTTCAACAAACAAGCTTCAGGATTTTTATTCTTTAATTTAGCAGAAAACAGAAAAAAATAATAATTAGTTATTCAAGAGCTTTAACCTTTCTTATACATTGTAGACAACTTGCAGAAAGACCTCAATCAACTAAGTCTGTCTTATATTTCCCAGAAAAGCCTCAGGTTCAGCAATATTTTTTTTACAGACCTGCTTGCGATTCTCAAAAATATTCCTCAGCATCCAACCTCAGAAGTAGACACTTACAAGGGCAATATTCTCTGTGCCTTGCTATTTCAGTTTTGTATGATTGAGAGGAACAATAGGATTATGAAGAGCTAGCCTGGAGATCATCTTGCTACTTAGGAAACAATAGCTGCTAATGACTGATTACTACCCACACATTTTTCTTAAATAAGGCTTCTCATTAGTGTCAAGTACCAGAATTTGTAATTGTTGTAATATTTTTGTATGTTTTCTTGTGATCCAACCAACACATTTGGAGCCTGCAGCATAGTTTTTGAGTGATGCCTTCTCTAGGCCTTGGTGACAAGTTTTCACTAATCAATAAATTTCATCTATAAAACTAAATGCATTTCCAAGCATCTCATGTGAAGAGTTGAGACAGCAGCCACAATGCACATTCTGAATGTCCTTTTAACTACTTTTCCTTCCCAAATAAACCTTGGTTATCCTACATGTTTTTCAACCTGATAGTAATCTCTCAATCTCACAGGGGAGCACACTGCTTATTTCTTGTGAATTAATATTTTATGGCTTATATTGTGCATTACAATTTTCCAGTCTTTACTTTAGACAGAAGAGGTACATTTATCATTTCCAAGAACAACAGTTTTTATTCAGATTGTGCAGGGAAGGACCAGAGCCATCCTAAAAGGAGCAAATGACTAGTGCACAGGAGAAGAAGAAGGCAGGCTTCCAAGAAATATAAAAAAGACATTTTAAAAACTTTTTCTCTTTCTCCTTGATCAATTTCTTTTCTCAAGGTGCTTTTTAACAATGAGGCAGGGCAGCGTACTTGGCTCTGTCAAACCCAACATTCCCTCAATGTCATTTGAAGAAATAACGATTTTCTACAGGAGAAAATCCTGTAGAAAGGATTCGACAGATAGCCCAGCAGATACATTTTTTAAATGGGAGAGACAGTCCTGCAGTTTTATACCAATTTTTGGAAGCAGTTTTATACCAGGAAGACCAGAGATACTACAGTTCAGTTTAAAATTTGACCTCTTGTCCTGGGCAGATGAAAGTAGCAAGGTTTTAGAAAGGAAAACAAAAGGCAAAAAAAACCCAGTAATGAGCAAAATCCAGGCTGGAAGGCTTTAACAGAAATGACAACAACCAAAAAAATGATAGAAAATGTTCATACACAGAATACATCCTTTTCTATTCAAAGCCTTTCTGCTGCCTAGGGGTCCCAGATGATGCCCCTTATTTCACCTGACCCCCTTGCTAGCACAGTGGAAGAAGGCAAATGCTTTAACAGCAGGATCTGCCTCCCCAGAGCTCCCTACCAGGGAAGAAAACACCTCCCTTCTTCCTAACCCTCTGTGCAGCTCTCCTCCTGGCATCTTTTTTTCGAAGGCATCATCACATCACAAGAGATGGCAGACTCCCACCCTGCGCTCCCTCCTTGGCAGCTCCTGGAGAGCGCAGGTGAGTTTGCTCAGGATGAAATCCAAAGGCAGGCAGTTTATTTTGGTAGCGCTACTAACAAAGGAAGAGGTTCGACACCTTTAAACAATAATATTCTCTTCTACTAAAATCAAAAGCGCAAATGGATTAAACTGAATTTCTCCCTCAAGCAAGGCAGTGTCAAAGCCATATTTCGTGTGACCCGTCTGAAAGCCAGCAGTGGTGTTCCACACTCCTGTATCAGCTGCGGCACCGTGCAGAGCTGTGCTGGAGACACGGCCCGTCCCCCCAGGTGAGGAGAAGAGCTCAGCCCATCTCTCAGGCCAAAGGAGGTGAAGGGAAAGGAAGGCAAATACCAAACCCTGCTTGCAGAAGCAGAGTGCTCTAGCTGGCCTCCTCACTGTGGTTGTCTTCCTCACCCCAACTCACAACACTGTATTTCCCACCAGGCGGAGCAGCCTTCAGTAAGGTCAGACTGTAACTACACACCGCCATGCATAAGGACCGCCTGTGGGGCTAGCTCTGGGTCAGATGTGTGTGCGAAAGTACTCCTAGCAGTTTTCTTTGCAATAGATAGGAAACAGCATAACCTCAAAGTTTTCATTTACATTTAATTTAAGAAATATTAAAGTATGCAAAGCTTCAGAGGTCAGTAGCTGACACAAACCAATACCAGCACACATACCTGCAGAAAACACCAAAGGGTTAAGGAACATCTTTTTCTCTTGACCAGGCAGTTCTGAAAGCTGTTCTAGAGGTAGTGTACCCCTACATCTGCATAAAGATGTTGACAAATCTGTCTTATATTTTAGATTTTTCTTGGAGTGATTTTTCTTTAATATATGACCAGAATAAACATTGTGTGGAAAGCTGCAGTGTGTTTTGATTGCCTATAGATGCTGCAAATAATTTAACAAGCACCCTCATGATGCTTCTTGCTGTAGGCAAAACATTCATTTTCTTCTACTTAAAAGTAATGATTTTTTTATTATTTCCTTTTTACAACAATTCAGAAAAATACTAAAAAGAATGCTTCTAGTATAATCTTTTTTGAAACAAACAATGCCACAAAATTCACTCCAGATCTCATTCTATTAAAACCAAGCTATGCCAGACACTTGGCCACCATGGATTGCAAATTCTAATAAATGTTAAAAAAAATCTATTGAGATTTTCACTGTTTTAAAAGCCTTCAATGCACAAAATTCCCTACACAGAAATATGTAAAATATTCCAGTTTACGCTATGCTGTCTTAATAATTAATATTTTTCTCTAAATAACAGTTACTGGGTACCCTATTTATGATTCTTTTCTTTCATTACATATCCCCTTTTCTCTCCCTGTGTTTGCAGTATCAAACACAGATTTGGAATATTAGATTTCTGAACACTTTGATAAAAAAATACTATAAGCTACATTTTGCCCAAGATAAGCTCCCAAAAGTCACAGTTTCATTGTGAAATTACCCATCTATATTGTCAACGTCATAAAGAGCTTCTGGGCTCTGAAGCTCTAAAGGCTTAGCAACCCAAAGAAGGCTAAAAGAGCAGCTTAGCTATACAAGCAGAGCCCGGTTAAGGCACAACCCACAATATCCCCAAGAGCTGGTTGTCATTTTGGACACAACAAAAGTAAAATATTTTTGGAAACATTGCTTTACACACACTCCTGTCCTTATTAAAACAAACATATGTTCACAGTATTGGGAACACTGTGATTGGAAGTCATGGTCTGACTGCTCCAGAGGTGTAAATCAGAAACCCATTGAACTGACAGGAACTATTCAGTACTAAAGTAAAATCCTGGTGGCAAATGTACTGATGTAAATCTGTGGTAATAACAGTGATTTATATGGCTTGTATTTGTTCTTACTATTTTCACTTTAAACATATATTTTGTTTTCACTGACATCTGTTTATATCTGTTTACATTCTTTTTATTGACAATATCTGAAGTTTCAGATTCATCTGTAGGGGTGGGGGGAATACTGGTTATACTGGAGAATGGAATTAAACAGTTTGGAGTTAGAGTTCTGCTCCAGATCCAACATTTCTGCACAGACTGTGCCCTGATGTCCATGCCTGGTGTCTCTGAGGTCGTATTCCTTCACCGAGGCAAGATTGTTTTCTACAGCAAGGAAGTAGTAGTGTGGTCCAAGACAAGTAGTTCCAGTGACCCTCACCAGTGCAGAATGAGTACGTTAAAGGAAAGACAATCCAAGTAAATGAATTCAGCTGGACCACTGCCGTCTTTGTGGAAGGAATGGGAGACAGCAAGAACAATGCATTCCAAGCTAATGGCCAATAATTTTGTTGTTAGTAGCAGAATAAAAGACAAACAAGGAGTTTTACTGTAGTTCCCAAGTTATTTGTGGCTGAAATGCACCTGAAAAGCTGGCAATTAGTAAGAAAATGTGCTCTTTATAGGTCTCTTGAAAGTCCCATTAAGTCTGTATTTACTTAGCATTTTCTCTAACTCCCTTATTGGAAACCAAGCAGCAGGTTTCAGAAAAAGTAGTAAGAGAACAAATGCCTATTTTCCATCCTAATGCAACAAGAAGTGGCTGAATTCCAGAGTGCCCAAATTAAAACAGGACAAACCTAGTGACATGCATTCCAGGTTCAGCCACAGAATACATCTCTAGAATGAATTCATTACCACATTCATTCCAATCAGAAATATTAACTGCTATCTAGGAACGCTTCAATTGCTTCAGAACTTTGAGGCTAGGAAAGAACCAACAGATGTCAAGGCCCCACCATGCGTGGTTCACTATAGCAATGCTGAAGCAATAGACTTAAGCCTGTACAATTTCAAAAAAGCTTGCATAGAGCTCTCATTGATGTAAAACCATAAAGTCACCTAGAAGTATTCAAAAACGCAGGACTATAACTTCAGACCAAAGCAGAGTAATCCTGTTTTCAAAGTTCCCTGATAAGAGCTGCAGCCTTTTGAATTTGCCTTGAGTTTCAGTTTGAAGATCTACAAAAAGATATATATCTCTAAAGGACGCCGCTCAAGAAATGTCAAATGTAAACAGACTTTGAAGGAGTTAAACAACTCTTCCCAGAGCAGCAATGATCAATTTTAAGCTTATTTGTTGTTTTGGTTTGATTTAACACTGAGAAAGGACACCTCAACACAAAGCAATAACATACAGTGATGTGTAGGTTGCAGTGTGATTAGATATTGCTGGGTACCAATATTAATTCTGGGGTAATATATTGTATGTACATACACCACTTTGCAGCTGACTTCATTTTAATATGTATAGACTGTATGTTCTGACAGCTGTGTGTCATAACAGGATCCCATTTCTAATTGATGTGCAAGCCTCACCACAAACAGGTATTGTACAGGTAGGTAGTATGAAAGAGGTATCTTCTGTTAGAGGGGAAAAAAAACCAATAAACTGAAGAGAGTTGCTTTTATTTAAAAAAACAGCAGGACAGGAACAAATGGTTCTTTAAAGAAGAACCTTTCATCTCACAGTGTAGGCTTAGAAGATAAAAATGCTTCCCAATTTTCATATATGAATATCTAAATTCAATCTACAGACAGAAATTGAAACAAGAGTGGCCTTGTTTCCAAATATACCAAACACTTTCAATTCTTATGGTCTCTCTTATTTTTTATATCATGCTGGCTTTTAAGGTATCTCTGTATTGCATATTGCCAGCTCATGCAAGTTCATTGTATGCAATGTCCAAGCCAGCCCAACGCGAGCCAGCTGCAGGCAGGGTGCTGGCCGAACGATGGCTGCTACCTTGGAAATATTAAACAGGACTCAGTGTTGCCCTAACTGCACAGAGAAATGAATTTTCTCTTTTGGGTCAGCCATGTCATAAAATTCAGAATAGTGCCCTGTATACCCCTGTATGTTGCTCACATGCCTCTCTGATTAAAGATGAGATTGCAGCATTTGATTTAAATAATGGATTTAGATGAAAAAAAAACAGGAATCTGCAAGAGAAAATTGTTGTCCTTAAATGCAAGCTAATGTGAACTGATGGCTATTTAATAACTAAGTGAATATTTTATGCAGAAATGTTTTTTTAACAAGACAAAATACATTCTACCCCACACGTGCATGTGTGCATGTGCAAACACACATGTGCATTCTCAGAATCACAGAATGGTCAGGGTGGGAAGGGACCTCTGGAGATCACCTAGTGCAACCCCTGCCAAAGCAGGGTCACCTGGGGCAGGCTGCACAGAGTCACGTCCAGGCGGGTGTGAATGTCCCCAGGGAAGGCGACTGCACAGCCTCTCTGGGTAGCCTGTCCTGGTGCTCTGCCACCCTCAGAGTGGATCTCCAAAAACCAAGGAGATCCTGTAGCCTAAGTGGCATCACTGTTGTTCCCACTTGTCTTGGGTCAAGTGGCCAACTGTCTATACAAGAGGAAGGCATCAGGGTGAACCCCCCAGTCTGGTGGGCAGCAGGTACCCCATAGCAAAGGGAATTTGAAACACCTTTATCTTTCGCCTAGCAGGATTCATACCCTGGTGACAGTTCTGCATTACAAAGGTGTTGTAACTAAAGTGCAAGGGTAACAGTAAACATCAGGGGACACATTTTATGTACCATTGACAAAACTAGTTCATAGGAAATAATGAAAATTTACTTCATGAATCCCATTAACACTTAAGTATGAGATATGCCAAGCAACTTAGCACTGTCAGAGTAGATACTGTTAAGACTGTCCTGAAGCCAAGCCTTTAACACTAGGATACATTAATATAGAAAAAATAATTTATTAATACACAAATTCTAGCCATCCAGTGGGTTAGGTTGAATGCGAACTGACTCAGAACGAGCGATTGCTGGGCAGAATAGACTTTTTTCTTATTTTCCTATTTGAAGCAGCCGTATGGCATCCTAAATGTTTCCCCAGTGTCCTGAAACCATTACAATCTGCTAACAGGTTGACACCCATGAGCACTGCAAGAATTACTCTCCTCTATCCCTCATTATTCCCACTTACATACGTACTTGCTCTCCAGGATAATTGCTTCACTATAATTCACTATTAACTGTGGCCACACTGGAATGAATGGTTCTAATACTAACAGAAGTTAGAAAATATACCCCCCAGAGTGGGTACAGAGTAACACTTGGAAATCTCTTATGCTTCAAACTCAACATAAGGAATCATGATTGAGCTATTATAATTCACGTCACTGCAGAAAAAAAATAAAAAAAAGCTTCAAAACCCTCTGAACATCTATTTGCCAACCTCTGTTTGGCGCTGGCATCACTAGTGACCTAAGAAATAGAAATATCCATCTCCAACTGTTGGCATCTTTTTCTCCTCCAACACCCCACAACCCCCCAGAATAATATTTCTCCTGAAGTGGAGCCTTAGATAATCAAGAGAGTCAGACTACCAAGTTTGGTATTGATTGACAAGTCAACATTATTTCCATATTATTAAACAATCTCAAAACCAAGAATTAAGAAAATCTGTAGTATGTGTTGTTTTTTAAAAAAAGCTTAAAATGCTCCACATGATGACTGCTATAAAAAGAAAATCACTGTGTAGTAAATCAGAAATATTATTGAATGTTTATCTCAAATAGGAAATAAACCCTTCCCTTCTTAAAAAGAAAAAAAAAAAACCTCTTACATCAAACAGGATTTTTTTTGCAGATATTATTTCAAACAAGATAGACATCAATTCTCAATTCTTTGTATTCCATTGAACTATGTCAAAGCTCTCTTCCTCCAGACTAACCCAACTCCTCCTTGGAAGCAGGACTTCAAGAAGAAAAAAACCCACACCAACAACCTTTTTTTTGTTGTTATTGCTGGCTTATCAAAAAAAAAAAAAAAAAGAAAAAAAAAAAGTGCACTGACCTAAGGGTGAAGATCGTTATTAAGCTGGGTATTTTGCAAGAAGGCCAGTGGGCAGATGAAAACCTCCTGCTCCATTGCCTGAACTTGCTGTCTCCAAGATATAACCTCAAAGCATCCCCAGTAACACCCATCTCCTTTTCCCAATCCAGAATAGGACACAGCCTGCAGCAAGGCAGGACCTCCTGCTCACACAGATGTTTTCTTAATGCTTTATCAGCTCCTCTGTCATCACCCTTCCTTTCCACCCCAACACACCTTGTTAGTTACCACATATTATTCCTATTCTCAACTAAACTGTGGTTATGGGTCATATCAGCACTAAAATCATTGTCCAGCACAGGGGGCTCAACTGGCCACTGACAGGACTTCTAACTCAGACCAAATGTCAGCAAAATTTAATACACATCTCATCAAAAGGCTGACCAACACTCTTCCCAAGCATGAAAACTACAGTCAATGTTCAGAAAATCTATCAAGTTCACTATATACTAACAAAGTCAGGCACGGTTATTATGGCATTACAGTACTCTGTACACCAAATGAAGGATACCAAGTACAAACCTTTCAAATTAAAACTTCCAAGCTCGTACAAAAAACTACTACCAAAGCAAAAAGTAGATTTGTTTTTCAGTTGACAAATGACTGATTATTATTAGGCATTTTGTGCTAGAACCATAACATCAAACCTTTCCTTTGAGAAATTTCAAAGATCTTTCCCAGTCTTTCTGAGACACATTTATGGATAGTATACGACTTCTCAAAGAAATTGCACCTCAAAATTTTGTTTCTATGACAGGAGACAAGATTTCAACTCTCTGTTTAGTTTCAGAAGACATATTGAAGATCAATAAGGTCTGCATATTTAGTCCTCTAGAGCAGGAAAAAAGTGAAAAGGCAAGCAAATCATCAAAAAAATACAAAAGCCCAACCATAAAAATCTATTGTTTACCTTTTGTAGTAATTGTATTTTACTTTCCAAATAAAAAGTCCAGTTCTCCAATGAACAGAATTATTGAAGTAACACTGTAGTACACTGTTATAATTTCAGATATTTGAAACAATGATACCATAAAATGATCTGAAGTATTGTTGTTGCATAAATCTCCAAGCACTTGCTGTGTCCTTAATGTTCAAGCCTGAAATTGTTTCATTCTTTAGCTGACAATGCACATTGTAAAAGTTGCAGTTTATCACTTTTCTTTCATTCTTCTCCAGCAGTTACATTACCACATCCTTTCTTATTACTATCGCAGGGTGTCACTACATAAGTGACATCATAAGGGGGGAACCAGGATTTGCCAGGAATAGTCAGAATTGCTCTGCAGTGCTACAGAGCTCTGCATTTCAGAGAAAAGGGGACAGCCTCGCATTTTAGCATGCTGAACATGTCTGCTATCAAATCTATTGCCTGTCACCATAGTCCCTTGGACTGGATAAATTATATCCCACAGTTGGGTAGTACAAAGGTAATTCTGTTGCCATATGTTGTGCCAAAGAGCTCATGCCGTGACAGGGTGCATTACAGATTATGCTTTCCCATGTGATGCCAAATTTCTCCATCTGTGAGGGATAAACCTTGCGCCTCTAAGATTTTAAACTATCCAAAGTAAAACAGAACCTCCAACAAGCTGGAGATGCAAATTTTGCTTTAAATAAAGAAAAAAGGTGGGGGTGGGGGGTGGGGAAAAGGCAGAAAAAGCCCAACAATTTTTCAGGTTTTGGAAATTATGTATATTGTCCTAGTATACAGCCAGAGCTCACTGTGCATCAATCCCATGGGAATTCCAGTCCCAGTTCTAAGTTAATACACCAAAAAAAAAAAAAAAAAACCGGAGTCAAGAACACTGTGATCAGCTTCACACATTTTCTTTAGCAGACACTCTGCAGTATTTTTGAGTTTCCTTGGCTGGTTGATTTCAAATGCTGGCATTGGCAGTAGTTCACACATCAAGAAAAGAAATACCATGAGCGTAGAAAGAAAATAGGTAAAGCCCCCCAGAGCATGTTTAAGAGATTGTGCTTGTCTGTTCAATTTATTACTGGGTTTCATTATTTAGCAGAAGTGAATGGAAGTGCTTGATAACATGCCACAAATTATTTCACCCATCAGCATCCAGCTCAGCTCAGGAATAATCAAAAGTCATTGTTACATGACTGGAATTGGGCATCAGAGAGAAAGGAGGTCTGTCTGCAGCCTGGTTCCCAGTAAGGAAATGACCACGTCAGGTAAGTCAACTCAGCGAACACATGGACTTCATCTCATAGGGCATTAAAGCAGATAACTGCATTTCAGGCATAACTACAAAATACAGCATGTGTCAGTAAAGAACATACAGTAAGTACCTAACATCTCACATGAGAAAAAACTGCTCCTCAAGGTAAAACGCTTAGGCAGTGAATGCACATACAATCAAACAAATCTCATATTCTTCAAGAATTAAACAAGATACATTCCCTAATACACAGAGTCATATGTGCTCATAGCTCATCTGCTTCAGTAAATTTTGTTTCAAAACTCTTGGAAGAGAAAGAAACATTCAGAAAGGGTTTTGCAGAACAGTAGCCTTTGGAATGCAAAGGTTTGCTGTACAAGAACATTTGGGGTCAAAAGGTAGGAAAAATCTTTATGGAAATTTGTTCAGCTATATAGAGTCATTGTCACATCAGTTCCTCTTCCATCCATACATCAAGAAAGAGACTAAGTTATGACTGCAAGGAATGATGCAGGAGTATGAACCCCAGCCCACGCTATCATCATCAGAAATGTTGCTTGCAGAACCAGGAGTCAAGGAATACATATCTTGCCCACAAAAAGCAAGCAGAGACCCAGTAGAACACTGACTCCCATGGTGATTTTCTTCTCTTACTTTTTTAAACAATGACTTTAGGTATTTGTTATGCCAGTAGGCAGTCTGTAATCCTCACCCCAATTTCAAGGTTACTAGAACATACTCCTTTTGATTTAAGGCCTTTTGCCTTCAGCTAAAATAAAGCTTAGTCTAATTATCTTCATTATAACATCCATAGTTAGGGGCTCCCATGGGCACTAAGGGTGTAACGAGGACAGCATAATTTTTTACATCCACTGACCTCTAAATTAGTGCAAATTTATTTCACTGGAAGAGGATGCAAAGTAAAATAAATTCTTTATTTTCCACTCACTTTACAGATGTGTGGATGAAACTTTGTGGTTAGGTATGTGAGTCTATGTCATCTGCATTCCTCTGTTTCTCAGTGCTACATATAGCTCATGGTCCAGATGCTGCACACATTCAAGGCTGTTTTATGTGCTACTTTCATGGCCAAGTTGCCATAAAGTCCAGAAAGGTTTATGGCCACATTAAAGAACATTCTCACATCAAGTCATCCAACTGCTTAGTGACTATATAATAGCTCCTGGACATCACCTCCCTTTGTAAACTTTATAGGGGATACTCATATACAGCCAGAAGGACCAAAAGCATCAAGTGGTCTTCTGCCTTAAGAAAACATTGTGAAACCTTCCTTAGTTTTGTGGGTCTCCATTTGCCCTTGGGTTCTTAAGACAAAAGATTAATATGAGAATAAAGAGTATTCAAGGTGGGGGGAACAGGGAGGATTAATTGTTTCTCTTCAGCTGTGAGAAATTTCAATGAAAAGAATAAACATTGTCCCTAGACATGTGGTCTTTTCTGATAAAAGACGCCCCAAGTTGTATGGTTGCCATACATAGTATTCACCATAGTGAATAGTACAGTAATGGCAGTATGGAGAGTATTTTGAGATGGAAAAAGAACTACTCACATTATGTTCAATAAACACTAAATCTATGATAGATCAACATATACATATCAGCTAATCTCCTGTTCAGTTATTTAATAGGAATATTTACTATCTAGAACCTAGACAGAGGTTATTACATTTATTTCACATATGCGAGCAAGACCTGTCAGACCACCTAGTGTTAAGAAAAAGCTGTAAGTGATATCTGATCGGATTTGCTATTTCAGTGTTTCTCTTTCTCATTTTAGCATGCCCCACTAGTTGGCAATTACCTCCTACTGTACAATCTGTTAAATATTCATGTCAGATATTATTTGCATAGAGCGGCTTTTCTCTGATAAAAAATAAGTTATTCGTTCACTGCTTAGAAGATTGACCTAAGGTCCCTACTTTAAACACACAGTTGTATTGATTGTGAAAATACACTAGGAAAATTATGTAGTTTATATGCATGCATTATTTCTACTGAGTCATCCTGAAGCTTATAATTTAAGCCTCAGTGTTTCAGGTAAAATGAAATTGCTTCACTAAGTAAGGCTGCTTTGATTTCAGCTTTGCTCCAAGCTTTGCCAGGCAAGCAGAAAATCTTCATAGTACGAAAGGTCTTGTTCATATAGAATGTATAGTCATGCATTGATAAAATCGTATGCATTCAAAACACACCATGCCTTTGTCCAAAGATTGTTTTACAAAACCCTTTTTTCCCTCCTTATGTAAATAATCCCGTATCCTATATTAATGGAAGATCATCATAAATGAACAATGAATATAAACTTCCAAAGCACTGCTGTGACTACTGCATTATACGTAGCATACAGAGGACAAAGAAAAGCAAGGAGCTTTCTTCAAACAGGAATAATATCCCAAACTGAACCAAAAGAACCCCAAGCAACAACAGAAAGATAAGGTAACTGGATTTAAACTGAAAAGAAATATACTTCTCATGAGTGTGTCCCCTTGAGGAAGAAACTCTGAAATACCCCACTTTTTAAAACTGTATCTGCATTTTACTTTTCTGCCCCTCACACCAGACAGGAACAGTTTAAGAGCATAAACAGGGGCAGGGCAAGGAGGAGGGGAGAGACAAAAAAAAAAAAAAAAATCTTCACATTCTTTGCCTGCCTTCCTCTCTTTTCAGCCTTTTTTTCTGTTTTCTTGCATTCAGCCACCTGCTAGCATTTCCCAGGGCCTCTCCAAACTGTCTCTGTTCTCCTTGCCTTTCACTCAAGTCTCTTCTGTTTTCTCCCCATTTCAGTCCTCCATTTCAGGATAACATCATCTCTGGTGTGGTTATTCGTCATTAAAAACCAGAACAATGAGGAAAATCACAGTTCAAGAGTTACAGGAATGACATTATCCTGCAGGGTTGCCTGCTATGACAGGAAATCCATGTCACAATGAAGCCTGGTCACCTCCTAAATCCCACAAGTCAAAGCAGATTTCAGGTTGTGTATAAGCCTTTTGTTGCTGCCTATGTGCAGATAAACCACAATCACTCTGTAATGTCATTTCATTTCAGGACTTACAGGTCACACTGCTGCAGATGCAATTAAAATGCTGAGCAAAACAATGTGTTTGAATAATGGACTCTCTTCCAAATCTTCAGAATTGGCCTAGCATTCTGAACAAGATTCATGCTTGTCCACGATATGGTATTCTGCTAAATCATAAAGCCCAGGAAAAAAGTTCTCTGAAGACAGCTGAAGTCGGTATCCTGGGGTATACAATATTCTACATGTTAGCTTGACGAGTACCCTTCTGTATTTTACCTGATGCCCTCATTTAGCTCTGTAGAGAAAGTAAAAACTTTAACCTCAGTGGAAACACTGGCAAACTCCTGCTGAGTTCTATTACCTGTGAAGCTCACGCACAGTACTGCAGGGTTAGGGTCGCTGCCTGGCTTACTTGGCTTTCATTTCTCAGCTGCAAAGTTTTTTTTAGCCAACAATAAAGTTCAGATGCAGATATTAACTAGTTTTTTTTCCTCTCCAAATCCAACTCTTTTCAGTTCTAAAACTGTGTTCCCATACACGCATATACTCGTTTCCCTTAAGCCCTAGTGATTATTCCATTTCATTACAATGCTGAACAACCTAGGGAATACACAGCCAAAGTTCAATCTATCTTTATAAAGGCAAGCAATACAGTAAAGATTTGCCATCGTTTGCACTCACTGTGACACGGTAGAAAGCCAAGCGCAGTCAACTGCTCTGGAAAACAGATGCAGAGGCTCTTAAAGGACTGTATAACATACCGATGTAAGAATAACAGGTAATAAGATCCTTTTTCTATTGACATACTGCAGCATGTGTGTTAAAAGCCTATAATACTGGCTTTTAAATTTTGTTTCAGGCTTCCTTTCTTCTTAAAGAGAGAGGAGAGAGAATTAAATATCACTGAGATAACTGAGATACTCTCAGTTAGCAGAATGATCCAAAAATATAAAAACAATAAGACCATATACAGTGACGGTGAATTTAACAAATCTGAGCTGTAGGCAACTGTAAATCCAGCAAACAGAAGGATGGTGGGGGACCACTTTGAAGACCTAAGCTACATGCTCTGTATGCTACTATTCTATAATTTCCTTATATTTCAACAGGATGACAGCTATAGTATCTCAGAGATGGAGGGTCTATGTAGTTTTACTAGATCTGCAGCAACAAGCCAGAAAGAAGTTCTTTACGTGGTATCTTACTCATTTGCAGATTTAGACTAACACATTGCATTTCAGTATATTTAACAGGACTAGTTTATCGTATATTAACTTTGATGTCCCAACAAAGCAAAGTATATCCTTTAGTAAATACTCCTTTAATGAATAAGAGTCTTTTCAGTGTGGAAAAAATCATCCTAACCTGTCCTATAACATGGGTATTGCATTTTCAAGGCATGAAGTATTCTATGCAAACAAATCAATTTTTATTACATCTTTGTATTTTTTCCACAACACCCAGAAACAGTCAAGAGTAAAACTAATCGTTTATTACTCTGTGTACGGATTTTTCACTTTCAGCCAGTAAAGGCTCTTTTTCTTTATCACATTTTTTATTAAAATTATTCAGTAGAAATGTTTCCTGAATGTGCTCATTCAACAGCACACTACACTACACTGGGACCAGAACACTCTTCCTAAAATGCTTCTTTTAAATGGATCTGAGGCTTTCCCGCTCACATTTTGATGCAAGCACATTTTAGAGTGAGAATGGGTTTCATATACTGGTTGTGCAATATAGTAAAGCATCCCAAGAATGTACTTCTAGAAATAAATCCGTAAGAAAAATTAGACCTCATGCTAATGAAAATCTGGAATAATTCCACTGATGTTTCTGAAATGATCCTCGTGTACGGAAGAATTAAGTAAAAGAAAATACAGACCCTTTGGTCTTTCAGGTCTATTACTATACAAATAATTAATTAGTGTAGCTTGTGTACTGTGGGCCTAGGCCTGTCTGACCACTGAGCAATTAAATAAAGTGATTTTAGGAGCTGTAAATGGTTGCTTCTGGAAAACATACCATCCTTCAAAACAAGAGAAAAAACATTCTTTACTAATTGAATTTTTACATAATTATGACCTAATCAATCTTATATACTTTTTGGCATTACTAGTCTCTCACTGTTATAACAATGCATAATTTAGTCTAGCAGTAACAATCTTAACAACGCAGTTTGAACACATTCCAGGCACAAGGGCAAGGGACAATTTCTACAAGAAACATTGTAAACACATTTTGCCATTACTTAATGCTGCATGTAAGTGCAATACTTACATGCACATAGAGAGAGATACTTAGATTTTACTTAGGAAAACTCACAGGCGCTATAATCGTTACCTAAATGTCCACCAAGTGCATTAGGGAACACACCACCATTTTGATTTCCCAAAAAAAGCCTAAAAATCACAAAAATAGGAATACAGGATTCCTATTTATGCCCTGCTAAGAAAATAAACTGGATTTGCAATACAACAGTTAGCAGGACACAAACAGAAAACATGACAACACAATATGTCATCAGTCATTTGGAGGCTTACGCAAAAAATCATCTTCAGAATTAGACGAGAGAACTCTAATTATAACAGTTGATGGGAGGTTACAGAAAACAATGTAATTCAGACACCTGGAGGCCTCACCAACCTCCTCTGAGGATTCAGCAGAGCAGAGATGACTCAAAGCTATCATTAGCATATTTACTGATGATCTTATCCTTGTATCCTTGTCTCAAGCACACAAACACAGTAATAGATAACAAGTCTCAAGTGGGGGAACAGAAAGGACTGTTTTCACAAAGTGTGTAGCAGTAATTTAAAAACAAAATAATCTCAGCATTTGGCCAGACATTATAAATTTGCTTGAAACTGATGTCCAAAAGGGGGTTTTCAATTGAAATTCAATTCAATTGAAAAAATAGTTTAAGATTAAATGTGTTTTTTGTAAATCCCATGATACTAGATAAATCAGAGACTTTAAATTTTTTTCTATAAGCAGTGATAGTACTGACCAACGCTGATAGTTCACAACAGTTAAAATTTATAAAGTTAAGATTCCATTATGTATTAGTCCTGGGTGGGAAGAATTTTTGGCTGGGGTAGAGTTAATTTTCTTTTCAGTTGCTGATGGAATGCTGTGTTTTGGATTTAGCATGAGAACAACCTGTATAACACACTGATGGTTTAGTTGTTGTGAAGTAGTGCTTGTACTGAGTAGAGGGCTTTTCAGTTGTTTAGGCCCTGCCAGCAAAAAAGGACAGAAATTGGGAGGGCACACAGCCAGGACAGCTGACCCCAACTAGCCAAAGGGCTATTCTATACCATGGGATGTCATGTTGAGTATGTAATCTGCGGGGCTGGCCATCGGTTAGCGGGTGGTGAGCAGTTGTATTGTGCATCACTTGTCTGGGTTTGGGGTTTTGTTTATTATTTTATTTTATTCTATTCCTCTTTCCCTCTCTCTCCTTTTCATTACAATTGTTGCTGTTATTATTATAATATTTTATTTCAACTATTAAATTGCTCTTATCTCAACGCACAAGTTGAGATCTTTTTTCCCATTCTTCCTCCCATCCACCTGGGGGGGGGGAGTGAGCAAGCGGCTACGCGGTACTTGGTTGCCAGCTGCGGTTAAACTATCACAGTATCACACTTTAATTCAAATTGATCTTTTGGCCACAATCTCCCACAATCAGCTCCACAGTAGAAACATCCAGGTAGATAACAGGGGAGGGAATTTTACCAAGGAGCATCACCATAACAGCTCCTTTTGCACAGTCTTCATCTGCAAATACAGGAGGGGGGACCTCGTGTGAGGACTGCCTGATATGCAGAATTAAACTTTATAATTCAGGATAGGTTATGAAGCAGGTATGTTTAATTCACTGGCGGGCATCAGGGTGGATAATTCCAAAAGCACCTGCTGCCCCCGACTTCGTTGTGCACGTGTAATTTAAAGTATATATTCATACATGTTCAATAGATGCCCAAGAATAAGTTGGGTTAGGATAATTAGTCTACTGAGAAGTCATTAACCTAAGTTTCCTCCCATATGCGCTTGCACACTGTCTCCTGGTGGTGGTTGTGGGGGTTGTTGTCTCAAGTTTTTTCGAAACCAAAAAACAGGACAGATCGCATACCAGTGTCTTCTTATCAACACACAGAGCATCCCAGGTCCATCTTATCAGTACAAAGGAAAAACCAGGACAGATCCGGTTTTCCTATCCCAAGGCACAGGTGTTTGCATACCAGTGTCTTCTTATCAGCACAGGAGCACCTCATGTCCACCTTATCAGTACAAAGGGCCCCAGGACCGGGCCTAATTTCCAAAGTCATACTGTGAAGCTCCTCTTTGTACATACAATAAGAGTTTTAATTATTCTAAGTTTTCCATATCCTATTAATCTAGTTATTTCTAAGTTTTCTATCAGCCATACTCTCCGAGAGTCCACATGACAAGATTTCTTGCCTTCTGCCACAAGTACCCTCCCAGCCAGGCTCTGGAGACATAACCCCTAGCAGCTGACAGGCTGCCTGGCGCTAGGCCATCACGGGCAGGCCTCGCATTGCTAGTGAAAAGTTGCATTGTTTCGTATGGAGCTTTGGGGCTGGTCTGAGGTATAAAACTGAGGCGATTGTTAATCATTGTGAAGGGTTTGTTTTGCAACCACTGTTCAAGCAAGGGTTCATCAATTTTGTGCATATGAGGTTCAGAAATTACCCTCCTCACTGGGGAGTATTTAGTGCAACTAGACAAACACAGATGTTTCCCAGAAATCCCTAAACACTCTTGTGTTCAAAGATTCACAACATTTTTCAAATTGACTATGCTAATCCTTGCTGTCCAACAGGTTATAGCTTGTCTTCAGTGGGATTAGTTATATTTAGATGTAATCGAAAATTATGGTCATCTCCAGTTTTTTTCTTTGTCACTGAACTGGTCCAGTCACTGCTTCTAAATAAAAAAAATAATATGGAAAATTTTAAAGGAGCAGTTCAGGCTGAAAAAAAACAAAAAGTCTGAAAATGTGACACAGAGAGAGGCCTGTTTGTTCAGTTTTGTAAGTATTACACAAATCGTACCTGCTACGTAATCCTTTACAGGTTGTAATCATCATTCCTTGTCTTCACTAAGGCATTTTAATAAAAATGTACATTGTAAGTTCTATTATTCTCCCTGTATGCGACTAAATTCCATTCTTTTCCCTATTTACAACCTAGGTATTTTCAAAAGTGCTTGAGATGCCAAGGAAATAAAACTTGTCCATTTTTTTCTTTGACCCACAGAAGCTCAAACGAAACTGTATGCCAACACTGACGAGTTGCCATTCTTTCCCTGTGCAGACTCAGGACAGCTGAGATTTATTTTCCAGGTCAGGCTTTTCTCATCAAAATGTAATCACCTGAACTTGACATTAAATACACAGATGAAATGATTCTTAGGTCAGTTTTTTTTTTTAAAAATCCTCTTTCTTGATAAAAGCGCTATATTACTTACTACCTATACCTTGAAGTGTACCTAGAAGTTTCAAACTTAGCAGCTCATTCACAGCCTGATACAATGTGGATGCATGAGTCTGTAACATGTTTACCCCATCCTATTAGAAGATATGAGTTGTGTCTACTGATTTTTCTCCCATTTGAGTAGCTCTGTCTTTTATCTCTTTACTCTTTTGATTTGAGTGAAACAGTTGAAGCCAGCTGTTTGGAGCATGACACGGCCATTGCCCTGAGAAGCACATCCTAGATCATTCGCTAGCAAAAGGAGGACAGGAAGGCTAATTAATCAGTGTTACATACTGAAGACAAGGTGTGCATGTATCACTGGAGGAGAGAAAATCACAGGATGGCTGAGTTTGGAAGGGATCCCTGGAGATCATCTAGTCCCCCCCTGCTAAAGCAGGGTCACCTGGGGCAGGCTGCACAGAGTCACGTCCAGGCGGGTGTGAATGTCCCCAGAGAAGGAGACTGCACAGCCTCTCTGGGCAGCCTGTCCCAGGATCTGCCACCCTCAAGGTAAAGAAGTTCTTCCTCGTCTTCAGAAAGAACTTCTTGTGCTGCAGTTTGTGCCCTTTGCCCCTTGTCCTGTCTCTGGGCACCACTGACAAGAGCCTGGCCCCAACCTCTTGGCACTTGCCCTGGAGGTATTTGTATAGTTGTTAAGATCTCCTCTCAGACATCTCCAGGCTAAATTATCTGGTAACAAAATTGCCTCCTGGCAGTATCCCAAGAAAAGAGCTGGTGGCTACTGTTTGTACCCGGTGGAGCTGCCCTTCAGGAGCCAGGGCAGCATGTTTGACTTCACAGTGGAGCAGTGCCCAGGAGGCACCTCACACATCTGTCACTGGTATAACTGAGTAAGTTGCAACTGACAGCGACGGAGGAGCTTTACTAAGTGTCAGGTTGTGTTGTAGCGCAAATACAATTACATCATTAGAGGAAGCTCACCAGGTTAATGTCCAGACCAACACTAACTGAACCACTCACGGTCTGTTTAATGATTGAGGCATTATGAGAATTAATAGTAACCTGTGACGTACCACCCTGGATCTGGGAGGGAGTGGAACCTGACATAGTACTACCCCAAGTAGTACTGAATACTGAAAGAGGTGAAGAAATTCTGAATTGTTGATTGTCAGGTACTTTGACTCCCCAAAAGCATAGTGTACTGTGAAAGGATTCAGAGTAGGTCTGTAAACAAGACTGTCATTCTGGAAAAAAACAGCAGAAGACTTATTTATTACTGGCTGCTCTATAATGATGCCTCATATAAACAAAGGAATGGCTCAGTACTACTTGTAAGAATCACAGAATCCACCATGATATGTTTTGGCTTGAGGCATGTCTTTGTGGTTTCAAGCTAATCCCTTAATCACTGATATGAAAATTGCTAGGGATATATGCAGACAGGATAGCTAGGATCCTCACTACAGCATTGTCCTCTTTTATTTAAAAAAAAAAAAAAAGCACAGTTTGAAGAATAAACAATTAACATTTGTTGTTATATACTTAATTTAATTTAGGATAACATAGTGATATCTTTATAAGATATTTTATGAAAATGTAAAAAAAAAAAGAATGAGAAAAAACCCAGGATTTGTTCAACTTACCACAGGAAACACAGCCACTATGTAGAGGCTAAAAAGATAATTTTTTAAAAGCAAGTTGTAAAATGAACAGCAGAAAAACCACCAACAGAAGGACCATAACAACTATAGAGAAATCTGCTCTCCCGTACTGTGGTGAAAATTAGGAGTACCTGCGCAGAAGCTAATTGTTTGGACACATCAGAATAACGTCTGCATGAAGGAAATGAAAAATCAGAGTAAAATTAGAGAAAACAGCATAAGTAGTATAAGAGGCTTGTATGAAAGGTGAAAATACTTTAACCTGGCAACACAGAAAAATTACATAACGAACTTCTGGCAACATGCCATGCTGAGAATGGCACCAACCCAAACATTTCCCAAATGCCACAAATCCTGGAATCCAGATAATTTAAAATGGAACTTGGTAAAGAGAACATCCATGAATCTCCTATCTAGCCAAATAAACCTGTTTTGATTATATAGGAGTTTGTGTTATAGAATATAGGAAATGTATAGTGCAATGATCTGGATTTATCTTTTCCCAGGCTCTCGTGGGGCATTTTCACAAATGCAGGGGGAAACCTTTTCAGGTATGAAATCACCCCTGTCCACAAGACAAAGAGGAAATGAAGAGCAGTATGTGCATCTTGCTTTCTGTAGGAAGAAAGCACGCTCCCTGCCGAAAACAGCGTCAGCTAGAGCACAGCACCACGGACTGTCTGGGCAGGGCTCGAGTACGGCAAAAGGATGGAGAATCCACAGACTCTCCAGGTGTGTTATTCCAGTGTTTGATCACACTCACAGTCACAAACTTGTGCTTATGTTTAAGTAACGACAACACCACCCGGTTGATTAAATGCAGCTCACTTCTTAAGCTTAGTCTCTTACTCTGAAATATTGGTTGCCTCCAATGCACTAAGAAAATGTGGAAACCATTTCAAAGCACCATATGCTGGTGTTTTCTAAACTAACATTTTCTGCAAATTGCCATTTCGTAAAAGTTTAGGTGAAAATGTTTTTATTCTTATTTGGGCAAAAACTCATTCAGAAAGATGAAAAAATTCTCTCAGCAGGCAATTCCTGACTTTTGGCTATCTCTAGCATGAGATAAAACTAGAAAGTCAGGCTAACCATTCTCTAGAGGTATACCACACGTACGGCATAGTTTTGAACATCTATGCTTAAAAATTTAGCATACCTTTCAGATTCATCATTAATGTTATACCATAAACAAGTTCCTTTGATGGTAATGGTAATCTTCAGATATCTCTACTAACAAAATGAATTGTAAATCCAAATTCTCTGGGGGAAAAAAAAAAAAAAAAAAAAAAAAGTGGTTCACTGTGCTTCTGTCACAGGGCTTTTAGATCAAGCAGCTCCAGATTAATTAAACCAGTTCACAATTTCTGGTACTCTGATTTCTACATTGAATGAATTGACTTAACTGAAGTCTTATAAGTTCTTTGAAATGTAAGCCTAAATTTTACTGTAATGTATGACCAGTATTCAGAACCTGATTTGCAGCTGGACCTATCCGTCCCATTTCAGTGTCCCATTCACTGCAAGCACTCAGCACTGCAGAAAGCCAGGTCCATTCCATCTGAGCAATAATAGGGTTGTAACTAAGCAGTAACAAGGGAACAGGAGGAGTAGGAAAACAATAAAAGGTAAAAGGATCAAAAAGGTGTATCACATGGAAACCTCAAATAAGTCATGACAGTATTTGGCTAGAGGTTGTGTAATGCATTTATTAAAATATGCCTACAAACACCAGACAGTGGTTTTTCCTCCAAGGCAACAAAGTTCTGATTTATAAAGAAAGAGCATCTCCCAAGAGTTACTGTCTGTCTTATTTTGTTCCAAAAAGATATGTTAGCTTGTTCTTTCCTTAATATAGGATAATATTCTGGGCCACAAAATTGTTATGGTGAATTATTTTTTCCCCTCAAAGTGCAGATTAATCCTTTAGCTTTACTTCACGTATATATCAGCAAAGAACAAGAGCATAAGGTACATTGTGTTCAAAAATCAGGTGGAACCTGGTGAGACCATGCTATCACAACTAAACAGTCTGGCAATTCTGTTTCAGGTTTACCATCACTGCATTGTTTTAATTCATAAAGCTTTTCTCGATTTCCAACTATCCAGAAAAAGCATTCTTTTTCATGAACTTCACATTAAATAGAATTCATTAAAATAAAGTAAAATTGATGTCTAAAAAGACAGCTTTCAGAGGTAAAGAGATAAATACTCTGTTCAATATTGACTATGTAGGAAGAGGCCTGGACTAACGTGGCTCACAGAAAACCAGGTTTGCTTTTTGCCCCTTGTCACAAGTCTGGGCAAACCTTTTTTTGCTCAGCCTTTTTCAGTTGCTGAATATCAGCGATAACCTTTCCCTGCCTCAAAGGGGTGGTGCACTTGGGATTGCACTGACCGTTTTTGGGAGCTCAGTACCACCATGGGAATAGGTGCAAGTACATCAGATATTTCGATATGAAAGGCCATGCAAATGCAAATGTTCACAGGTGCATGAGGACTACTGATACTTGTATTAATGTTATTCATGCATTCAGATGAAAGAGCAAGACTTAAATTGTTATATGATAGATAACAAAAGTAGCAAAAAGCTACTGGAAATACCTAAAATAATTTCTGTGCCCTTTATTCCTTCTAAGTTCTAATGACAAATCAACCACTCAAGTGTCATACGGGGGGAAAGAACCCAAACCTCAAAGCCACAAACCAAAAAACAACCCTGCCTTAAAAAGGCCTTAAATCTTAGTGCATATTTTACTTTCTTAAATTGATCTAGTAGAGTTTTTTTTCTGCTTATCCTTAGGGTTTCATTTACTGTCTCTTACCTTCTATCCTGACTTGTTTTCTACTGTTGCATTTCCTTTAAATACCGTAAGAATATTATAAATTCTCCATCAGAATGTTAAATGCTCAGTTTCTAAAGTGTCCTTTCAAACTCAAGCTTGCAAACAACTATTTTTTTCATTTTGGTCTTTAATTGCTGGATTAATCTTTGTTTTATTTAATCTCAATTATTAATTATATACCATAATATATAATATTAATAATAATATATTTAACATTAATTAATATATTCTCAGTAGCAAACCCAAAGTTTTTCTCCTGTGGACAAGTGTTTGCAGACAGGATAGCTGTAACTGTTCCAGGAAGGGCTGAATGTTGTGGGTATGGGGAGGAGGAATTCCTAGCACTGCAGTTTCCTTCTGTTTGTGCCTGGTTTACTCGCTATACATCCCAAAGTATTTTAGCATTGAAATACACACTTCTTCACAAGAGATTTATGTCAAGGTGGATGTTTTTTATTTCATATAAAACCAATTCAGATTAATTTCCCTCTCTATACATAATTGAAATCTTTTCACAAGTAATTTTTTATCGTTACACACTACTACTTTCTCAGTTTTAAACCTTTTTGTCCTTTCTGGGTTTCTGTTATTTTTAGCCCTGATTCTTCAAATTCTCTGGAAGTAATTTAAAGCTTCAATCTCTGAAGTATATTCTAGCAGCATAATTCTTTTGTCAATTTGTTTCTTTTCACTCAGTAACCTCCACTCTTTTATATGGTTTTATTGACTCTGTTAAGAAAGATGGTAAGGCCTGAATAAAAACAGAAAACTTAATCTTTAGCAGAGATGATCAAGACTTTTGTCTTAACATTTACAGGACAACTGAAGCACACCAGAAGTATTTTAAATGAGCATTTTGCTAGTACTACTTTGTGAGTAAACAGGGTTATGTTTTGCTCTAATGGTATATTAACACTTACACAATCTTATTATTACAACCAGGAGCAACCAGTTTTTCTTCAATACACCTGGATGCTAACACAAATTAACTCATCTCACTTAATCAGAGCCTGTAACAGCAATAGGCAATATTGCCAAGCAGCAGCAGACGATCCTGAGATCACTACCTTACCAAAACTAGGACAGCTTATCATTTCTAACCATCACTTTACCTGTATCTGTTAAAAAAATAAACTATCCAAACAATGGTCAAAGCTTGGTTTTGGTTTTTATGTTTCTTATCTTGTGTGTTTTCTGAATATTATTAAAGCCTGAAAAAGCAATAGTTACACTGAACTTCAGTTTGCAACCCAGTTAGTTGTAGAGAAGACATCAGGGAGAAAAGAGGCTTGAACAGCAACAAACTCCACTTATTAATCATTTACATAAATTCTGTTTCAGAATTTTACCCCTTAATAAATCTGAAGAAAAGGACTTAATTACAAAGTCAAATACACACCTAATGGTAATGTATTCTGGTAGTATCTCCTATACTTCTCATTACATTTTATAAAGTTAGAAAACTATTAGAAACAAAACTAGGCAGTGTTTTACAAGCTCCATTACATGTTACTTGTGTCAAATTGGCAATATATCATATAAGCACCACATCCGATATGACTAATAAATCCTACCATGATAATCTGATAATTTAATGTCAGAAATAAAGTGGTCATATTTGTATTCATTAACTCATAGCTTCTGAGCATTTGCCTTTCACTTTGGTTGATGTCTCAACAGTTCAGATTTTCTTAAAAAACATTTTCATTCTCTCATGATGGAGGACTATATGGTAAGTACTTGTCTTATTTTTATTTTACTTCTGCAGTTTTGGAAATGCAACTTCCTTTAAATTAATCCAATATTTTCATTCTAGATAATCCTCATGATTAATCTGCTGTATTCTTCTATTGACAGTCAGTAGCTATAAAAGCTTAACACAATTTATTCATCTACACAGAAGAGATACTTGCCATCTCTGGCTTCCATTTGTTCATCTTTGGGGCAGAGTGATACTAAAGAATTGCCCCCTAAATCAGTACACTAGTACAGATTTTTAGAGTAATTTAGTTGTACTCAACTTTATTACTTAAACCTTTATTATTGACTCTAACCTGTTTGAAAATTACACTCCTTTATGATAGAAGAGAAATGATGAAGAATTAAGCCATTGTCCAAGATAAGACAACCAGTGATGCCCTGTGGCCACCGTAACTAGGACAATGAACCTCAGGTCCACAACAAAACAAGAATATCCAGTGCTGTCTTTTCCCATATATTTTGATATTCCATAAATTTTGAACCAGGCCCCATAATGTGTATATATATATATTTTCCTGGCTCTCAGCTTCCAGCTCTGAAGCTTCTTCCTTGAAAGCCTGAAGTATTTTCAGTTTATGGATAATATGAAGAACCACTAAAATAATTCTCCCTTTAACAATCCTCTGGTTAGTTAGCTATGGCACCGTATAGAAAAGCTACTACAAATTTCATCATAATGGGCGATACATTTAAATCAGAAAGACTGAATTATATGTTGAGACAACACTTGATAGTTTGAAACAGCCCACTGATCTTCCATTCTCTTCTCTTAGTACATACACTGGGAATTTGAGAACGGCTTCAGCTGAGAGGAGCCTTTGAAGACTAATTTAAGTGTTTGGTGTGATAGTGATGTAATTTGATAGCAAAAGTTTGTTTGCTTTCTTAATCACTTTTTAATTACACTGCATTCCTCTTTTTGATAGATAAATTTGCATTACGAAACACAGTAGAACAAGAAACCTGAACATTATTGGTTTTCTATGAATTAACATAACTTTACTTCTAATTCCACTCAACTGTCCACTATCTCAAAAAATCATAGTCATTGCTGCTTACTTGCCCCAACTCATAGAAGTAAATCCAGTGAGGTAAGAAAGAGGAACAGGATTCAGACCTTGCACTAAAATTCATGTTTATTAATTTTACTATTTAAACAGCTTGACATAATAGAAAGCATCCCTCATTGCTCTCAATTAATAAGAAAATTGCAGTACACACTTTTGTGTGTACTCTACCAGAGCATCAAACAGACATTAATTTCAATATTTGCTTGTTTTGTATTATTCCAGACTTTTCTCTTTAGTTGTTAATCATTTACCAAACCCATAAAATCAACAGTGATTTTAGCTGTTAAGTATGGAATATTCAAAGTCTGAGGTTTTCATCACTGAGACAGTTGCCTTAAGGCAAATATTTCTTTAATGAAAAAAAATTTATTTTCTTCAAATTGTGATTGTTTCAAATACCTTGCTGTTTTTCATATAAAATTATTCTTTTAGTCCAAAGGAAAAGCACACATGCAGGAAATGCAATGCCATTGAGAGGTTGACTCATTAAGACTTCCATGTACATTAGATATCCAAATCTCTGCAGACCCATCACTGGAATCATAACTTGCTTCATTTATTATACAGAGATACATTTCGCCACTACTAAGAAGTTCCCCCTTCCCCCTTAGAGGACATAACCCCACCACATAACAAGGTAAATCAGCCTTTGTGACTTTTTCTCAGCAGCTACCATGGTTGTATGGCCATGATGATGCCATTAAATCTCCCTGCTTTAGACTATGTGTTTTCATGTTATGGAGGGATACCTGAGATAAAAGGTGCAGAGTGCCTGAAAGCACTCAAGGGTAGTCTCCTACAGAGTGTCCTGTATAGACTGGTCATATCCATACTGCGTAGCATTGGCCTAGGATTCCTCATTCAGTGCATTATCCCTAAGCCTTTAAGAAACATTATTTATTTTGTGGGGGTGGGGGTGGGGGTGGGGAAGGGGGTTCTGTTCAAAGTGAGGACTGGGCCATAATCTGCCACAAACCCTACTTTTTATTGTGTGCTGCTGAGAGGATAGCCTTATGACAGATAAAGGTTTTTGCAGGTGCAAAGCTTGCTGGACTAGCCTTGAAGGATCCTGCAGGACACTGACAGCGAGACGAGGCTCAGGTAAATTATTCTCCAAAATTAACCTGATATTTGCACCTGAGGTATGTAGTCCTCTCATTCCCAGAGAAGCTCAGCAATACACTAATAAACATGTGGTGTAGCTAACCAGCAGAAAGGGACATAAACCAAACTAGGCAGTTAAGGTGGACATGAATTCAACATTGACAGTTTGGTTTAGTTAGTACCCAGTAAGTGTTACCCAGGACCTTTTGCCATTACTATTTACCAATAAACTGGTAAACACTTACCCTCTGTATTAATGGGAAAAACACTACCTCCACTGCAAATATGTACTCTGTTTCATTGACTGTGCTCTTACAGAATATTTTCTGTACCTGAGAATGCCTCACATTTGGTAGAAGACTACCAAATGCTTCTATTATGATATCATAAATAATGAAAGCCTATATTATGAAGTTTTGCTACAGTATTTGCATTCATACAATTCTTTTGTTCTGAGGTACTCTCTTTCGATATTATAAAAAGCCTTATTTTAACTCACCTGAATGTCTTTCAGAGTATAGATGAAGGTCAGTACTTTTATAAGTGTTTTTCCTCTGTAAGCCCATAATACTCTTATGACATTAAGGTATGTACTTAAAGACTTGATTGTTGGCTTTCATTTACTTTATATCTTGGCAAGTTTGCAGTACTGCCACAAAATCTGTTTAGTAGCAAAGCACACAACTGTTCTGCTTTTTAAGCTAGGCTTATTTATATAAATTTATTCCATAGCCTGCTCATCTTATTTTAATGGCCAGATGTTCTTCTCTCTTTACTTCTTAATAAACAAATACTCTTAACTAACTAGACATTCTCAAAGTTCTTCATCCTAATGGCTTTGATATTTCTACCTGTCCTTTTTCTCTTCCCCCCACCCCCACCCCCACCCCCCAAATTTTTGGCTATTTTTCTATGAACAGTTAAGGGCACTAAAGACATTTACAACATAAAAATATTCATTTGAAAGAGATGGACAGAAGCATATCAAAACCCTGCTCTCAGAAGTAGTTTACTTCAATATCTAACTGCAAGCTCATTGCTTTTTCTAAAGTGAGCCTGACATCTGTTTTTGTTTACCATTTGGTAATGACATGAATTCATACTAAGAGGATGAAACAAAATTTAAATATAAGTACTCCCTTAGATGCACTGGGTGGAGAATATGGCATTTTCAAGACTCTATTCATCTCCTTACAGTTTACATGGAAGCTAGATGATGGCTTAGTTATATTAAAAACAACATTTGGGTTTGCTGCTTGGTTTACAAAAACAATCTGTGGAAAGCATTTAATACAAAAAAAACAATCCAACACACAAAACCAAAGCAAAATCTTTGCACTTCTAATACAACATTTTTGACCAGTTTTAATTCTGATTGTAAGCATCCTTTTAAAGATAAGCCAATGGCTATGTTCTTTACCGAAGTTAGGTTAAAACCCACTGTAAAATAGGCAAAGACATAACATAAAAGTAAAACAGGATTAAAAGACCACAGACTTATGGCAGCAATCTAACTTCATGAACCTGTTAACACAATAGTACATTTGCAAAAATCCAAAATAAAATATAATAGAAATATTTCAGGTCAGGACTGCATTAGATCCCACATTACATGTTTGTATAACCCAGAATGTGTTCTCCCTTCCTCTAAACTGTTTGGTACTGAGGCAATGCTGGAGTAGATAGGGGACTCAGGCTGATGCAGTTTTGCAAAGACCATCTTCCCAGCATTGCTATTCCACTTCTGAAAATCCTACAGCCATTAATCCTCATGATAAAAATTGAAATACCTGTAAAAGTAAGATGAAAGTACTACAGTTCTGTCTAAATGGTGTTGTCAAGAAGAGTCTGTATTATTAAAGTGTTTTGCCAAATTATAGAAATGTACTGCTGATAACACATTTATAAAGTTCATTAAGACAACTCTATTGTATTCTATTATATGTAAAACTAAAATGGAAACTGAAGCAGCAATACAAAATCACTTTGTTTTGCATGATTTCTGCTGTCGTATTTTACTTCTGCAAGTATGCTGGATATTTTTAAAAACAGTTGACAACACCACCTAGACAGAGCTGCGCTCATCTGTTCTAGTCTTGCAGGACCACAACTCATTCCAAGCTTGTAAAGTGTGGTTTACCCAAATTACTCATGTGCATGACTGGCCCAGAGGCAGCAGTGGCAGCAGCACAAAGTGCCAACTGAAAGTCCTAGATTTAACAGTTCAGGCAAAATCCCAGACACAATGGTAGTTGAGGCTGCTCAGCCCATTATACTGAATTGCTCAGTCTTTGAGGTGGGAGACTGCCAACTGTTAGGGCACTAACATTTGTAATGCTTGAGTCATTCATGTGGTAAAGCTGAGAGCCACAAGATGCCACTCACCATTCGTTTCATGCCTTTGCAAAGGTTTTGGCTGCAATGAGAAATAAAAGGGAGGGAAGCACTGAAATAATGAACCATATGCAAAAACAGCAAGAGCAATTTACTCCTATTCTAACACTTTTTACATCAGAAATAGAAGGCATTGTGCACTGTTCTCAAAGGTGCTGATCACAGAGCCCTGGGAATCAAAGTCACTGACATACCTGAAAGGTGTTAAACACCCAGCTGAAATAGAGTTTCCAGGTATCATCTGGTGTCTGGGCATCAGACAGCGTGGACTGAAGTATGGAGCGGTACCTTTGAAATTAATAAGATTCCCTAACCATAGAAGCTCTGTATTGTACATCCTGATTAATGATTTTGGAACTGACAATTCAGACAGTTGTTCGGCTCAAAACCAGCTTAGATTCAGTTTAACTCAAGCTCGGGAAGTAAGGAGGGTTTGTATTGCTTACAATTAGCGAAGCGGCTATCATGGTATCACTTAGCAACGAGGACAGAACACCCAGTTTGGGGCGCTCTGTAGTAGGTTACTCCCTTGTAGTCTCTGAAAGAGGCTACACAGCCCATGCATTGTTACATTAGATATACTGTTATTAATTAGCATATCATAAGCTAATCCTGGGAGCCCACAACAACAGAAGGCTGCTGAAGTATGCTTTCATCAAAAAGTGGTTCATCATTACAGTTAAAGTCGAGGACAAGACACTAGCACAATATGCTCAAAGTTAGCAATCACCCAGAAAGCATTTATCCACCTTCTACCTCTTGCTGCAGGTTCTTCCAGTCAGGTTTCTAGCTAAAAGACTCTCTATACAAATTAGGTATTTAAAGATATTAAATAGTTGATACATAAACTTTTATTATTTTGCTTATTTGCAGCTTGTTAATTCTCCCCTTTATAATCCCTCTTTAAACTTTTCAGAGAGAAGACAATTACCAAGGCCCCAATTTTACAGGAATATGAAGAGGAAAATATCAGGGAAGACAGAAAGAAGAATTAATCTATTAAATTTTTTTCTCTCTTTTCGACAGACATATTTAAGGAAAGAAAAGAGTAATTTGAGTATTATGCAAAAATGTGGGAGAAGGATAATGCAATCATAGAGGACCTCAAGCACTGATTTAATCCTCAACATTTTAATTACAGATTTTATAAATTAATTTTGATTCATCCTGAAAAGTTCTTCATGGACTGTGTTCTGAGGTAATAAAATCTGATATAATTTATAGTGTTAGGGAAATTCTTTTCCAACTCTCATATGATTGCATTCAGTGATAGTAATTATTCCCTTCTTAAATTTTGATCTACAGATCTCATTTCAAATGAAGACTAGAAGGCTAAAGCCAGGGCTAAGATGGTTCTATCCATCTTGGACACTATGGAAATGCTCCTTTAACCCTACTGAAGCAACCTTGAAATCTCACTGGGAAGAAAGCCATTTCCAAGTTAGCTTTTAGAATTTCCTGGCTTTGACTCAGGAGAAACAACTTTTCATAATCTGGTGGTTCTCTCAAGCCTTGAATTGCTAAACCGAGTAGTTAGATTGTGGCTGTAAGAAGGGGAAGACAAACGTGTTTCCTGCTTGAGCCATAAGGAAATACTTGTAAGTCCTTAGTAAGATGACTACATTACTAAGATCACTAAAGACCTCTCCTCCTCCCTTAACACTGCTTGATACCCTACAGCTTGCTTCAGTTTTAGCCCTCTTCCTGCATCAGCTTGCTACATATGGTATTTCTGAAAGGTACCATTCAGTAGTATAGACTATTTGGCCCTTTACCTTCCAAGTGCTGATGTTACTCAGAAAATACCAGAGCTAATTCTCTGCTTACATGAATTGCCTTTTTCATTCCTCTGTATCTAACTGATATGAATGTATTTAACTCCATAAACTTTCACAGTCATATTCCCTCTCCCCCCTTTATTTTTTTATTAATACAAATGAAAAAAATATTTGGACTTCTACTTTCTGAAGTCAGTGCTGCAGAGGAAGAGGCTAGGGAAGACAGTTACTCTGGAAATGCGGCTTGCTATTTATGACATTATCTGTACCACAAGAGTTTGAGACACTTCCACATTACACAATAGACAGTGCATTTAAATTTAGATGAACACTTGTTTTTTTGGAAGAATTTAGACTCTCTCAGTGACTGCTGACTGGCATAAAATTAAAAGGGAGGAAGTTTGACAGTGGTTGTGCATATATTTAACTTGGTGATGTACTGAGGGAATGAACGGACTGCCTTTCATGACCTGTGTGCAAAGGCAGTAGAATAAAAATGTGGTTCTGCACTTAGCCATTCCTTTATAGTACCTGTCACGTCTCAGATTTGCCACCTTTAGATGAATTGCTGCTCCTCCCATGCATAGTGTGAATTGTTTGATGTATCTTTCAAGCAGCTGTTAAATCTGGGATACAGTAAAGTCATGTAATTTATCCTGAGTCAGGGGTGGCATTCCTCTCTACTGTACCCAGACAGAACAGAAAGACAGGATTTTCAATTTTGCTTAGTATTAGGAAGCATGTATTTTCAGATTTTTAATTAAAATAAGTGTTTCCTGTCATATGCCAAATCATTTATTGTGGCTAGCAAAAAAAGGAAAGGTGAGGTCACAACACCTACCAGCTTACTGGCTCTTAAGGGAAAATAGGTAATATCTCTTTTCTTCCCATGTTTAGCCAGATTCAGTTTCTACAGCGATATATACAAAAGTGTAGTAGACCACAGATGTCAATGAGAAATGTTTGTCTATAGGACAGCAGACTTACTACCTTTATAACCAATTCAATTTTTGCATTGGTGGGAAATCCAAAGAGAAAAGACCCCATTAACCTCTGAGACAATGACATTCTCCTATAGAAGAAGAAATGTATGTTCCCATCAAAATAGTAATTTCTATGGTAATTGTACTTTAATCCGCATTTCTGAAACTGTAGCTCTTGAAATGACAGTCCTTGTGTAAATGTTTGAGAACAGAACCCAGAATATTGTGCTGAGTTACCAATTTATTCCCTGACATCTGTTAACACTTGTATTTGGCGAGGGAAAACCCTTCTGATATTAGGGACAGATTTGATACTGCATATATCTAGGCTTATCTTTTAGAGGTCAAATATTATAGTTCAGTATATTATAAATCAAGATGAAATAAGGCTAGAAATTTCACAATAGTCCATAACAAGTATGTAAAGTTTATAAATAGATGAAGCTGACTGACACCTGATTGAATTCTTTTAAACTGACTCATTGATTTCTTTTTTCTTTAGATGAAAAAAGCCAAAGCAAAACAGAAGAGGTTGGGTTTGTTTTTTTTTTTAAATTCAAAAAGTTGATACATATGACAGGTGCTGTATGAGACTTTCTTTGACTGTTATCAAATACTGCAAAAAAAGCCAAAAATTCAGCCAAGAGCTGTTATCCAGTCATTTCATGGGAACAGAGAGGGATTGTACCAGTTCCTGTTTGAAGGAATGTTGTTCAGTCTTCTCCTAATTCTGTCTCCTGATTGATGGGACATGATATGTATAGACAGCAGGGACAGTAACAGCCCCCCCCAGGAGCCCCCATCCCCAGACACCTGGCAGGACCATGGGAAGCTGCCCCGTGCTGGCACAGCTGTACTGCTGCGGACTACGTATGAGGAACGTTGGAAGCAATTTGCACAGCACACATTTAAACCCTGTCTAATGGCTTAAACAATACTGTCACTTTCTCAGTATAACTTGCTAGATATGCCCTCTGACACAGTTAGTTTTTCTAAAAACCTCAAAGTAAAAAATGCAGGATGTAGCAATCCCTTCAATGTTAAAAGCTTTAGTTCTGAGCCTTTCATTAGTATACAGAAGGTGAGCCTCTAATTACTAATCTTTCACAGTCTGTAGCACCCTAGGGCTTCCAAACATCCTGGTGAAGGCAGGAAGGATATTTCAGACTTCATTTCAATTCCCTTAAACTTTTGTCAACAGCCTCATTTCAAATGGAAACTGCTCAGTGCTGCTCAGCTGCGCTGTCTCAGCTTCTGAGCTAGCCCAGACCTGAAAAAACTGCCCTCATTAAAAGAGATGGGCATGAAATAAGACTTAGCTTCAAAAACCTCTAAACTACTGCAACACTGAAAGATGAGTATAAACTTTTGGGGCTTTTCTATATCATGAAGACGTTTGGCCATAAAAAAAAATTTATATACACTGTGGATGGTAAACAGGAGGAAAACACTGATCTGGTAGATATGTATGAGGCTTGTACCACTGCTTTCTTCTAGGTCTTTGCAGCGCTGCTATAAACACACACAGGCACCATGCACAGGCTCTGGGGCTTGCTGAGACCAGCAGGGAGCCTTTCTGAAGGATCCTTCTTGCAGATTTCTGCCACCAGAAGGAAATGTTTCTCAACATTCAACAAATGACAACACAGTGGTCTGGTTTGCAGACTAGCAGAAAGGTTTTCCAAGCTCTTTAGTCCCGTGATGTGGGCACTTTCACCTTCTTCCTCTTACAGTTTTTACAAGTTGGTTTTTGGATACCATTACAAATGCCCTGATATTTCAGTCTAGTCTCAGGCATACTTAAAGGTAATCCTCCATAAACCAGGGCAGATTTCATTGGCCCGGTGATATATGAACTACAAAGTATAATTGATGGCTATTCCTAGGAAAGACACCTTGGATGATTAAATGATATTTCTACTTCATTCTTAATTCAAAACTGATTATTACTTGTGCAGTTACTTACGTTATACTTCCCAATTTGAAAAATGAAGGTAACGAGACTGAAAACCTCTTTAACAATCCCAAGGAAGAGACACATAGATATTGCACCAAAACCATGGAAAAAGCATCTGTGCCGATCTTCACATTTTAAACTGAACATTCAAAACAACTTTTGTCCTTCCTGTTGACTTCCAATGCGAATTCTCAAAATCTAATAGTACTGTAGCCATCCAGGAGAGACAAACCTCTGCTTTGAAAAAGTTATGATATGCAGTGAAATGCATCACACCTTGTATGGCTGGTACACCATTTTCTGACATTTTAAGAAGGTATGCTAATAATACTGCAATATATATATAAATAATACTGCAAAAACTGAAAGTAGAATTATTTTGAACTTTTCATTTTTTCCTTTCAAAGCCAGTTAAATATTCCACAGGTACCTACCGTGTAAGGTGATAATTATTAAAAAAAAAAAAAAAAAAAAGAAAAAAAAAGTGGAGCATTTTTGGTTTTTTTATGTAATAGGAAAAAAGTTTTAGTATAGAATGGATAGTCTCTAATGTCAATGATCTAGCTGATAAAGCACCATTGACACTGATAACACAAGCTAACTACAGTGTACTATGCTTCATACTTAGCGTTCAGGGAAAACATGATCTGTACCAGCTTTAAAGAGTAATTCTGATCTCTAGAGAGGAGCCTCAATGATCCCATTAACATTGATCACATTTGAAGAAGTTTCAGGCATAATACATTATTAATATCCCCCCTTTCTGGTTTTTTTTTTTTTTTTTTTAATGGTTTGAAAAGAAACAAAGGAAATTAGATAGAAATGTCTCCATTAAAATAACATAAGTGGTCAGACTAAAACCCACCAAAGACAGGAAATCCAGTATTAGAAGTTGCTACTGCCACTGAGTGTCTCCAGACATTAGCTGAACTTGTGTGCTACACTTTGCAATATTGAATTCTGGCATCGTTTCAAAACAGGGTGACTAAAGAATGAGTCACCTCCTTCCTGCAGGTTCATGTCCAAAACTTAATGCATTTTTTGTGTATCATACCAGTAACTGTCTTCTAATTCTCACTCCTTTAACACCTGTGATTGTTCACAGGAATTTCATCTTCCATGAAAGACAAAATCAGACTGAATAAAAAAATTGAAATTCTCAAGGGTTTTGATGGAAAGACTTTACTTAAATGCTTGTCTCCCAGGTTAGATATAATGCAAAAAAACCCAACAAACAAAACCCCCCCAAAAACTAAAAACAACCACACAAAACCCACCAAAACTTTGAAAACCAGAATATATTACCTGTCCAGCCCTTGTGTTATGGAAAAGGAACATGTCTGCCATTACTATGTTTAAAGTTAGCTTCAGGATCCAGAGTTGATGTTCATCTCCAATTATGCCAGTTCCAAATTTTCCAACAAAATATTTCTTAATTATTTCAAAAGAAGGTGGAATTTCCCATCTTTGTCTGTAGATACCTTACACCATGCAGGAATATGAGCTTGAGGTGGAGCTGTGCTGTAGAGGTCAGCCCCCCAGCTAGCGCTGCGGTACGTTGGACAGTCAGTGCCCTGTTCCCCTGTGTCTGTGAAGCCTGCCTAACCAGGACCAGGGAGACAGGGGCCTTGACTGCTGTGAATGTAAAGCAGGTGAGTATAATAGATAGAAACCTTAGAATAGAAATTTTTATCTACCCACTCAAACCACCCCACTTAGCAAACAAGTTTTAGACTTCTTGCCACTGAGTGGCACGTTTCCCTTCTTACTCCACCTGACATTCTCTCACGGCACCACTTCCTTACCCATAGACTTAAATGAAAAAACACCTTGTCACCCTCTATACATAGTTCTTAGCTTTGGTCACTTCACTAAGAACAATACGTATCATCTAATATGTCTGTTTTTAAAAGAATTTTGTATATTATCTACCAGACAGAAACTTAAGACCAAATCAGCAGAAAGCTTTTACATCTGCAAAATAAGAGTACACAATCGATCATATCTGATATAATATCTGACAAAGAGTTATTCATAATTTCCTATTCTAGGTATACAATAATGGAATTTCATAAGTCATGAGGCTATTTGCAGAGCACTTCACAGACCTTTTCCATGCGCATGCATGAGAACAGCAGTGGACTCTGTCAAGGTCAGGGGAGCTCTCGGGGCACTGTATAGGAATTCAAGCGTCAGAGCAGAACAACATTGGGAATCCTGCACAGAGGCTGAATGCAACTGCACAGAACAAGATTACTTTTACAAACACCCATCTCCACAAGCTGCTTTTGAAACAGATACATATTGTATTGGGGTTTTTTAGAACAAAGATGCAGGGTGTGCTACTAATGAGCTGACTAGTACTGTTAAAGAGATAATGTTCTTATAGTATGGCATAAAAACTCCTTATGGAAAGGAAAAGGCTAAGGAAATCCTACATAGTCCTCTCTGAATGCTTTTTCCTCTCCAAAGCTTAAAATACCTAGGGAGTCTCAGCCAATGGACAAACTTGTTTATTCTGCCCATGTTGCCCTGGATATATTTTTATGACTGAAGAAGGATAGAACCCATAATATTACAACAAAGATTTGGAGGCTGGGGTCACAAACTGGAAGTGCAAAACTGACTGCAAATTTTTGCTAGTCCAAAGTAAAGGATCACCCTGTCATTGCTAATAGGTTTACTAAAAGAATATACTTAGTTGCCAAATCAAGACAAAACAACAGCAAAAATACCTTTATCTTTTTCTTTACCAATAGCAAACTTCCCTAGTGGGAATGCCACTAGTTACAGAACTGTATCTGTGCTGGTTTTTTAAGCATAGCAAAGTCTTCAGTTCTCTTAAAAAATGATACTATAGGGGAAAACATTCCCACTTTGTTGTTACAGATTTCCTTCTTTTTTAATGTGAATCTTCAAAAGATTGCCATATAGCATTTCTGTAGTAATTCATTCAGGTCATCTAGTTGTTTTGTGGTTCCTTGTTATATCAAGTACAGGGAAATCTTAATTTTAAACCGAGCATCAGTGATTTTCCATTCATTTTTCACAGTACCCTTTGTTGAATACAAAGAAACTTACATACAAATTTATTTATGTATACACTTTGGTTTCATATACGTATAAACAGGCACACGCATACCTCCATATCTATATATACACATATCTATATCTAAAATCAAAGAAATATCATTGCTAAAGATTCCCTTCAGACAACAATAGCGAAAACAGCAGGGGGCAAGCAGCAGCAAACAACAGGAAGAGTTTTAGAGTGAATAGCATGGAAAGATCCCAAACACATTAGAAACAGATTTGCCTGATAGTATTTCAGCATTAGGAAAATATCTAGTTATGTTGCCTTTTTAAAGTCCATCTCCAAGCAGTTAATAAGCAGGCAAAATTCCAATTCTGCCTTTGTGCTTTTGTGAAGCAGATTTCATTCTCTAGGGAAGATGCTTTCTATTTGCACCCACAAAAAACTGGGAATAAATAGGAAAATCATATAATTTTTGAAGATGAAATTCAAAACCAAATGCTTTTATTGACAAGTAGTTTTATATGTTTTCCATGTATATTAAACTAAATACTACAAATAGTAGGTTTAAGATAAAGCTTGCTAGCCAGCTGGATCCCATCAGGCATTGTAAAAATATACAAAGCCACTAAAATCCAGCTACCAGAGAAGATTACAAAGTGATTTGTGCTGGTGTTCTTTCAAACAACTTGATTTTTTTCCAAAAAAACATTTGTCTTAAAAGAGGGCTAGTTGTCCCCTATTAAATCTTAAATCTTTTTGCTATGCTTCCCTCAAGCTGTTGCCAAGGCTGACTCGTTTATAGTATAGTTGGTTATGGTATATGACAATCTGTTACCAGTTGGTCAGGTATAGAGGCAGAGCCACAGGCTCAGCTATATGTAAAACCTATTGGCAGCTGTGGACACAGCTCAGGAAAAGTAGCATTACACCTCTCATAGTAAGTGAAAGGGATAAATAGGGGGAGAGGTGACACAGACTTCAGGTGTCTAAGTGTCATCTTCTGGCTCTGGAAAGATGTCTCAGTCCAAAGAAAGATAACTATTCTGCCCTGGGCAGCTAGACTCTGAACAGTAGTTCACACATTAATATGGGAGGTTATCACCCTTCTCTGCTTTTATTTTTCTACCAGCCAACCACAGAATCTTGAATAGCCATTTCTGTTCACATTAAAGTTGAGGGACAGCTGTTCTAATAAGTTGTAAACCCCTTTCTGTTTAAAGGTAGACTAATTTAAGTACTCGAAGTCTACACATCTATTTGGATTTTCCTGACATTTGATATTTGCTCTGAGTTCAGTAAGATTAACATTTCAAGGTCAAAGTCATTCAAGTCCTCAGAAAGTAATGCTTGTAATAAAACCCGTACCTGCCTTTATGCTGGCAGATGTTAATTAGCTCTCTTCTACAACCTCAGATACCAGAACAGAACTATAGCCTTTTGTAAAATGGTCTTGATCATTCAACACTCAGCCAATTAATTTTAAATATTGAAAATAATGCTTTGAAAGGTATTCCATTCCCTAGACAGTTTCTGGGGTCTAGGTAAACACTGCTTCCCCATATTCCTACTGCCAAAGTGGTTCTTGTTCTTGAGGAACAATATGATCTGAGTGCTGAAGAAGAAACCCAACTTAGTTTAGCATCAAAAGCACTCCTTTTACTTTGTAGCAGACTGGGTGATAGTATGTTTCCCTTCTGCTGAGTTTGCCTCAGGACAGAACAGACAGAAGAGCTGGAGAAATGGAAGAGAGCAAAACATCCACATCAAGATATTTCAAAACCTCTAAATTACACATGCGCACACTAGAGTGGAGGTGTTGCTCTACAGAAGCTGAAAATAATCCAAGTCAGAGATAGTCTTTGCTATTTCCCTTACCCTCATACACGAAGCCCTTTAGCCCTGTCGCTGTCCTGACACTGCTATGTATACAAATGGACCATAAATTGGTCCAGAGAGCTGAATAGCTAAATAGCAAGAAGAAAAAAAAAAAAAAAAAAAAAAAAGTGCAGGAGGAGGCAGTTAGCTATTTGATCAAGTTCAAGGTGAACAGAGGAAAAGAAACAGAACCCCAGAATCCCTAAAAAGCTCTGAGTTAAGCTGGGTTTCTGTCTTTTTTAGAGCCTCCCTCTAGCCGTAGCAACAATTACAGGAGTGCTGGAGCCTGGAACAGATTGTTGACCTTTGCCTAGACATTTGGTGGATACACAGCTTGTGCTGCTTTAATTAAATATAGGGCTGATAGCCTGGACCAGTGGTCAGAAACTCATTAAAGTAATGAGAATGCCTTTGCAGCTACCTTCCATGCTATCTTTGTAAACTCTTCAGGCAATATTAGAGATTGCAGGGTTGAGAACAGGTCCAAAAATCTACTAGAGGAATAAATGATGATGGGGGTTCATTATCAGATGAGAGAAATTAATCCAGATGGCTGGAAACAGGGACAGGGCAAGTTCAACCTGGTTCTGTTTATTACAACTAAAATTCTTCCATCCCCAGCGTATCAGTGAACTGAGAAAATGTCTGCTTAAAATTCATATTTGTAGTACAGTTCTGAAATGTCCAGGGAAAGCATCTGATGCTCAGATATTCACATTTAATTAAATTTAAAATTCAGCTAATAATATGGACAATTTTGAAGGGTTAGGTATGAATCTACATCTGAACTTTTCCCAGGTCTCAAGTGCCCAAAACGAGATCTTCCCCCAAGATTAAGTTCTTGAGTATCCCTTCCCTCCCATCCTCTGTCAAATCCCTGTTCAAATCCTCCCAAAGCAAAGCAAAACCACGGAGCCATAACTACAAGATTACCACCATCAAAATATAAGATGTCTCTACAGTATTGCTATATAACATACACTACAAGGACTTGTTAAACTCACAACGGAACTGGTTTTATTAGAGTAAATTGTGAGCAATCTCACAAAAGCCTTTGCATTATCATTTAAAACTCTGTGCTGGCAAAGAAAAAAAAGCTTCTGAGCCTGTTGTGCCTTAAATTTTCCAAACAAGGCCATACAGCTCATCAGTCTAAATGTAAAAATTTTGCCTAGTTGATTTTATTTCCCTTGGCATTTTTTCCCTTTTTCTTGACAGAAGACAGCTCCCTTGCTACGCTGATAAAAGAGCCAGAAAGCTCTATGATACTGCCACCTCCATCAAAAATCAATTCCTTGTCAAAAATCTATATACTATTGTTGTAGCTCCAAGTGGCTTTGGTGTAGATTCAAGGAAACGCTACTGGGACACGCTATCTGTGTTTGCATTAGAGCTTTTCTCTGGTCTAGCTGGTAATTGTTTTAGTCAGAGAACCTTTTTTTGTCTGTTTTGTACTTGTCAACTGTTTAGTGGGCAAGCTGCTGGGAAAACTGAAGCTTTGAGAAGCCGGTTTTCAAGGTAATTAAAAATAAAGATTTTTCCTCTTGGTTTTTTTTGCTGCCTCAGGATTTTTGCTCTTGAGCAGAAAGTCCCTATTGAAGTGAACAGCGCTTTCAAGAATGACATCTTCGGTCAGTACAACTGCACTTGTGCAGCAGTGATTTTATTATGCAGTGCTGTGTTTAGCCAGCTGAGGATGAGACGGCAATTAAAATAAAGCGCTCGCGGAGTACCTGCATTCAGCAGACATATTATGCACTTATGAAAGATAATATGCCTCTGAGAACGAGATGGCAAAATTCAGCTAAGATGTAAGTGTTTTTGAAAAATACCTGTCAACAGTTAAACTATGCCTATGTATACCAGAGCTGTTGTCATCTGAATAATTCCACGGGGAGTCACAAAAATAAAGCAGAATTCCTATGGCAGAGAAGGGAGAGAATTTCACGATTCTTTCTTTGGAAAAAAACATTATTAATAGGCCTGTTTTCTATGATGCTACCATACCTAGCTGCATATACAAGTTATTCCCAAGATACACCTTGCTGAGGTAGCAGGACCTAAATTTAAAATGTTAATAAAGGAGAAAACCAGAAGTCTTATCTTTACCCTGCACAGCTCTTTCCAGGTTTTCCTTGAACCTATTATCTTCTTTTCTTTCCTATCTTTTCCACTTTATTTCATTCAGTGAAAAACTGAAAAAGGAAGAGTAGGTGTTCAAAGGAAAACAAGTGACATCAGACAAATCAGTATGTTTCTGTCCATATGCTCTTTCCAGAAATCAGAAGATATGGTGAAAATCACTGATATCAGAAAAGTAAAATAAAAGCTCTAGCAAAGACATAGGAAAAATAGCTGCCAGCATGATCTGTCACTGTTCAGGGCCTTACTTCACACTGGTGAAAAAAAGGAAAAACTCCACGGAAAAGAGCTGCACCTATTTCAGAATATGACAATTCAGGTCCATGACGTAAGACTGTTAATCTCAAACCCTCGCCTTCCAGCCTTCTACCGAAACACACTGAGGTAAGAGGGACAATCCAGTGGTTAAGGCAATTAATAGTCAGCTCCAACTTTTCTTCATTTGTAACTTTGGGAAATGAGGCCAAGGACAAATTTTTTAGGTTCAGAAATTAATTTTCAAACATTGCTCTCAAATTTGTAGGGAGCTCCAACCATGACACTTAGCGATCAGTTAACAGGCTTAATGATCACCAACCCTACTCGGAAATGCTGGACTGAAAAACCACCTGCGCTCTGGTTTGGGTTCTGAGCAGATCTGTATGAAAGTTAGATTTTATCAAAGTTAATTTATGGATTATGGGAAACATTGACATATTTGCTTTTTTTTATTATTATTTTTTTGTAAAGCGAGGGAAAGTATGTTTAGGATTTTCAGCTAAACTTTAGTCACATAAAACGGCCAAAGAAAAGTTTTGGTTTTAAATTTCATACCTTAATTTTGATTTCAGCTTTTTTTCTTTTTAAAAGGATCATTTCATACCAACATAAATAGGAACACTCTGAATTAAAGGTCAAGCTATTTCATTACTGCCACCCATTCAGAGCAGCAAGAAGGGAATATCTCTCAAACTTCTTTCAAAACATCTTTCAAGCTGTTCTGCATTGCAGCTGCCCTTTGTTGAACTTGCTCAGGTTTTTCTGGGCTTATAGAAGTAGCAGGCAATTTTTGGAGTTGGCTTGACATAAATGAAGTTTGTTATTGGTATGTAGATCTACAGAACTTCATTATTTAGAAAAGCTGGAGTTATAATATTTAGCAGTTAGAGAAAAATAACAAACTGATATTATTTGTCAAAGTCTAGCATTTGCCTGTTTGTTTCAGTGAATAAGCCATCTATTACGCAAGTAAAATTAGTAAAACATATAAATTGTGATGCAATATAAAGTTCCAATGTAAATATGATTATATGTATTATGTACATGAATTATATGCATTTAGAATTAGGCATATGAATGTTTCAAAGAAGTTAACAAATACTTTTTTATTATTCATTAACAAATAAATTAATGAATATATAAAGTACATAATGTATGGAAGCATACACTACAGAGGTGACTTCTGGAACTACTTTTCCCAGGAATCATATCAACAGCAGCCCCTCTGACAGAGCCTGGTTAACGCAGCATAGCAGGCAGGTGTACCCAAGGAAGTATAAGAGTAAACGAGTATTTATATGATTAAAAAATAAAACAAATGTTGGAGTTCTTCCTGAAATAAAGCTCTTTTTTCTAGTAAATTCAGAGTGACTGGGTAGAAATAAACCTAACCAAAGTAAAAACATTACAGACCAGATTTAATTCTAAACTAATCTGATGAAGTGTCATAATGGCTTCTAAGATAAATAAAGTTAAATACAAAATTAAATACTACAATGTGTAGTGCTATGGCATGTTATGCATATATTTTATATGATGCAAATACACATAAGAATTCATGAGATAGCTTAGAAAGATTTAAAATATATTTTTAAAACATATAAAACCAAAAATGCTAAAACTTATAAAAAACACAGTAGGAAAACGATGATGTTCAGAAAATGAAGGTCCAAATATTGCTCATAAGAATTCTCACTGAACTTCAAGCATTTTAAACATTTTTGATTTTGACAGGTTTTCTTCATTAAAAGATGGACATACATTTGCAACCAATTCAAATGTTAAATCTGTCTAAAATGTTAGCTTTCATCTCTTAATCATTCCTCTGTCATAAAGCTTCTGATTCACAGGAATATATAATATATGCTTGGGAAATACCCAGAGACTGGAGTGATGATGTCTATATAAGAAAAGAACCAGATAAGTGTCACCCAGTGTTTCAGCACCACTGTAATAGAAAATGTGTACTTTCAGCCAGACTCATTTAACAGTTGAGTTGATCTTAGTTAATGCTTTAAGAACAAAATGTATAACTTAATTACTGACAAAAATCATCATACAAGGTTTATTGCTCAAAGCATCTTAAAGTTATTTTACTATTAGTAATTTTGATTGCATATTGCATTTGTAGCAATTTAGACTATATCCTCAGGCACTCAAAATTCTTGTACTTCACGGAAATATCCTCACAGCAATCTGCCCTGAGTCTAAAATTTCAGTGTGTGCGCCTGTATCACAAATCAGCAGGTTGACTTTCAAAGATACTGCAGTAGTAAAGATCAGTTACTTGCCTATGTCAGGCATACAAACTTGAATACTCCACTATAAGACCTCATATGCTATCTCTAACTCCATGTGCAAGCTGACCTGAATCTGACGCTGACTGACACTGTAATGTATTAAAGAGTTCAAGTTGTGTCATTGAGGGGCTTGTACAACACACCATTTCAGATGTTCTGTCCCTACTCTTCACCACACATGCTGTTAATCTTTGTCTTAGGGCCAGACATTAAACTTGCAGTTAACTCTCTAATTAATGACATTTTCTCTAAGACGACTACTCTCTGTTTCTATGTGATGCCAGTACTACTTAATTTGGCTAAGAAACAGTAAAGAAATCTGTAATTAAGGGCTCTATTGGAGAAGGCAAAAGCTTAGAATTCTCAAATCCACATATTTATTTTAGTGCAAATTGGACTTTGAATTCTGAGCTATGCTAACATTTTTCATCAGACAAAATTCCAGTTCAGTCTCTTAAAAGAATCTAGGAAAGGAAGTATTTTTACTCCTAAGCTTCAATGTTCAATCTCTTTCTTCCCAGCTTCTAAGTCCAATCCTCCATTACAGGTCTATTTAACCTTAATTCATCTCAATCTATGGCACACTCTGTGAGACACTTCTATTCCTTTAAAATTAATTTCAATTCAAGCTGTATTGTTCAAATATGACAGTCACTGTCCGAAGCTGAGATATTTGTATACATGCATTTTAATTCCCATGCAATGAAGTATAAGTTACAAGGTATCTACAGAGTACATGTGGTTCTAGAGTGTGGGTAGCTTGATTAAGCTAGTTTTTGACAATGGTACAACATGCCCAGATATTGGACATAGCCACAAATCCCAGTATGATTTGAGCGTTTGGAGCAGGCTGAGGCTGGAGGGCACAATTCAGGATTTAGAAGTCTGCAGAGAACATCTAATAAAGGAAGATTTTCAAAAGTCTAGAAATGTCAAGAGTTTAAGGAAAAAAGCGAGAAAAACCAGCTGTATCTGCCAAACACCATCTCCGTATTGCAAAAACTAGCAGTGCCAAGCCTTCTCAAAGGTAAGCACCCAGTGGGTTCTTTCTGTTTTAACCACAGCAAATACTTTATTTCCTTCCCTTGTTCTTGTACATGTGCAGAGTATTGCAGATGATATTCTGAAAACAAAATAAAAAGGAAATATTTTCTTGACCTTGATGCTTGGTACGGAGAACTGTAATCCAGATTGTTTAGTTTCTGCAGAGTTAGGATACATGTAAGTTGACATTAAATAATGAACTGGCAATTGCCAGTTTTCCTCATAGTAACACAGTTAATAGAGTTCAATGTAAATATTTCATACTCTAATAACTGGTAAGCAAGATCATGTTTTGATACTTAAATCAATATTCATGTTGGATTTTTGTTCATAGTTTTTTGGTTTTACAGATGCCTAAATATAACTGGGATCTGCAGACAAAAGCAGCTGTACATCAAGAGGCATGTGCTGAACCTAGGCAGAGACATAGATGGAGTTCCGAGCCTCATCTTAAACTCCCTATTCAAGCAATATTCCTAATGCCATCTGTTGTTGCATTTGAATGTTGTTAATCTTCTAACATTAGCTGATTAGTCTTTCCCTGTGCATCTGAAATAATGAAAATGTCTCAAAATACATTTTCACAGTAGAGACTTTACTAAATGGAGAAAAAAATGGCACCGGATCACTTCATTCTAACAAATGGCAAAGGAGAGAAAAGAGCTATTTTGGATTTCTTAATTATAAAAAATGTTGTTAAACATTTGTACTTCAAACATTTATTACATCTCATTTAAACCTTTACAGTGTAATCTTGTAAGTATATATTGATCATATTTTAATGTATATGTTTTATAGATGATATACATACAGACACACTCTTCTGGGGACAGATCAGGTATTTGTAATTAGAAACAAATACAAAATGACTCGGTATTCTAGAAGTACACTAACAAAGAGAATGTGGTAGTAGCTTGCTCCAAGGCAGCTACATTTAGCTTTGCCTGATAGCCCAGTCAAGTAGGGCTCCCCTGGCAGGAAAGCATGCCCTTCTCTAGCCACAGAGCCTAGCGTATACATCTCTGCGGGTATATTACATGGCATGATGCGCTAGCTGGGCTTGCTGTAATTATCCCTCCTGAGGAACAGGATATATTAGCTTGAGAAAAGTACAATATTAATGGTGGTTGGTTTTTTTTTTTTTTTTTTTTGCTGTACTACTAGTACTCTCCTTTGAGAAAGGCTAAAGGGCTTCAGAAGCTGGGGGTGGAGAACTTGTGTCCCCATTCTGCTATGACAGTCACGTTGTCTGTCAGGGAAGCTTGCGAGATTAATCCCTTCCAGGAGCTGGGTTATGCCTAAAGCTCACACACTGCAAGTGACAGAAGTACTGAGAAGCTAGTTATGTGCCCAGGAGCTAGAAGTCGGCCCAGAGGAAAGAAAATACATATATATGTACATATACTGTAAGAGAAGCAGTAAGGAAAACACAGACATAAAATTAGCCAAAATTTCCTTAAAAAGGAGGACACCAACATTTGGGAGACGTGACCCTGGCACAAAGAGAACGGAAATAGAGTAGGAAAGACCTGATTTTAAAAAAAAAAAAAAATCTTACAGGAAAACTAAAAAGGTACAGGCAGAGGTTACTAATTCTAGCAGTGCCAATATCTCAGCAGTTTATACCCAGATGTACCCCATAAGCATTTGGATTATAACTTCTGGTGTTTTGATCTAGTTCTACATACCTTAAAGCCTTCTACACCATAGAAATAACCCAGCAAATAAAAAATTAATACTTTTCTGCTGGGTATAGCAAACAGAACCAGCTAAAAAATGATTCAACAAGCCACAGAGCCAGCACAAAGGAAGGGGTGGGAGGAGACAGATTTCCCCTTTCAGCAGCCTCAGCTGTAATGTGCAGCTTTGCTCACACAGTACCAATTTTTTTCTCTAAAAATTAGTTCAGAGACAGGTTCCTGATATCCATTCACCAGCTTAGCATATTCAGCAGCACTAGGCAAAAGCTGGTAATGAGAACACCTACTCACTGACTGAGGTTGAAAGGAAAGAACAATCGTGTTTGGAATTTGGCAAGAACACCAAGCTTAAAATATTGATTTTACAAAAGCACTGGTACCATGGAATCAGCCCAAGTGTTCTGTCTCATCTGAACCACAGAAAGCAGAGACAGTGCCCTTTAATACAATGCTATCAATAACAATGAAAGAAAAAACACTGTTATGGTAGCATCCTTGTCAAGGTCCTGATGCTATCCCAGTATTGGCACTAAGTGTGCTCTGAATTTTTCTAACAATGGCGACCCACAACTCCGTACACTCCTGAACTTCCATTAGCCTCTGCAAACTAGAGTATCAGCTCTTCTTGAATTCCTGGTTCTTGTAAGCCTTTGGCATTGCTGCTAACAACTAAATAGGAAGCTCTGGAATATTTTTCTTTCCCCACAATATTTTGAAACCCTTAATTTGATGTTAGCATCTCTCTGCAGCAGAAATCTCAACTTTTTACTATCTCTAATTAGGGATGATTCATGTTATGACAACACTGAATGCCTTGGTAAGAGCTGGTGCACTACCAGTGCAGCATATGCCTACAGCATTAGGCATCTCCACCTGTGGATCACTTCTAATAAACATAAATATCAAACCTTACCACCTGAAGGTAAATTAGATAGGAATAGAGAGACAAACTTAGATGACCAAACATGGCATCTTTGCCCATTGTGCATAACCTACATGCGGTATATCAGATGATGTGAAATACATAGAGGTTTTCAAAATTTCTGTCCAAGACTTAAAGAAAGTATATTTAAACCTATTATTCATAAGAATTATGAATGAAAAACAAAACAAAACATCACATTATCAGCAAGATTATCATTATTTTCCGGCAACATGTCAGATGTGAAATTCCTTTAAATATAACTGTCCTGTATTCATCTTTCTGCTTTAAAAGAACCTAAAATGTATTCAAATGATAAAGCTTATTCAGGGATAATGCAAAATAAATGCGTTTTCCTAAAAGATCCATTTCAGTCTACTGCATACAGGTGTGCTGAATACAGGCTATGCATATTAAACCTCCACGTAAAAAAACATCTGAAAAAATATAGCTACCCAAGCACTTTCTCCTGTTTCCAAAACTAACTGAATCTGCAGATGCACAGGATACTTAACTAGAAGCAGGGATAATGTATGCATTATTCCTTTTACTTGCTACTTCCTCTCATAGCTCTCAGCATACAGGTCTGATACTATAAGTAAGAATGAGAGAGAAGAAAGAACTTTACAAATTGTGCCAAATAACATTAATCCACCGAAAAGCACATAAATTAATCCTCTCTTTTCTGGGACTGAAAGCTAGATATCTGTGAGCAAGTACTCTAGAAGCTCTTATTTCATCCCTGAATTGGGAAACCTTCATTAATTTGGGCCATTAATTGTGAAGATTCATTACTGGCATATTTTCATCACTTTAGTTTCCTTTTAATGTATTCTTAATGAAACGCTTCTATTTTCACACAGGCTTTCTATATCAGAATTAACTTGGGCAGCTTTGCAAAAGCTGCGCTATAAAAAAGGCAGATGAATGAGCCATGTGCTTAACATAAAACACTATGATTTACTAATAATGGCTAAGCGCACTTCAGTATCAGGCACTATATAATAAAGGCTCTGTATGTTTATTGTTTTCTATACAGTGACGATTCTGCCCTTTAAAATACGTGCATCTGTGAAATCCTGTCTTAGAATCAAGCCAATCTCTCTATTTGGTGGTAAATATTAGTTTCAGGTGCTCTTTCCCTTGCTTTATTTTCCTTCCAAACTCACACATAACTCCCAATGACATTAATGGGACACAAAATGTGTGCAATACAGAGAGGTAAAAGAACTGCAGTGTTAAGGTAAAGTACCTAGGAAAATCTGGATTGAGCTACACGTTAATTATCTACCAGGTACAACCATTCATAAAATATGAACTAAATTATAAGAAAATAATGCTGGCAAACATATACATTTGGATACAGCGCACACTCAAAAAGTGCACAGCTTCTTCAGGATTCTGAGACATAAACCAAAGGTAGTTAATTGGACTGAAAACCCTGTGGCCAAACAATCTATAACAACTTCTTTCCTATTCTCTGGACCTTTCCCTGTATGCCTTTGCTAGGGTGTTAAGCAAAAAGGCATTCAGATCATACTGACAGACACTTCATATAAAATTCATGATTGCAGGTTTATAATATTACTCACCCGCTGTTGCAGCATATTCACCTTCAGTGATATCTATCTGTTGCTTTCCTTTCACAATGTTAATGATAAATCCAGTTTTCAGTTAACGGAAAATACTTTAAATATTAACTTTGCTTCATTTATGTAACATTCACCAATTTATTTTAAAATCTAATTTCAAATTCTTAACGTTTTTTATTTAAAGAAATACATAGATTCTCACTGAAAGTCCCTTTGACACCTCACTGTGACATATTTTACAGATACTCTTTTCCTTTTATAGGTACATTTGTAGACATCAGTTTATTAACTGGATGAATTTAAATAAGTTTTGCAAACCTAACTGTCTGCAGACTTACTCTCAATTTACATTAGTGAAAGCCCATTGAAACTAGCTGCAGCTACGCAAACGCTCCCATGGGTAGCATCTGGAGTTGCATCCAGCAGTCGGTTTCTAATCAGTACAGTTTTTGGGCATATTGCTAAAGGTTCATTTGTATCAATGACTTCATCAGAACACTAATGTTAACTATACCTTTAAATAATTGAGCAGCCTGCATTTCAGTTCTGATCAAATACTTTCCCAGAAGGAAAGGACAGGCCAAAGAGGGACACTGCTTGCACTCACCCAACTTTTAATTTCATTTCACAGCCACAAATAGGCAGTTTGTTCTTCCTGTAACCTAGACTGCATGCAACAATTTGTCTTGCAAAAAGGACTAGCATAAAAATCACAGTGTCAAATGCAGTTTTTCATTAAAGAAAAGCTTTTTAGGAGTTTTGTTGTGTTTCACCTTTGTGACATAATGTTTTATAATGCTGTATTCCTTTTAGCACAAATGTCCTTAAATGTCACTGGCTCATTAGTGCAAGTATACTTACTTCCGCTTATAATTATAGGTTAGTTATGATTAATGCGCATTTTTTAAATGTACCTGTTCACTGAGGTTTTTTTAAAAATAGATAATTAGAAGCATCTCCTTGGGAAGAAGAGTTAATTTCTAAAATGTAACCTACATAAGTATTTGCACATAATAATTACAGAATTTAAATGAAGAAATCCAAGTAAGTTAAGATAACTAAAGATAAGTCTAATTTGCCTAATCCTTCCCATCAAAAGGGGGGGGGGGAGGGGGGGGAGCAGGGAGGCAGGGAGAAGCGAAACCAAACAATACACAGTACAACAAGATACAATATAGGAACTTCTCTATTTTAGTACTATCAAGGTTCTGACCAAAGCCCAGGTCTCAGTGCTGGAAGATGAGCGCTTTGGTCTCACAAAGCCATGTACTGACACGGACATCCCTGTGGTCCCTATTCAGTGAGATGTTCTGTGTCTTTATACAGGCAAAGAAAACACACACCCCCAGGATGAAAGGCTTGTATTTCAATGGAAAAGAGAAGACAACAACTTTCCCAAGACAGAAGATGATGAGTGTGACTTGTTCTGCAACAACAGTCACCTTTTTTACAGAAAAGATGAAACTTAGGAATACTTATTCTGAAAGGAGCATTTCCAAAGATTTCATCTGACACCTGGATGACACTCATCAATAGTGATCGCAAGCTCTTGTTTTCTGAAGTTCTTATTTAACCTGCTTGTTTGGTACATACGACCAATCTGAATTTTTAGAATTCCCTACAGCTAATGAAAGTGCTGGCAGCTTTCCAGACCACGGGGCTACACTCACAATGTTATAATTCTGATAGCACATTCATTCCACTCACAATATGATTTCAGTGATCTATATTTTTCCCTGTATTGACAGAGTTGTTTATGGCACTCCTCAGGTATAGGCCTTGGGTCCCATTCTACATTTATCTGCTCCCATTAAGTGGTGTCATTAAAGACATTTCGACAGCTCTCTCGGCACTCTATGAATGTTTGTGACATTAAAGCTTGAATGTCTTCAAGTTTCCTACAGCTAAATGTTGACAGGCTTGAATTCTTATTTATTGGTTCCCTGCAGTAACAAACTGCATGCTCATCTTTGACAGTTCTTTCATGATGAGCTCTGTCCACAAAAGGCTGATGTTTTGAAACTACATTGGAGCAAATCCACACATTTTAAGGGTCAAATTTATTGTAGCACTAAAATAAATAAATAAATAATTGCAAGATAAATATGAAAGGACATAAAGATATCTTTAAATATTATACTGAATCACAGGTACTTATTTCAAGCAAGCAAGTTGTGTCAGAAAAAAACCTCTAGCTTTTGTTTCAATATGGAACGAAGAGACAAGTATCCTCATTCCCAGCTCCACTAAAAGACAGGACTCCCACATTCATAAATTACCAAATGCAGATCAGGATTTTTTATCACTGGCCAAATTCTACATACAGCACCTATAGAAAATTCAGAACTTTCAAAATAGATTAATTTGCTTGTAACTTCCTTCAGGTACATTTCGCTAAAAACCAAGTAAACAAGCTTAGCCAAGAAGCTGAGCTCATGAGTTATTTTCCCCAATTTATATTAAGCTGACCATCTTAATACAGAAGGGAGCAGAGCAGAAACTTATTTTGTTCAACTGAAGGAAAGAAAAGAAGATTAATCTAAGGCATTTATGTATATGTGTGTGTGTGGCTTTTAATAGTATAATAATAATTAAATTATTAAAAAACCCAAAACAAAAAAAGTCAACTAATCACAAATTCAGAACCTAAGTGTAAAGTTAAGTCAATATATAAAGTCAGCATATACGAAAACACATATGTTCCCTAAGCAGGTCTTCAAGAAATATCATAGAGATTTTTAATACAGACAGCGTATTGGGAATACTTGTTTACACAGAGCCTACAAATTCTGTATATACGAGAAGATAAAAATTTAATGATATTGTAGTCTCTACTGTATACTAGAAATGTCCAAACATGGACTAAAAAGAGAAAGATAATCAAATGGTAGTGTAAAAACTTTGTTCTATATTCATTCACCACCCTTTGAACATGGTTGACATGAAGATCTTAATTTCCTGTGCCTACCCATTTCCTTATGCTTTGTGAAGTTGTGCTCAATATTTAATCCTGGGTAACATTCTGCAGTGGAAATATAAATGATGAAATCTACAGATAGCAAGGACAAGAAACAAGCCACCCAGAACCCAGAATAAATAATTCACAAAAGCCATAAGGCCAAGATAGGAATGTGTTCTCCTTATTTTCTGTCCTGAAATACTTCTCCAAAGGTTTTGAAATAGGTATTTACAAACAGGAGTCAAGTGACTTGACTCTAGAAGTCATTTTTTTCCTGTGGTATCAGCAGGATAACATTGATTTATTTGGGGACAAGTTCAAGCCCAGCATTTGTTCTTTGTAGACTGCCTTTCTAAAGGTGAAACTCATAGTTCAAATCTTATACACCAAATAAATTCTACTTAAATCTACTTTGATGGCTTAATTGGGGTGTATGACTTGTGTTGGCCTGCTGCAGAGTGTTGGATTTCACTCTATATTATTTGACCTTATTGTGAGAACAGTGTTGTATCTTTTACTGTTTGTTTTATTCATGATCCTGAGGTGAATACAATAAATAAAAGCTTGAAAAATCATTCTTGAAGCAATTCCTGTGTTAGAAGAAAACGTTTTTTACCTCACTCCTGGGTAAGCAATGGGGCTACAAGCACCAGCAGTGCTCAGGTTAACTGTTCATTCCAGATACATGGTTTGACTTCATTTATAATTTTACAATCCCCCAAAAATCCCAGTCTCAGTTGTTAAAGTTGCATGAGGTGCATACAATACAGAATATACAGAATACTCATAGAAGGGTTTTTCCTTTTTACCAAACTGTTCTCTCTATATTGTGGGAAATGGTCCCATCTAAATCAGACACCGAGTAGGATTTTCAGATACATACACAAAGCGTACATTCGCACTACACTTGTTCCATCAGCATATAAACTACCTTTTGTTGCCCTGCTGATGCTCCAATAAGTTGCCAACTGAACCAATGTGCATCCAGAAACCAGACTGCCAGACTGCTTCATTAGAACACTACTGTGCTCAGAGTAATAAAGACCAGTATTACTAATAGAGGCTTGTTTTCTGGAACCAGTGTTAAATTAATATAGGTTTACCTGTATTTTCAGATAGGGCTCAATCATTTGTATCTTGGAGTGTTTTTAACTTGTCCACCCTTAAAATTTTAAGTTTGTACATGTGCCTCACAAGAGGAAGTAAGTAAAGGGACACTGGAGCATGGTGATGGATAAATGGCACAAACCCCACACCTGGATGGCTCCAGACCATCAAGTTCCTCCCTCTGCAATTCACCATTTCCCCCGGCAAAGCAAAGTTCCAGGTTGCTTCTCTGCACAGAACCTGTAGCTCTTGCAATGCCCACTGCCTCCATGGCAGCCACAACTGGAGCCATGCCATGCAGGCAGAACCAGGCAGGTTTTAGAGAACAGAGCAAGGATACCTGGCAAAGAAGGCAGTGGCCCTTAAGCGTCCCTGGTCCAGAGCAGAGAATGCAGTGCACTGGAGGTGCAGACACATGAGGTATTTAAACATTGGAAAAAAACCACCATGGGTTTTGATTAGAAGGAAATGCTTTAAAACCTCAACTCAAGAGAAAGCTTGAGTGGACTTAGATACAGTCGTAAAAAAATTTGCTGTATTAATCTATGAAGTTCATTCTTCCAGCATGTCTTCCACTGTGCAGAAACAAGCAATGGTACTGAACCATAGTGTGGATGTGACAGGCAGATTTGAAACAAATCTCTCCCACTGTCCTAACACTACCCTCAACTCCGCTAATCATGGGTTCAGGGTCCTTCAACACCAAACCGAACACAGCAAAGAAACAAGGATGCTTTGGGGAAACAAACATGACATACTCTTCATCTAAGTAATGCAGCAAGTGGCTGCCAAAACTAAAAGTGAAACTGCTTCCCTTAGTAGTACCTATCACCTGCATGCTCTTATGAACACTGGGTAGGGAAAGCATAACCTTGAAGGAAGAGTAAGAAAGGCTGCAAGTCCCCTGATAAAAGCCTATCCTCATCAAACAAACACACTGCCACCCTTTAAAGGAAATGACAGCATGACAGCTCATGACCTCATGTTCCAGGAGCTTTTTGTGTCTTACATTTCTTAAGATACAGTTACTAAGTCCGGAGCAAAATGTCAGCCATACGTACACTTCAACAGTTTAAGGACAAGAATTAGTCAAAGAAGAAAAATCCCCTAACCTTGCAATTTGTCTTTATTTCTATATATTGATTGTACTGAAGCTCATAGTATCCACTTCGCCAAGAGGAGTGGGGCAATAGCAACAATTATCTGTTCACAAAGAGAAATATAGAAGCTCTACAAGGAACAGGGCCTGAAATTAATTTAGAAATATACTTAGCTGAACATCTTAACCTGAAATTATTAAGGGACATATAAGTTAAATATCAGTGTCATTAAATATTCAGTATTTCACAATACATAACAAGCTCCATAAAATATTGTCAAAATAAAAAATATATTTCAGCTTGATAATGCTGACAAAGACTCTTCAACTACTCTCTAATAAAAACACTCAGAAATCAAAAAGTCTTCAAACAAGCTTTCAAGCATTAAGGGAATTTTCAGAGACCCCCCCTGGGCCCAGGTTTCCTTTGTGATGTCTTTTTTCTTTTCTTTCTTCTTCTTCTTCTTTTTTTTTTTTTTTTTTTTTTTTTTTTTTTTATGGAAGTGCAAACAGAATTGGATCTAGAAAGTACAAAATATTTGTGTAGTATAAGGCAGAGGGTGGGGAAGAGAGAAAAAGCTTTCTTACCAGTAACTGGAGTTCTTCATATGGATTTTTTTTTATGACCTATCAGTCTGGTCTGGAAAATGTCTCTTCTTTGCAAAAATCCTAGAGAGTATATGCAGATCCTTGCTCCATCATGTTGGTCCCCAAGGTACATAAAGAGGAAAACATCCAGGACCATTTAATTTTTCCTTTGGCCAGGGATACCAAATTCCAAATTGTGAAAAACTGTAGGAAAGAGAGAGGAGGGAATAAATACACTTTCATATCAGACATCTTGAAGAATTTCAGTTTACTTCAATTTCCCAGTCTTTGAGAGTGAGTTCTATTTACGTTCACATTGCAGATAGCTCCAAAGAGCTTCCTCCCTTCTAGAAATTATATGACAAACTGTTCTGGTGCCATCTGATGTCTCAACAGCAAGTGAGGAGCTCTACCACATGCCAAACCATTGCCCAAGGCCTCTGAGATGATATAGTGAACGGTGAAGGCTTGAATGTAACCCCTGTTGCTGCATAACAGATGACAGATGCAAAGATGTTTCTCAACTGAGCAGTAAAGCACATTTTATTTTAGGCCTAATAATTCATGAGTTTAAAGATTCTAATATATCATGGTTAACACCCAGTACTCACCTACTCCCTGGAAAGTCTACTGCGGAGTCTCAGAGTAAGTCATATATAAACACATTAAATTCTAACAAGTAGATGGAGAACCACTGAAATCACTGTACCTCAAAATCACTTATTAGTCATACTAATTTAAGGTAACACTCTAAAAATAAACCTCTGCTTCATAAGGCTAAGCTATGAATCACCATAATATATGAATCATAACTTCAAATGCAGTAATAAAAAGACATGGGAAAATAATACAGTTTGTTCACGAGAGTGCTGATTATTCCATTTCACAGAAGACTGAAAAAAAGCAAGTTTCATTATTTTTATATAATCATTCTAAATTGCAAAACCCTCCACACATCCAGCCTATTTAAATACCATTTTAACAATGTAATCACTAGAGATATTTCTCTCTGTCTTCTTTTAAAAAACCTACACCAGTAACAACACCTTAATTTATTTTCCTATTCATTATTCTAAGGGGCTGACACCTGGCAGAAACTATTTTGTTTATATCCATTCATATCAGGGTACTCAGCTGGAGAAGGCCCAAGTGAATAATTAGCTAATCAGTGGAAGAACAGTGCACTTCCCAGCACAGAGGAGATCCTGGAATTCCCACTCTGTGAAAAAGAAAAATTCACATGCAAGCATCAAAGTGCCAAATTCTGAGATCTTTAAAGATGAAACAATACAATATTTGTTCAGAACTTTGGCTATGGTTGTCAGTCTTTTATCTATTTAATAGCTGTGAATCAGCCAGTGCACTATGTTCACCTGAACATGTTTCGAAGCAAGAGCACATCGGCACAGGGAATTTAACAACAAATTCCATCTAACATTGGGTACCACTTCCAAAGCTACACCGGTGCCAGCCCTTGAGCGCACATTATCCTCTTCACAGACAAGTTGGTGGAATTAACCTTACACAAGGCAGACTACATACTGAAGGTGTGATATTGTCCGTGTTGCCATGTTCCTTTGAAGTTCGAAAAGCTTTGTGTACAATGATTCAAAGTGATTCCTACACAGAAGAATAGAATACAACTCCTCCTGAATTCTAACCTCTCCTTTCAGGGACAAAGTGTCCAGTGACTGGAACCAAAAGGATTGAACTTAATTTGCTTAGACATAACCTACCTCTCCCATGTACCGCACAGATACCTTAGGCCTTAACACACAGGACATAGGCTTTCACTCGAAGGCCAAGCGCTTAGAGGTGAGGCACTGAACTAAATTTTCAGGTTTCCAAATCTTCCATTGATCCAGCCATCATTTTCATCAAGAGGCCTTACGTTTATACATAAGTGTTTCAGTAGTTGTAGGGCAGAGAAAGTACAGCACAGGGCTGTGCATTTGCAGCCGCTCTTGAGCAACGAATCCCTCCACACAACTTCTTTGCCCACATTATGTTTGTACCCCCATGACATTTTGATTAAAATGTGAACTAATCTCACAAGAAGTCTTTCCCAAACACAATCAATTATACTTTGTCCAAAATGAAGCCATAGCACCTCTGTTGAAGAAAAATGAGAGGAGATGCTGGTTTGTGGAGGTTCGCTATTGATGAATGGACAGAGAACTGTGAACATACCAACTCCATCACCATTACAGAAAAATTAAAACTAAAGCGCTTCTTTGTATTTCACGAGTTATAATTTTTTACACCAGAGACTGACTAAATTGAACTTCAAGTCTTCTGAATCATGCCAAAGATAGACTAGTGAGCTAGAAAATTTCCATCGTGTCTTCTCACCTTTTTATAATACATTAAAAATACAGAAATTCGAATGCATCAAACACCACATAAACATGGAACTCGGTCAACGTTTACTAGGTGTTAATAACCAAGGTTTTTACTTTTTCATGCTATCATAATATATTATATGAAGTTCAAGCTGATGAAACTACTTCAAGCTAGATAAAAATAATTGATTCACAAATCAAAGTTGTAAAGCGGAGTCAGGCTTTTTGCGTCTCAGAAATCATGATAAACAGGTAGTAACAGGTTACATCAGAAATTTGTGCTCATTTCTTCAAAAGATGTATAGAAACTCCACATCCCCCAGAGCTATACTCTGCAATAGCTAGAACAAGGAATACTAGTAAAAGAATAAAAAATTACACAGCAGTCTAGAGGTAGTGGCCTCCTTTTCTAGTCTGGCATGGTGTAAATGAAATGTTATTTTTAAAGGTACATCAATATATAGAGGCAGATCCCAGACCTGTGCAGTGCTATTGTCATTGCTGGAGTCCCAGTTACTTATAATAATAAAATTAATAGCCCCCTAAACCTGTAATGGTGGAAAATTACAAATGTAGGTATTCATGAAGACAGTGAGGGAAATAAAAACTGTCCTAGAATAAACAATGGAAACACATAGTGAGTTCTATGATCTGGAGAGCCTTTACTGAAGAGTTCTAACAGGCTGCAAGAAGCATTAACTAATTTGAAATAATAAAAAATGTTACAATAGTTTTGCATAATATGAATTACACTCCTCTTTCTTATATATTTCTTATAATGTTATATTCTTATCTAACATTATATATATATGTTCTGGGACACAACACTGCATTGAATAGATACTCTACCTCTATTGTAACACTACGCTACACAGACTGAAGGTTTAATACATTTACTTTATCAGTGTAATCTTTAGGTTTGCTTGTCTGGTTGGATGTTTAAAAACAGATTAGTGGAAGGTCTGACTATTTGGACAGAGTATTTTATAAGCTAGATTTCCTTATGAATAAAAGTATGGAAATTAATTAACTTCAGAGGAAAGTACCACAAATGAAATATTACAAAAAGATCATAATTCTAGTTCCTTAATTTAGAATACTACATTACAAAGCTTCAAGAAATCTGCTTAATTTTCACACACACACACATATATAAGCATCCAGCAGACGTGCTTATTTAACAGAGCTGCCTCTCCCCTTTACTGGCTTATGTACTTCTTAGCTATTCTGAAACATCTTGTTAGACAAGACATCTTGTTGGGCAAAGTTGCAGCCACAGAAAAAGTGAAGCTCAAAAGCTGGTTTTGTCTGTACCTGTCCATTTTTTTCACCTCATAAGGCACATAATCATTGATGGCTCAGCTATGAGATGCTCTAGACCAACCGCATCCCTGCTGTAACTTCAGTAACTGATCACCTTGGCCTTTTAGCTAGCCTGATAAATAATAATAAGGAAAAAACACCAATTATGCTCTTATATGTCCTTATATGTCTGTAATAAAAGGTGCATTACTTAAAAGTTTTGAAAGCTTTATAAAATTACGGATAGTTCTGTGAATTGGCACCATTATTGAGGAGCCTCAAAGTGGCCAGAACATCTTCAGAAATATCTTAATTCCTATTCTGGCTTCTACAGATTAAATCATTGCCAGGATTTCTGACATGGAAGACATTGAAAGCCCAGGTATTGAAAGACTACATCCCACAAATGTCAGTGGTTTGTTTATCTCTTAAAGTTTATCTGCAATTGCATTGTTTTTGCTAAGCTAGTTGTGTAAACCTAAAAAGAGATTGATTTCCTCACGGGAGGGCATTGCTATTAAGACACCTAGTTCAATATAATGACACAATTGATGTTAAAAGATTATTCTAACACATTTTTTTGTAATTCATGAGCAGGCTCTACATCAGAGCAGCCTCTACATCACAGAAACAGGAAAAGTGGAAGAAAACACCATATATGAAGTGGACATGTTTTAAGCATGAAACCAACAGAGATCATCTATGAACAGAAAATAAAATCATTTTCTGTTAATTTGCAGAAGGAGTTATCTTTGAATCCTAAAAAATTTTAACTCTCTAAAACTGGATGATTCCTGGAGAATCAATTAATATTATGTTATAATTTTATTTTTATAAATAATTATAACAATAATTAATATTATGCTATACTTGGCTTTGGTTTTAATTAGCAAAAGAGAAAATAATATGTACCACTTACTAGCCTACAACACAATTTCCATATTATTTAAGGCTAATTTATGCTTTATTTTAAAATGCCTATGAATCCTGAATTTATAAGGAACTTTCAGTTAAAGTAACTTCGCATTGCACATGTAATATACAAGTTTATTGGTAATACGTTCATTGAATATCACTGGTGCCTACAGCTGTCATCTCTCAGTCCTCAGTACACACGATTTCCAGGGATGTCATGTCACTGGGGTACTGACTGGAATCCCTGACAACACAGTTACAGAAATAAGAATGTCACTTTCAGGAATGATGCTAAAGCACAACTTTTTGACAGTTTTATTGTTTTTTATAATACTCATGGTGATGCACACATTGAGTGCATGAAGCATGACTCACTTTATTGGCAGGGTGTATTGTTTACTTAGCACATTTGGTATTTTCTTTTTAGATGAAAGCTCATGTATTAATGCAAAACGAGATATGACAATTATGCATTTAACCATAAATTCTATTGCATTTGTGATAACAAATACAGTACTAGTTACAGCTTTTTGGATCTTTCTTTTTTTAGTGAGTACATATAAATTCAATATATTAAAAATATATTTTTATTATTTTTTAATTTAATTTATTTCTTAATTAATTTAATTAATAAAAATATTAAAGGACCTGAGATCACTTCTTCATTGCACTGGGAGCTCCTTATGCCGCTCTAGAAATGCTGCCATTCTTTAAGATCAGCAAACCATCACTTTTTGTCTTTGCTGCATTTACCCAATGGAAAGTAGCATAGAAATCATACAAGGGGGAAAAAAAGGTATGTTCTCAATATGTCTGAACTATAGTCGAGATCAGAATGGGCTACATAATATGTAGATGATACTAATTTTTTTCTCTATCATTAATTTCAACTTGAGATCAGAATAGTGGCATAAAGTTACGTTTTCGTCTTGACTCTTTTGTATCCTGTACTGAGTTCAACTGAACTAGAGAGAAGAGTTATGCATGTTGCAGCTGAAAAAAGTTGACGATACAAAATGCAGAACTGTCAGAGAACAAACATGATCACTTTCTAAATGCAGAATTTAGAATTTGTTTCCATTTAGCATTCTTCTCCATTTTGGGACTCTTAAAGTTTAAACATTTTTTTTTTTCCTATTGGCAAGATAACAAAGTTAAGCATAAATTCAAAAATTATTTTAAAACTCATGCTTGTAATTAGTTTGAGGACAATTTAACTCATGTCCAAAACCTTAATTTGGCAAATAATTTGTTTCTGGACACAGTTTGATCACTTTGGACAAAAATTGGATCAGTGTTATGCTTGTTATCTCTACAACTGACATGCAAAATACGAATACTATGAAAACATCAACAAATTTTAAAAGCAGTATGGGATCTGAGAAGGCTTCAAATTTTCAAATTATTTTAAAGAAAGGTACACAAACTATCACAAATACAGTACACAGCAGACAATATACCGAAAGCTAAGGATGCTCAGTTTAATCTTCAGTAACTATAGAAAATCTGACAGATCACAACAGAATATCACTAAATATTATAATTACATACAAAATCTAATATTTATGACTCAAACTATAAAAGAAGTAGCTTTGTACTTGCAACAGGTTCAGAAAGCAGATTGTTTTTTAAAAAAACACTGAATAAGAATATTCACTGGGTCTTCTCTGGTATATTTACACATATATCACTAAAATATGCTAAAGATTGAGAACTAATAGATTACTTGGAGTTATCCTTTGTTATTTTATGAGTTTTTTCAAGTTAGTTCCTTCAGAATTATCAGGAATATAATCAGGGAAATTCAAAGTAGCTGTTTACACATCAAAAATGCTCCTTTGATGCTTTACTTTTGCCTAGTATGAGTTAGATAAGCTATATGATACCACAGATGTTTTGTTATTTACATAGCATGGAGTGTTTTATGACAATAGTTGGTTCTTGACTGAAGCTATAAAAGATGGTGAGCAAAACACCCCAACTATAAAAACCCTTTACAGACACTTCTAGCAAAGGACTAGCTGATATAGTTTGTCCATACCCTGCAGTTACACTGCTTTAAGGAACATAATTAAATAAAAACATACAGAAACTACTTTGGACCCTACATCAACTTTTGCTACAATTTTTGAAGTTGCAGGTGCAAAGGCATATTCTTTGGTACAAAAGCAAGGACATTTTGGTTTGTCTGGATAGAAATGACAGAGGTCAAACTTTCTACAGCTTTGTTTCTGCTACACAAGGAAACAACTGCTCTGGAGAAGGCAGCTGTGACAATTTCTAAGTCATAAGGAGGAAGAGGTATGTATAGTATCGAATAACATAGGGTTTTTGGAGACTATGTCTAAATTGTAGAATATGGGACTCAATTCCAGATGAGCATCCTTCTGCATGCTAATACCAGATGTAGATGAAAACCGTATTTACTTGTCGTTTTACATGGAAAGTATTCTGTGCACAGGAGCTGGAAAAGAGCCATGGTGTGGCCTAGCCAAACGCTCAATCTCAGCAATCAAAACAAGGATCCGAGAGCAGAGCAAGCAATTCAAAGAATTCAGAATTTAGTTGTAACCTGAATCTATCCCCCTCTGTTTATTGCAAAGAGAATTTAAGCTTAAAATTAAAAATTAGGTGTTCTGTACTGTACTTTTGCTAGGTGCCCAAATGTGCTAAGACAAGCAGTGTAACCAACACAAAACCAGTATGTGTACATGTGTATACATGAATGTGTACACATATAAAAATGTCAGTGTGTCTCATTGATATAACCATGTTACATTTTGAAAGATTAAGCACCTAATATATGCATACATGCCACAACTTTATTACCTAAGGAGGAATCCTGACTTAAAACACACATGAGCTTTTATAAACAGTAAAAGATGTGATCCAGAAAATACAGGATAAATACCACATACAATTTTTTCATAGTCTGCTGACAGAAAACAGGCTGTAAGAGGAATCATAGAATGGTTTGAGTTGGAAAGGACCTTAAAGATCACCTACTTCCAACCCCCGCCTAGCGTCCAAACATCCAACACCCCCCACCAGCCCAGGTTGCCCCCAGCCCCGTCCAGCCTGGCCCTGAGCACCCCCAGGGATGGGGCACCCACAGCTGCTCGGGGCAGCCTCTGCCAGTGCCGCTCTCACAGGGAAGAATTTCCTCCTTGTATCTAATCTAAGTCTACCCTCTTCCAGCTTAAAGCCATTCCCCTGGTCCTAGCACTACATGCCCTTGTGAAAAGTCCCCCTCCAGCTCTCCTGTCAGCCCCTTTATGTACTGGAAAGTGCTAATAGGTCTCCCCCGGAGCCTGCTCTGCTCCAGGCTGAACCACCCCAACTCTCTCAGCCTGTCTCCATAGGAGAGGGGCTCCAGCCCTGGTCACCTTTGTGGCCTCCTCTGGACTCGCTACAACAGGTCCATGTCCTTATGTTGGGGGCCCCAATGCTAAACGCAGTGCTCCAGTGGGGTCTTACAGGAGCAGAGTAGAGAAGGAGAATCACCTCCCTCAACCTGCTGGCCATGCTGCTTTTGATGCAGGAAGTATGAAGAATTCAAAAACTAATATATATTTGATGTGTAAGTGCTATATATAACTGATAGATATCATTTGCCCTTTGTAGTGGTCTCTAGTTGATATTTAATAAGAACATAACAGGTATATATAATTAAAGATGCTCCACCCTGAAAAGTTCTCCCAAAGGTTTACAAAACTACCTATTACCCCTGCCCTCGCCCCAAAGCTGCAAGTCCTCAGATTTACAAAGCTGCACCTACATGAACCAGTGAGAAAACTGTTCAATATCTATCTATTTGTCAGGCACACCAGGCTTACCCATTCTGACATCTGTTGCTAGCTCTCCTCCCAACAAACCTGGTGAGAGAGCATGCAGCAACATGTAAGAATAGATGGGGGAAAGGATATAGAGAAAATGAACTACCGAAGAAGCTAAACTACACAGAATAAAGCTCACTGGATGTCTCCCCCTTTTACTTCCACAAAAAGAGGAGTGATAAAATGAGAAAAACAATAAGGGAAAAAAGGGTCAGTTTGGGAAACAAAAAATATTTTTACCAAAGTTTTAACTCTAATGCTTTTCTTGAAAAGGGGGAAGAAATGGGTAAATGGGGAACTTTTTCAGAACTTTTCCAGTTTTCTGTAACTTCCATATTTTTTCCCTTTTAATTCTAATCAGCAAAATCCCTTGTGAAGTTATTTACAGTTCCTTACCAGTTATGAATAAAAAGTAAAAATAAAAGACTACGCTCTGAAATATCTTTCTATTTACATCAGTATCTCTGCAGACAACATTGTTATTTTTTACTTGAGCTATTTCCAATTCAGATTAAAGTGAAAGTATATCCAGTCCTCACTAGTAATTTAAAAATCCTCCACTCATGTGTGCCAGGTTTTATATACTTTGGAACATATGCCAAAAAGTGGCTGCTTAAGACAGGGTGTTTTAGGAGAGGGAATTGTGTGAGAAAGAAAATGAATAAAACAATCACAAAAATATTTTATTTTTCTGATTGAATTTTTATCTCATCTCATTATCATGCATTTGCTTATTTTTATTTTTTCCTCAAGCCAGTGATACTGAATGCTGATAAGATTATGTTGGTGCAGCACCAACCCATCACATAATTTAAGAAACTTGCAGACATACATTTTAAATAAATAAATCTGTCTGAGTGCATTTCAGAACTGGGCTAAAGAACTCATCTCAATACTATAAGAATACTATAGGAACAGAGGATTGATGGCAGATGATACATTACCTAAATGATTCACTGTTGCTCTTGGAAAGCTCTACCTTAATCTGCTGCCACACCTGGATATTTGTTGGCCATGGTCTGATGGCAATGACCAGCAAAGTCAAAACCAGCACCTTAAAGGCGTTCATTGAAAGTAAGTGTACTGTAACAGTGGAACATGGTATGAGAACTAGTTCAGGAAAAGGTTTTGTCATTCAGTGAACATAGTTAAGGTTATTAACATTGTTCTGTGCTTCTAGAAAGTGAAGCTCACTGTCATTCAATCATCTGAAAACAAGGAGTGAAGAATTAGAGTACTTCAGATTTATATGTCTGAAAAGCTAGGAGTTGTATCGTAAAACTGATAAAAACTGAAGCAGCCTTAGCTCTGCCCCTTCAAGTGACCACTTGAAAGAGTCACTGCATTCATTATTGCAGCTCTGGGTCATGGAGGGATCTGCTGGATCAGCTTCCCAGGGCTGCACTGAGAAATGAGATCCAAGGACCAACGTGAGGACTGGATCTGTGTTAAGGAGAATTCATCTACAAACTCTGGTCACCATTTTCCCTCACTAGAGTTGCCTGCGTCAAACAAAACATATGTATTTAAATTAAATAAATGTAGTTGTATTTAGACATGCATATGCCAAATTCACTGCTTTTATATATATTATGAAAATGTAAACACTTAATAAACGTTTTGGACCTATTACTATCCTGGCAAACACATTAATCTATATATAAACACAAAATGACATTGCTGCAGCTATATGTAAATATCTACTAAGACGTCATATGACCTTTCATACTACTGATAGCAGAAACTGACAGTGACATTAAGTGAATTGTATTGTTTCTGTGGTGAAATGTAATATTCAACATAGTAATCGGTTTTAAAAAACATCTTTTAATGTAAATCACCAATTCAACCATGAGTACAGCTATTAAAGTTAATACTATTGGGAATCCTCTATAAGTAAATATAGGGAGACATTCAAATAAATATGCTTACACAAAAAATTTGCACATAATTGGTCAAAATGGCTGAAAACAAAGAAAAAAATGTTTATTCTTTTATTCAATGAGAACAGAATAGTTTACTTCTTGAGCTAAAACATTCTCCTGCAATTAAAGTAAATCACCAAGTGATATGCAAGCTACTTTATTTTCCACACGCTCCATATTTTCTGCATTTAATTTTCATGAGCCCTACAAAGCTCCTTTAAAATCGTACAGTTTCTGTGTTTGAAAGGATTATAAATTTCATGGGTGAAGAATCCCTAACAAACATGCTGGGACGTGTTATTGTCATGTCACTTCTCCTTATATTGACAAGCCAGTGATGAAAGCTGGATGTACTTTCCCCAATTCTGATCTACTGCAGTTTCTAAATCAGATAGATGAAAGACAGCTCGATATGAGATACAAGTCAAGGTGTGCCAGGACCTCTGAGAATTCAATGAACAAAGACTTCCTCTAATTCTTAGGTATTAGTATTTGTGAGACGTTTCTCCTTTATGTTGAAACACATACAATATCATTTGACAACTATATTACACAGAGCTAAATACTGAAGCTTTTCTGAATAAAATTTATGAGAACTTTAGAATAATTTGAGGATAGTATATGGTTTAGTTGAATTATGCTTGCTACAAAAATCACCAGTGGCCTAAAAGACTAGATCCATATTTATTGGAAGATGGGCTGATTTCCATCACAAATCAAAGCGCTATTTACAACTGTCTACTCCTGGCTCAGGGCTATTCCATGAGACTGAGATCACAGGGATGTTGAAATACAATCTCTTTTCACTCATCACAAGTTCCTGAATGGAGAGGTGCAGGAAATCACAAAGGTTTTTACCTCAGAACCACTGGGATTGGCAAGGATTAGTAGAGAGCCATAACAATGATTGAAGAAATGGGAAACCAGCCTGAACAAAAGATTTAAAAGCTCAGACTCAACAAGGAAAGCTTAAAAGAGACTCAGCTAGAGTCTAAGTATCTCAAATATATCTGAGACCAGAGGACAAATGCACAACTTTACACGTATGCAGAAATACCTATTTGAAAAAACATAGCCTACAGGAGCAACCACAGCCCTTCAGAGTCAAAACTGGATTTTAGATTATGTACAACTGGTTCAAAAAACAAAAAGACAGACTGGGCATAAACAAGAATTTATCTACACATAATATGGTGCAATTGCCTCTTTTTCTACTACCTGATAAATCTCAGATAGAACACCACACATCAAGAAAAATGATGGGATTCCTGAAGAGACTAATGCAAGAACGAAGAGCATGAAGGTGATTTTTCAATAGGCATGACAGTGGAAAGCATTTTTAAGTCTAATCTATTCAGCTTGTAAGTAATTTAAAAGGATATTTAATACAAGTAATACACTCCATTGTAGGACTACCGCCACAAACAGGAGCTTTCAAAGAACTAAGGGACCTATGCCTGCAATTGCATCGCTCAGTCAGCAATGGTCCACCACACTTCTCCTTTCCCCTGTCCCCTCTGACACCTGCAGCCTACGTGCAGTGGTTACGGGATACATTCAGGATTCCTAATAGGATGAGACTCAACAGTGCTGGAAAATGATATTTGCATGGTATTAATAAAGCTTTAACTGGAATTCTTCCCTTCAGAGCCACTCAGAAGAAATGCCACCAAATGATAACTTCTGCAGCAGAAAGATCTGTATTGCTGGATGACTTCCATTACCAGGGTCTAACCACTTAGGATCATTACAGGTTTCATTTTTCATAAATTTCATTTTTAGTTTGGCAGAAGATAATAACATCCAGTGAGCTGACCCAACCTCAGATAATTACTATCAAAATTGGTCCTGCAGCTTCAATTGGAAAAAGTTTTCTTCTTCACTTCCTTCCTAAAACTGCTGTGCTGCATGGGTGCATTTCAGCAGTGACAGAAATAATCACAAAAAAGTGTAAGTTGAAGACTGAAGAATTAATTCTTTGCAAAGGTCTCAGATTTTTCTGGTGGTGAAATATTCAGTGATCATGCTGTGTTTGTAGTTTTGCCTGTATTCACTTTGATGACTAATTAGTTGCAATCTTCATTATTCAGAATGTAAATTACAGTACTTAGTTGCAAGTGGACATAAGTCACAGGGTACAGTCTACTTCCACTGCTAGGGACTGGTCACCATCCTAAAGTTAATGCATATTTTGCCACTGACTTAAGTTCATACTGAAACCAGACAACTAAGTTGAGAGAGGTTCACATCTAAACAGAACTAGGGCATTTAAAAGAGATTTTTAAATGTCTTCCTGGGTTTTACCTCACTGGACTGCCTGAAGCAGGATTTCCAGAAAAAAATGGTGAATTTTTTCTTGAGTTGCTGGGTTAATTTAGCCTACAAAGGATTTTTACATGGTCCAAGAAAAAGCAATGTCATTTCAATAAACAGTTTCAAAAGTATTTCCAGTATTTGAGGCCCACTAGTAAGGAAATGTCTGAATTCTGCAGGATGCGTAACATTCCTATTTTCTGTTACTCAAGGTGATGACACAAGTAGGAAACATTTATAAGCACAAATCAGATAAGACTGACTCCTAACATCTGGATGATTATTTCTTGAAAATAAACATATTTAAAGACATAGGCTGATTCAAATATGCAAGAAGGAACATTATAATACCACAAGGTATCACAGCCAGATGCAGTCTGTGGGTCAGAAAAGAAAACCTATAGGAAAAACTTGTTGACATTTTCTTATTCAGGCTCAAATGTGTTTGTCATGGCCCAAAGAATCTTTTGCATGCCATAGCTCTTTCTGAAGAGAATATTTTTAAAACACTGTAGAAGAAATTGCTGAGTATTAAGGAATTTCCTGACAAAACTACAGAAATAGTTACCCAACAGGTTCTGAAGATCGCTAAAAAAAATATGGATCGGAAACAAAATAATGAGTCAGCCTGAAACATTAATACAATCTGGATAACTCTTAAAAAGAAGAGTTGAAAAAACCTTTCCTAACATAAAAAATGAGTGTAAGATAAAATAATTCTTGGTTGTAACATCCATACAATCCATAGCGGTTCAGAGACACATTTGGAGTCCTTTTCAGGATGTGCTGGAAGGCTCGGCACAAAAATGTTCACGTGCATCCTTATTCAGGAAGACTTCAGTTTTCTGCTATTTCATCTAAACAGATACTGCAGTACTAAAATATTCTCTGGAACTCTGGTGTCTGCTTTGAAGTGACTACAAAAATAGTTTGCAGATAGTTTGCAATTCCTGTTGAATTTCAATTGTTTTCCTAGCCAGGCATCCAGAGTTCAACAGTACTTATGTGTCTATTTGAAAATCCAGTACAGAAAAGCAGATTTGCATAGCTCATCCTCAGTGTTATCCCGTAAGGATTTCTCCATGATACTATAAAGCTTGTAAAGGATGATCAAAACATTGTGTAATGTTTTTAGTTGTGCCAGAGCTTTTGAATAAACTAACTTTTGGAAGAGATTAAAATTAGAGGTACTCATTAGAGACAGCTAAAGAGCTGTTGAAGAAATTGGAAGGGATCCATAACATTATTTCCTTATGCCTAAGTCTTATAGTTATACAGCTGTGAATCATTGGACATCATAGCACCAGGACACACATGACCCTTAGGACCCAAGCTACTTGCTTCTTAGAAGGAATCCAGCTATAGAGAAGCTACAGTATATTATCAATAATATTAACAGAAATAGCTTTTTTTAAAATAAATTATCCTACTTCAGTGTATTTATCACTTAAATAATGGTAAGAAATTAATGGGCAGAAGAGGGTGCAAAGTTTTAGTTTTAAGTCCAAAATGAAGATCATACAGGAACTTAAAATGTGCTCAGCAGACAACAACAAGGTAGCTAGAAGTTTCTGCTTGAGGAATTTGTTTCTGGATATAAAAAAATCAGGACTGGCAAAATATAAGCATGGCAAACCAGGCTCACACTGAAGATAAAAGTTTTTAACAAGCTCTAAAAATTTCAAAGACAGACAGAGAACTGCCCTTTTTCTTATACTCATAAATACTATGGTTACATTCCTCACTAAAAAATGAATAGCATTTCACTGTGTTCCTCCCAGAACTCGAAAAACTACCAGGAAACTAGAGTGACTTTCAAAGCATAGTCAGTCAGTGCAAGCTCCATGAACTGCCTCTCCCCCTTATATCAAAGCCTGCAGGTTTTACAGAAGCCAGTTTTGCTGTGCTGCTAATTTAACTTTCAGTGTGTGATGTCTTTGGTATATTGATAAACCATATTTTCTTCTTTTTGTTGTTTAGAAATAAAGTATATAGTGCTTTCAAAATCCTTTTCCACATCAGTCCCAGCAAAGGATCTTCATATTACTATAAGATGGTTCTGCTTTCAGATAGCAGGACAGAATTGATGAAGTGCATGAGCAGCTATCAACACCCCAAGAAAGCTGTTAACAATTTTTGTCAGGAGTATCCATTAAATAGGTTCTATCTTGAATGAAGTATGGGCCAAGAATGCCTGAATTGTACTGCTGATAAGTAAGTCTATCCCACAATACAGACTCATTTTTTGGCTCTCAAGAAGATAAAGAACTGTTCTCTGGGACTTTTTTGGCAAGCAGTATTGCAATGGTATTTTGGCAGGGATACAAGATACACTTGAACACTCATCTGCCCTGAACATGTCTGCAGATGAGCAGCACCCACCTCCCGAGGAAGTCTTTATTTATTATTATCAAAACATACTTGGCAAAAGTTTTCACTTTACTTTAAAGGTAAGGAGGGGTACAATGTATTTCACACTAGGAATGAATTAGCTAGGACACAGCATTTTCTTCTCAATTTTAAGCACTTCCTTTATGAAGGCATATTTATCAACTGCAATTCTTTTCAAGGTTCTGGGCCTGTCATTGAGACGGGCAGAATGGAGACAGAAATTGCTTGCTTGCGCCAGTCAGGACTCCAAAAGAAAAATGAAGTTCACCCAGAAGATTTCTAAAACACAACTCATGAAATGGGTATGAAAAAAAAAAAAATTAAGAAAAAAATAATCCGCAATAACAGACCTTTAACCTTCCAGTTGTAGAAACGAAAGGTTCATTCCACAGCTCTGACAACTGGTGAGAATATTAACTGTGGCCATCTTTTGAGTGAAACTTGTGCAAAAATAAATGTACATAATTTAAATTGATACAGCCTGGTTGAATTTAAAGGACAATGTTTTAGCTGATATTTTTAACTGATTTGAAAACATTTTGTTGCAGCTTGTGTAGTGCTATAATTTTAGTCTATTTGTCTAAGCCAAAGAGTAATATCTATAACCTTAGGTTTAGTTACTGATTTATCCTCCTTGGGTTTTTGTCTTGAAATGTAGCTGACACTGAAGCTGCCCTGTCCCATACATTTCATATACATAAGAAGGAATGGTTCCTCTCTAGCAGCTAGTTCTGCTGGCTAGGCAGAAGGGGGTAACAAAGACAGAGGAAGGAACCAAATTAACAAACTTGGTAAAGGAAGCAGAATCCACCTCCTAGGTTTTAACTTAATGCTCTGTGCACTCTAATGCATTTATTTACAGCATCGTTCCTTGGAACCAGTCTAATTTTCTAGAAAAAAATTGCTTCACTGACAATATATTTCATGAAAATGCTTATAATTGGCAGTCGCTTTAATTTTAAAAGGTCTACAGCTTCTCTTCCCATTTAAAATTTGGTCCCAACAACTAAAGGAATTACGGGTATTTCTCTCCTGATTACTAGCAGAAAAATAAATAACTCCATTTGGAAGTGACGTGAAGGAAGTAAAAGACAAATCTATGTATCAGGCCAGAGATACCCCCGTCCTGCCTGACTGGTGTTGCTTTTGGTTGGCCTGACTCCTGGAGCAGCACACATTCCGTGAATCAAAACAAAGGACCTCACTGCGCTTCACCACTTCTATAACATTGTCCTGTTAAAGAAAGATTGGATGAATCTGTCCATTTGTTGAAACTGGAGGCAGCACCATTATTTCATTTACTCAATTTTTGTCAACATGTGCCATCCCCTTCCCTGAAAATAGAGGATTGTTTTTAAAGGTGTTTTTGCAAAGAGCATCTTACAGAGTCTGTAAAGAGCTTAAATACCTTACCTTTTTATGTTTTAAAATATATCTTTATATATCTTTATGTTTTAAAATACACCTTTGATGCTTCAGTAATATGTTTTTAAAGAGTATTTAATTAGAACTATTTCAGGAAGACCAGTTGAAAATGAAGTATAAAAGATAAGGGGGTTTGCAATTTATGAAGAAAACATCCGGCCAAGATGAAGAAAAGTGCTTTCCTCTGTTTAGTTGACAACAAAATAACCTTTCCTTCTTTCATTAGTACACCATGTCAGTGTACTTTTTCTTAACACTTTTTAACCTTAAATTTTTTATGAAAAGAATTTTATAAATGTCACGGACAGATAGGACCAGCTGACAGCAGGTATAATGAGAGACGGGTGCTGCTATAGAAGCTCTTGCATGTAGCATTGCGAGCGCATCTTTAGTATGACCTATGGCACCTCTGCTACAGAGTTCTGGGTCTCCAGAATACAAGCCAACAAGAGAAAGTGCTATTTTCAATTTAAAATCTTTCTTCACAGTACTGGCCACTACTAATACAAAAAGGGTGGCTGGTGACCTATGGATGTGCTGCAAAGCTAATCTGTCACCAGCAGAGATGAACAAAGCAATCAGTGGATCACAAGCAAAAAATTATATCCCATGCTTTGTACCCTGCTGCAGACACAATAACAGCTGTCCTTAATAGAATAAGACTGCTGGGAGAGATCACCATTTGTTTCTTGATGTTAGTGTCTCCTTCAACAAAAACAAACAGTAATAACAGAGACAGAAGCTTTGTTGCTGAAAAGTGCACAGGCTCTCAAGGGGATTTGGGATTTAAGATGTCTTTAGGAGGTCTTCCTAAAACATAGTGGCTCTTGAAACCTCAACAGTTTTTCAATATATGAGATCTCAAAAGAGAGGGAGATAAATTCTTTCTAGATAACCTGTAAAAGCCCCTTACAAAAGTAAGAACACTTACACTCAGTATTAAGAGGCAGCTATCCTTGCTGTTTTCCTAAAAAACATTAGTTTGTCTATTGATATGATGTGTCAACAGTGTTCAGGTGAAACAGTCAAATAGTCGGTAACTATTACTACAATCAAAGAAGAAAATAATGCAGATACAGAAGGAATAGGAACCAATACATTTTAGTTTGGAACTTTAGAAAGCTGTATATTCAGAATTTTTTAATCTTTATTTTGCTTTTATGGACTATTGTCAATTCTGCACCATCTCAGGAAAACATCCTAAGAATTACTAATAAACACAACATAAGAGTTATCAGACAGGATAAGAGATGTTCAGACATATATTCAAGGACTCTGGTGTGAGCAGTGGAGGAGCTTACTGATAGTGTTGGGTCTCCCTCTTGCAGCACAAAATAGCTCTATTTCTTGGAGATGGTAGTAAAAAGAAAACACTTCCCCAGGATTGCCAGTCTAGATGAATGCTCTCCCTAAGGAAAAAAATGTCATATAGATATATGTACTGCATCTGATTCACTTCTGATAAATTAGATTTTAGCCTGAAAAGCAAAGGAGGCAGCCAAATACATAGGCCTATGGGTTGGTACACAGGTGCCTAAAGCAAGCTTCATCTTCTGCAGCATGCCTCCCTGATGTCTGAAGGAGAACAACCCAAACTCTCAATGTATAGTCATAGCAGTGAGGAAGTGGCTTGTTCTTTGCATTTACTTGATCAAGACAGCAACTTAAATTAAAACTATAATAAAATTATTAATCTTTCTGTCATGTCTAATACAAACAAAGTGATTTCACTATTGATAATTTCTCTTTACTGTCAAAGGAGCGTTCTTCACAAAATGGTTGGTAAACATGTTCAAAAAGGGTCCAGGGTGATGCAAATGTATTTGATGTGGGCATCTGTGTTATTTTGCCATCACTGGAAAACCAACAGTACTACAGCTCCTAATTGTTTGATCAGTCTACTGGATACCATGGAGCATAATTGATAAATGTCAGATCTGCTTTGTACATGAAGAGTTTTTACTGTGAAACATTGCTCTTTGAACTCAGGACAAGAGTTAATTAAAAAGTTGGTACCAAAGATAACATCCTCAGCAGGCAACATCTATTGATCTCTTCAGCAGCATAAAAGAGAGAGAGAGAGAGGCTGATATGAGATTATAAAAATGTTCACATAGAACAGGGCTGATTACCACAACTTTTCCCTGTATTATATGCTCAAGATTGTATACTAGAAAGTATTAAAAGTATGAAGAGCAGCAAATCATCAAGAAACAATACCAAGCCAATCTTACTGTTTCTCCACGTTCTACTACCTTTTTTCAAATTCTATATGGAAATCTCAATTTCTTTAATATGTTTATCTTCCACTTTCCTCCTATGGTTATTAATTTTATTTAGAGATTGGAAATTTATTAAAGGCTTTCATTGCATTGTAATCCTTCTACTTGTTCCCACAGTTAATATTTGGAGTCTTGACACATTATTACATACCTAAGCTTTTGTTTACTGCCTTCTCCTTTTTTTATTTTTTATTTATTTTTTATCTATTTTACCGCTTAGTATGGATCTGAAAAAGACAAGTAGACACAACAGCAAATTCTTCCTTAGACTGTACTGTTTTATTTTCAAGAGCAATTTCTTGACATGCTTCTGCTCATGAGTGTTTTTGGTAAAATTCAGAGTATATGGGTTCCTCACCCAATGCCTATGTTATTTAATTCAGGGACATTTTAGAGATATGAGAAAGCACTTGTATAAAAAAAAAATCTCTTTTTGCACTTTTTAAAAACAAAAAATATATGTTGGTATCAGTGTTTCTGTGAATAAAAGTTTTAAAGAGCTGCAGAAATACTCCAATGGAGCTTTCAAAAGAATGGATCACATGATTAAGACTGATCTCTCTGTTTTTTAAATTGTTTTTAAAATCTGGCCTGTTCTCCTGAGCAAGAAAGCTACTGTTGTCTTGTGGTCTCTTGCTGAGCTCACGGCTTTTTCATTACATGTAGGAATATCCAGGGCTACTGGCTAGTGCATCACATGCACCCTCATCATGTGCTGCCAGTTTTAGCTCTCCTCTCCCTCGGTTCAGACAAAGGCTCTGTTAACTTCTGTTGAAACGCAGGTGCCTGCTCCCACTGGACAACCCAAGGTTCAAAGACAATGCCATGTACATTTTTTTTAAACACCTTTAATCACACACTGCCAGCTTATTCCATGCCCTCAGACTCTTTAATAAAGTTCAGTTTGACATCAGCCTTAGACCTTAGCTCTCAGGTATTTTCTAATTTCATTTATTATTATCCAGTTATAAACCACACATGCTAAGAGGATGTCAGGTACGCTATTATGAGGTCTCAGTTATGACTGGCAAAGAAAGTCCTAGAGCAGGTCATTTGCTATGTGTTTGAATAGCCAGAGAGTTATAATGAATACTTTTGTTTTCTGGGTCAAGCAAGTAACACGTTGACAACAATGTTACTTGAATGAGGTGGATCAGGGTTCAAAATAAATCCTTCAGGGGGAGCAACCAGTGCTTTCTGTTATAGTTCTACTATTCTCCTCTGTTTAAAAGACATCTTGTTGGTAACTTTTCAAAAATAAGATGAGAGCTTCCATTTGTGAGACCTTGCTTTCTGTACTGGCCCTTCTTGGTATGACAGGTGTAGTGCTCTGTTCTCTTCTCTAGTCCAAAAATGTTGCTAAAAGCCTATTTTTTTATAGCATACTGTAATTATTTTACATGGCAGGATCTTGGAACAGCACCATCGCAGCTTAGTACTTATATTAATCTAAATTAAATTAGCTATTGAGCCTTCCAGCTGGAAATCCCTTATTATCAGTGACTTCCTGTTGGAATTATGGCGTAATTCAGAAGAAAACCAACCCAGAGCCCAGAGCATTAAGCTTGTTGGGTATATCAAGGCAACATCAGAATGGGGAAGAAGTGCTCAGCCATGAACAACACAGCTAGAGGATAAAACGCAGCCAAAGTGATCTTTCTTATAACTTAAGTCATCACATATTCATGGAATCAGGGGACAAGAGATCAGCACTTTTTAGGATCAAGACTGCTACACAAGCTGAGTAAACTCTTTTTATTTTTTTCAAACTGAATAAAACCCCAAAGATACAAACTATCACATATACAAAGACAAGGAAATGACATGATTGCATCATCAAAAATAAGTAGACAAACCCATTTTTAAAACATTCAAAATATTGAGGGGTTCTCTTATGGTTTGCTGAATGAGCAGAGTAAATCCTGCAAGGTATGTGAAGAGACAAGCTAGCAAAGCAGGTATAAGGGTCGCTTGGATAGCAGAAGAGGATCAAAGAAACTTTGTTGCGGGCAGTGTTTTTCTAGTTATGGCCTGAAAAACATGCCTATCTTTTCCTACATAGCATGCAAATATATTATTAAAAAAGAAAAACTATATCAGAATTTGTGTCATATTTTTTTCTGTTACTTCGTGTTATTACTAAAAATGATGGTTAAGTGATTTCAAAGGATTTTCATACTGATTGTGGGTTATATGTCAACATGGTGATCTTCGTTTCATGTTTTTACGTCCTCTCAGGCAACAGATTTTTTTCAGTGCTGAATCTCTTGGAAGAATTTCCACAAAATACAATGCTTATGGAATGTATTAGGATTTTTCTATCCCCCCTTGTCGATGCTCTCAATTAGTGACCATAAATAATTGCATTTTTATTATCTTCCTTGTGCATTTCTGAATTCCCTAAGGCTCTGTTTTGAGTTCTAAGCTTTTGTGTATTTACATGCATCCCAGGGGTGTTATTTTCCAACAACCTCGCTTCAGTTTTCATTGTTATGCATATGATGTGAAAAAAACTTGGCATTTTCTCTGATCACTCAAAAGCTATCTGTACTCACACTTTTGCTTTAAAGCTCTGCCACCCAGCACATCTTCTCCCCACCCCCCCCCCCTTTAAACACTGATAAAACTAAAACCCTTTTTACCAGCTTTCTTCAGCTCATACAGTCTGCTTCCCTCTCTCCCGTTTATATTTCTTATGATTTAATATTAACTTAAAGAGCACCTCCACCTGTGAAACTTGGATTTTGTAGTTCCAGTTCACCTTTTACATGATCAGATAAAATATATTGCATCGTATCATCTCAGCAACATGCTTAAATAACTGACATACATTCAAAGATGCTGTTGCCCTCATGCCTTTGCAAGATATAAAAATAAAGTGATTATTTTTACTCTCAGGTCTTGGTAGCAGAACAGATCCTAGGATTACAACAGCTCACCTGCCCACATTAGGTATACTGAAATCCATGGATGTGACTTCAGTATATGTTCTCAAATATTTTATCAGCCCATGCTTTTGCTTTGAGTAATATTTGCTTAGGTACACAAGTAATGATAAAAGGTAACTTCTTTTTGTCATAGAAATCCTAGTTAATCATTTTACCCCCTCATTAAAGGTGTAACTTATCTATGCCTACCAGAGATAATGTGAAACTATCAGAAATGGTAAATATGTTATCACGAATAATATGCAGTTTCATTTTTCATCTATCCACAAAACCAAATCTATTTACAGAGATTCTATGTCAAAACCTAGCTTGTGTCCATACATATGGTACTTTTCATAAACAAAAGATACACAAATACTTTTTTGTATACATTTCTAATAATAAAGGGCTAATTTCTAATATTATGTTCTAATATAATTTTTAATAATAAAGGGAAAAAAACTCTAAGAAAAAAACCTAGCATAGTGTTACTGACTTCAAATTCTAACACAAGCTGAGAAACCATGTATTAGTATTTACTTGCATGATATGCAGCTCTGTCCTTAAGGAGGATACCAAGACAGCACAACACAAGGTACAAGCATACTGAAGCTGAAGATTATTTAGCCTTAGTGGCTAACGGAGGTAGGACATTGATTGCTAATATCATGCTGGTATTACCGATTAATTTATAACAGACAATAGCACCTTCAGCTCTGTAAAACAGATAATCCAAAGGAAAATGGAGACATTATACAGAGCCATCTTCGGTTTCCTTTCTTTTGCACTGCTGCATTGGACACATCTTGATTTTATTTCTGCACTATGGCTTTACAGAAATTGGGCTAAATGATGAGTTTTACTATGAAAATAGATATGATTGCATGTATCACTGCTTTCTACACATGAAATAAAATTATTTGTTGGTTTTTGTACAAACTGCTCACTTCATAAAGCACAAAACCCCTTGATGCTGAACTGCAGAATCAATCTTTTGTCCTGTTCACAGTTATTGTGCTGTAAGCAGTTTGATACCTGACATACACATATGACTCAAGGTGTTGCATAATAATCACTCTTTTTACTTCCAACACTAGAAAAAAAATTAAATTCTTGAAATAACTCATAATTGCTTTCTATATTTTCACAATAGGTAACTTTTTACCAATTAAACCTGCCAGATGAAGAACAGTAGAATATGAATGGCACTTCTAAAAGTTACTATATAAAATTGACAACCTCTTACATATGTGTACCTCATTGTTTTTATTGTATTTGAGTCCTGTTAGCTTTGCAAAGCCAATATACCAATGGGGAAAAGGAGCTGGATTCCGGTTAAGACATTTACAGAACTGTTAATTACACTCTAAAAGCAAAATTCTTATTATTTATGAACTGCAAGCCAGAGAGAACCTATTTAACATTGGGTTTTCAAGACTGCCAATTAGAAACAACTTTTTTTTTTTTTTTTTTTTTTTTTTTCTTTCCTTTCCAGATGAGAAAATATGATCTGGAATTTACTGGGTTACCATAAATCTAGAACACTATGGCACAGTTTTTGAGGGTGATTCCTTCATAGTACCATTCAAATTTATTTCTTTACATAGGAAAGAAGCTAGGCACTGTGTGTATAAACCAGTACTTCTTGAACTGTGAGCACATTTCAGCCTGTATGCCCTTTCAAGTCATGAAATTCTGACCCTAGACCGGAATGTTATTCCAGCACTTACTGAGATGATCAAAATGTAAAGTTAGCTACCCTAACTCTATACAGGTAGCAAACCAAGACATTTTAATGCACAGATCTAATTGTTTAGATATCCATCTTGCCATCAAAAAGACCACAAGCTTACATAAGCAGGCCAAACTCCAAAATGTAAAACAGAGCAACTCCTACACACTGTTTGAAGGTATAGGCTGATTTTTCACCTGCTGAAACCGCTATTAAGCTTGGAGAACCATCCACATGGATTAAAAGATACTTTAAAAAAAATAATAAACCTTGACATCTCAGTTTGGATGCAGTCATATTTATTACTGCTAAGTCTTGAATATATTTTCCTTATCTTACAAAGGCATTGCAATAATTGCCATTCAGAAAACGACATGGAAAACGTAATTTTTTCCTCATTTCCTCTCTCTGTTGCACAATACTCTCACCTACAACTGATGATGTACTAAAGATAAAAGAAAAAGCTTAACAAAATAAAAAAGTAGAGATGCCTGTTCTGAGCTCTGCACAGATTTGAAAAGAACACAAAAGAATTATATGTAAATGCATCTGTTATGGCAAATCCATTTCATAGAATAAAATTTTGTACCAGAGACTATTACCAGGGGTATTCAGAGATGCAATAACATTTTAAACACCAGGATACACCATAAAGTATTTCAGAGAAATTTAATCCAGCCATAATACATAACTGGATAAGAAAAGCTAACTGTGCATATATAATCAATAATGTAGTGTGTGCCAGTTTAATAGGATATATAAAAGCTTTATATTCTCTTACAAAGTCTCACTTAAAAAAAAATTCAGCCACTCTTTTGCTAAGCTTACCAAAGTGATCATTAAACACTCTAAACTTAGAAAGATGCCATATTTTACATAATGTAAAATAATTACTGAATTACTCGATTTTTCAGAGCTTTACCCCCACATAATATGATTAAGCATTATTATAAAACAGATTTTGCAATTAAACTTACTGCAACAAAGAAATAATTTGTAAAGGCTGACAAAAATATGCAAGCATTTTTCTTTTGCCCCTAAATTGCATTCATTACACAGTTCTAGTTATCATCTGAGAAAACCTCAAAACTGTCCACCTCTTAGTATGTACAAATTATTACATAGTAAAGCTAAGTATTTAAAATACCATCTTGCAGGACCTCTGCCCCAAAGACGCACACCTTTGGAGTTCTACAGGAGCAAAAGTAAAGGAGGAAAGACTCCTAAGTTCCCCTGCAGCCCGGTAGTGCTACACCCCCCAAGCTGTTAATTATTCAGATGAAGTTGTCCACTAGCAAATGATCAGGCTCCTTCTCTATTGGTCCTGTATGCAGGTTAAGTGCTTCAAAGTCTGTAAGATTCACAAGCTTCCTTCCTAAGGGGAACAGTGGCTAGCAGCTTCCTTCTTTTGAGGACTCCTCTCCTGCCTGATAACTTCTTGCTTCTATGAGTACGGTGCTCAGAAAATAAAGATTAAAGAAAATGAACACCCCTTGATAAATAAGACAGGAGACCTAGTGGGTCCCTTCCAACCCAAACCATTCTATGGTTCTATGATCCTCCCAAAGAACCCAAAAAAGAGCTGTCACTGAATGACTGTGATGCTCATTCGTCCTGCTGACCCCAGCTGTCCCCTACTGCTATATACTATATACTACTATATGTATATGCCTATATGGAGACTAATCATAATTTAGGAATGGCCCTGAGACAGAAACATTTACAGTGGTCTGGGAAGAGGGCTTAGGGGATTTAAGAATCAGGGCAATTTGTGTCAATTCTTCTTGATTTCTGTAGCTAACAGTTCATGCCATGTGCCTGCTGGACAAGAATAAAGTCTACCATACAAAAAGGCAAAGAACACAACTATGCCACACTGCTACAAAGAGAACTGGTGGTTGATTTCTGACTTCCTTTGACACCTGCATAATAATACTAAAAGAACAACCTATGAAAGTGTTAATCATAGTTGTCAATTAAGAAATGTAAAATTGTAATGCCTTTTGGTATCAGTCTATTATCAAAAGTTTGAATAGAATGGTTACCCTTCCAAGTAGAAAGGTGACCTCAGCTTCATCTTAAATTGGGCATAACAAGTTCACTTCTCTAAAGTGAAGGAAACAAAAAAAAAAAAAAAAGAGGAAAAAAAATAACAACTCTAATTAGACACTGCTTTTAGTGGTAAGGACAGTTAAACGGAACAGATGGGCTCTGGAATCCCTGGGATCTCCATCTCAGATCTGAGAGCTGACAGGCAATCATCCAGGATGTTAATTGTCAGCACACCCCAACACAGTCTGGCCACCTAGGATGCTCCCACAAATTGTCTGGGCATGGTTTAGGGGGCTGCAAGGACTAAGAATCATTCACAGTTGGTAATACCGATCAGGCAATCCTGTTTGGAGAGGAAGAGAGTTTAGCCATCTGAATGGAAACCATGTAGTACCATTTCATCTCAGGGCTAGACAACAGGCAAGGCCTATTTTAAATATTAATACAAATGCAATTTCTGAAGTCTTTCATAGCCTGATTTTCCAACAGTTCTCTAATATGTTCTATATTGCTCCCTAAGATGCAGTCATAAAACAACACTAAAAAGAAACCCATTACATGAATTTTGAGAAGAAATTTTTCAGTTGCTCAAAGGAGTAGAAATTGTTAAAGACAATTAGGCAGAACAAGTAGTAGAGTAACTTCATTCACCTTTAGGTCACCAATTTAAACTTGATTCAGCTCAGTGGTGACTGGAACTTATTGCCTTCTGAAAGCTTTACAAGATAAATCACATGTCTTTGTCAACAGCTTCTCATTGACAAATGTCAGCATCACTAGAGTTGGTATTCTCTGGTTTTATTAACGTCAGCGTAATCAGGACAGTGGCAAAAGATTTAATTTTACACTCAGGACTAAACTCCTCTTTGCACCTGCAGTTAGAACACCAACATCTTTTGATGACAAAATAACTTGGGGTGATCTCTAATGAAGTGAGGTCACCTCACCTTAATTACACTAACAGTTTATGCACACAGAGGGGAAATCTCACTTTACTTTGAGACTGGACTACTGTGCTCATTCAGTGCTAGTCCCTCCAGGTTCCAAGATACATGAGTATCCTGCACTATGACTGTGACTATGAAATTCAAAAGCTTTGCTATTTTTCTGTTATTATTTGTTTTCACCAAATTCACTTCAAAAGTAGACTACCTTAAGGAGCCATTTGGAGCTGAAGGAGACCAAATCAGGAATGTAGTATGGTGAACAGTAGGAAATAGCAGTGACAGCAAAGACTTCAAGAGCTGGAAGACTGCTTAAGAGGGGTGAAATGAAGGGTAAGGTATCAGGAAAAATAGCGAGATTTCAATTTATGAATAGCGAGAACAGCCTGGCTATTTGAATATTACTTAATCAGCACAATTTCAAGAATTTAAAAAAGACAACAGCAATAACTTGAGATGGTAAATTGTTCAGCCAAGAAGGAAGATCTGAACACAGAAGGAGTCAAGGGATATATGATGCAAACTTGTTTGGGTTTGAAAGAAGTTAATATTATGAAGTAGGATTTATTTACACAAGTACCTTAATTTCTCCTGAATTTCTTCCTTCCTCCCTCCATAACTCAACCAAAGTTCCTGTTGTTGTTGTTTGTTCAGAATTAAAGTACATTACATAATTTCCTTCTGCATATGTTGAGGTTTTGTAGATATATTAGTAAATATACTATTAAATGGAAAATATTAACAGATGAAAACTACACCTAGCACTGATTGTACCATGTGAGTCAAATATTGTTATAAACGAAATAATGGGAACAGCAGATCACAGAATCTTTAGCACAGGGTACTTAAAATCTGAATTTTTATTCTCTTAATGACCTGTAATTTTTTCCCTGTTCACTGTCCCTGCAGTTACGGACAAATTGTGCCGTCAAACCTAATAACGAAAAAATCTGTCATTACTCTGAGAAGTTTAGTTCAAAACAGAGAAGACAAAGAAAACTCAAGTTTTATGCTTTCCTTTGAAGGGAGGCTGTGAGCTACAAAATATCATTGAAGCTATGTCAGAGTCACTTTTCCTTCTAACATCCTAAATGGCTGGTTGAAGGAAGGGCAGCTGGAATTAAGTCTCGTTGCCTTTGCTCAGTTGGGCCAGGCTGTCATGTCATTGCAGAGTAACTGAGTAATCCATGACCATATTTCCTGGTGTGAATAGCAACATGACAGCAATGAATTCTTCTCACTCAGTTTGTTCTGAGTTGCATGCTTTAAAGGTTTATAGAAGAATAAGCTGTGTCTAGCTGAATGTCCTGGAACAGTCTGTCCTCCTGAGACTCCTACGCTAAGGTACAAAGTACACTAGGTTTCAGTAGAGTGTGAGAATAAGAACACACCAAGAACAAGGGCAGAAGTCGTAGTGTAGGAAAAGTACCCTCAGGCACAATTCCTTCAGTGGGAAAGACATAGCTGCCAGAAGTCCAAAATACTGTCCTTAAAATAGTATAGAAAAATGCAAATTTTCCCATTAAATCAGAGCTAGAAACACTGTTTTTGTTAATGGCTTCTCACTGAAAGGAGGCTGCACAATTTGTACCCTCTGTCTGGGGCAAGAATTAATCCTGTGTAAGTGTGCTCAGCAGGCAGCACATCATAGTTTAGATTCCTGAGCATCCCTGCAAGTCAGCCACCAGTGATGACACTGGCTGTGGGGCTGAACCTGGGAGGACTGTGAAAGATGGCAATCTCACTCAGCTCTCTCTCCACAAACTATTTAATGAGAAGACATGAACCACCTTTGAATAAAGATTGGTGGTGCACATAATTTCCATCTATGGGGGACCAAAGGTGGGAGGGGAATAGAAGCTGGACAATCACATGGCAATGCAGGTTACATGGGAACCACAAGCCAACAATAAAGGCTGTGATACAAGCCTACTTCTGTTTTCACACCATGCAAAGTAACGGTCACTAGATTTTAAGTATGACACTGCCTGGTATGACCACCTGACAGGTAAGCTTCTTTTCTTTCAATTAGAGCGCTGGTCAATATGCTGTATTCAAGCCAGAAACCTTTTCTTGGAATCAGACTCAGTAGACTTTTAAAAGCGATTGCCACATTCTTCTTCAGGAGAGTATTTTCTTTCATATTTAATATCTTTTGATTAATCGTATATAATCTCTTTATCTTGGTTTTCAGGTACTTTTTTTTTTTTTTAAAAAAAAAGTGTCAAATCAGTAACATACTATGAAATGGTGTAAAATAGTGCTGCAAACTGCCAAGGTCTCCAAATACTCTTTATATTGCTTGTATATTATAAAAGAAAGATGTATCTATGGTTAACAAGAGGAAGGCGTCTTACCGATTTTTTGATGTATTTCCACCTATTCAAACATTCTAAGTTCACAGAGTTAGAAGCAGCATGGCAAAGAGCAGTAAAGAGGATATTTATTTTTCCTTTCAAGATCACAAACAGGGACAATGTTCCATTATCAACATATTGCTAAGTCTGCATTACCAAAGATGCATGAGGACATCAAATATTTCTTTTCTGCAGGATTATCTGTATTTTCTTTATAGACAAATCCCTACTATATCTAGTTCTGTGCTCTCCAGCAGGTTGCAGTTCATCTTCCACACAAAGTAAGACAAATTTAATCTATTTAAACTTCTTGTTCTTCTCAGAATCAAGAAAACATACAAATCTTTATGCACTTCATCACTGAAGTTGTATCCAAATAAAGACAAACTTTTTATTCCTACCAATACAATAAATTGTTTTACTTTCATTTCCTTCATTAAAGGCTTTGGGGTTTTTATATCAATTTCAGATTCTAGCTGGAACAATGTGAAAAGTTCTTCATAATGCAGAATTAAAACTGGTCTACTGTCAGATAGAGCTACCAAGGTGCTGGATATAAATCCTGTAGAAGTTCAAATATAGAGAATGTTGAAACAAAGAGGCACTGTGGTCACTGGTAATTCTGCAAACTTTGAAATACAAGGCTTTCTTCTCCAAAAAAGTCTCCTGTAAGAGTCTTAAGCTCCAAAAAAGACTTCACATCTGTGCAGTCAATGTACTCTTTAGGGAGATCAGTTGAACTATAGAACACAAAAGGTCTGATGTATTATTTATGAACTACAGCAAACACAAAGAGGAACACTAAATTCTTGTCACCTGCAAATAGACTAAATGACTGCCCTAGATAATCTGAGTAACAGAGAAGGACACAGAGTAAGACTGATCATTTTCATAGATGAATTTAATACTTATGAATTGGGACTGTAATGTAACTGGGCAGACCAAAGCAAAAATGAAACCAGGCACAAAGCGAGCTTCTTGACAGCTCCTGCACACTCCTACACTAGCTCCTGACCTACTCACACCTACTATTCCAGACTAGCACCCTTTCCAGCACACTGCTGCTTGACCTGAGCCATGTAAAGCAATGTGGCAATTCTGCACTTTAAACTGAACTACAATAGACTGGATTAATTTTCAGTTGCATCTCTGTTTTGAGCAAGGATTTGATAGTGGCTTTTCAGAAATAAAAAGCCAGAACACAACCTACCTATCTTATAGCCCATTCTGAAATAAAACAGAATAAAATAAGAAAAACCCAACATCAACAAACCCAACATAATGAAGAGCAGGGAAAGCTATGCTATATGCCAATGTTCTGAAATTTATAGGAAATTTGATGGGCTACTCTTGATATTGATCACTTCCTTTGTGAGGCTTAATTTCTTACCTTACTGTACTCCAAAACTGTATCCACTATTCATTCAAGCAGAGAGCAGCAAGTTATGCCTTAGCCTAATCTAAAAAGAAAAATTACACTAACATAGCTCAATCTGCATCCTATCATTTGCTTTCTTCCAGTACAGCCACAAGAGTCAGATGGGTAATTCCAAATACCCTTATAAGCAAACTACAATTACACAGAAACTTGCATACAACCAGACAAAAAGCCAATCAGGCTCGAAGACTAACAGTTCATAGGGGCTGTGTAACGTAACAGGATTATATGCAGCTTGAACTATCACATTTGCTTCTTTACTTAATAATGAGGAGAAACTGTCTTTAAGAAGTCAAATGCCCACTGGAAGGCAACCCTGTAAGGATGTCAGCATGCACACACGTATGTTGGTGAAACACATGTGATATGATTACCTATACGTTTCTGAGTTAGGGCCTAGGCTGCACATAGAGATACTCATCTTGTCCTGGCTTCCACAAAAAGGCTGACTTGCAGCTGGGAGACATGTTATTACTCTCAAATCATGTCAAAACAGGACTATGATAAAAGTATTTATTTCTACGCACACAAAGCCCACAGGTATTTCTTGTTCTGTCCCCTCCTAGTCTTTACATTTCTCATGTCTACTTTCTTTTGCTTCCCTCATGTCTTCCACCACGTTTTTCCTTTGTGATCTTTCTTACACATGGGCTAGGGTTTTCCAGGCTGAAGCTTACACTCAGTAAGGCTGTTTTCCAAGTCTAGACACTTCAAAGAAAAAAATAATAATTAAGGGTGAAATCCTGATTGCACAGAAGTCAATGTCAAAATCCCAATCCTTTCAATAGTTCTTAATCCAAGGTCTTTTTCATACTCTTTTTCATACTTTTTCATTAATTAATGCAATGTCACATTGCAGTGTTTCATCTCAAAAGACTGTCCTTTCAGTCAAGTGACAATGTGCCAAATTTGTTAATTATTATAGAAAGAAGGTTTCTTTTTGGCATACATCATATACCATATCTTTTATATTGCAGTAAGGTAACAATGATATAGTCTTAAAAGTTATACTGCAATAACAGCAGAGAATGATTCTAGCTGCAATTGTAAGAGATTGAGGGGTTTTTTTTTAATTAATCTTAAAATATGATACATATAGCTTGTGCCTTTTGACAGCTTATATGCTTTCAAAATGATGTCATACCATAGTATATCAAAATCCAGCTCTCACCATTATTTTTTTTTTTCATCCTAGATTAATCTTTTGGATTAATCATAAACTGGAAAAAGTCTTATGAAGGTTCAGTTTCCAAAATACTAATTGAATGTTATTCTTCCCATGTTTGGGTAAAACTCTATGCTTGTAGAGAAATATTGCAATTCTAAATAAAGCGTTTTTTAGAATGATGTTGCTTTTACATTTGAGTTGTCATTCTAAAATTAAGTTGTCAGGTTTTCTACTGGGATTTTACACCTTTCATTCTAACCTTATAAAATATTTTTGCTATAATTACTATTCATATACATTTTTTCATAGCACATAACTTTTCCCCCCCTCAGAACAGATTTTAATAGCAGTTTATATTAACTTGTTTATGACAGTGTTCATAAAAGATTTAAATGAGCACTCTTAAATCACAAATCTAATATACAGAAATCTTAAAAACAATTATAACCTTCACCAAAAAATTACCAGTAACTAAGTAGGTTCTTCACATTAAAAAAATATAAAAAAATAAATAAAACACACATCATTAACATAGTGCCTGTGTCATGTCTTAAAAAAGCTAACTTAAACTGATACATTAAAAAAAGTCACTTAGTCACTGCTCTGATAATTTGAATTCTTTTTCAATTCAGCCAAGTTCACATGTATTTTTACTGAAGTTAAATATTCATCATGTCCCTCACGCAAAATAAACATGAGCAAATAGGATTCTCAGAGCCACAGAATGTTTTCTATAATAGTTCCTGCTTTTCAGCAGGAAAGATACTTAAACCTAGTCCAAAAGCAGCATTTGCAACCCCCAAACCAGAAAGGGAACATGCACCATATTGAACTTAAGGGTGGAACACCAGAGCACCCAAAACGGAAATATTTTTCCCCTGAATACTACAGTGCACAAGTCCCTTTATAATTTTAGTTCCCAGTCCCTTAATTTTCTAAAGATCTCTTTTTCATGTTTTATAAATACTATCACACTGAAGCACCTGAAACACTTACTATTAAAGTATGTTTCTTGTGTCTTTCACTTGGCTTAATACTATTGGCTAGGCTGCTGCATCCTACACAGGCTTAAATATACTTTAATAAGGATGTTAATTAACATGGTATAATAAAAATTCATATATATAAATTTCCATGCAATATGCGACAGGATCACTGCATTTATTGTGGGAATATACCTAAGAGAAGCAGACTTGTGCTATGTCTAGAGACCAGAGACAAAAATAAAAATAATTACAAGTAGGACGCCAGTAGCCATCTTCAGGGAGGGAGGGGGGAGGAAAAAAAAAAAAAAGAATACATCACTCATTTAACTTCTTTCATTAATAAGCTTGCTTCTTTATTTTCTTAGGGTCTCTCCTGAACTTTACTTGCAAAACCCACAGGCTACACCCTGACATTGATTTATAAGTAGAACTCTCCAGTGAAAGCAAAGAGGAACTTTGCTTATAAACGTACAGTGCAGTATCTGTGAAAGTGTAGGAAAAGCTTCTGAATTTTGTAAAAACAATGGACTTTCTTATCCAGTCAGGATTCGCTTCTGCAGTAGAAAATGTGCCCAGAACATTAAAGGACACTGCAGAGTCCTTTAAACCTTTCTCTCATACATTTCTGATACCTCCAGTAAAACAGATTTTTTGAGTGCTTTGATTAAGTCTACTTCTTATCAATTTCACACAAAGCTGCACATGGATGAGCTACTCTTCTAGCCAAAGGGCTAGGGAAACTCACAGTCAAACCAGGCGTTCCCATTTCTTTTTGCTTCCAGTTCCAAAACTCCTAACAGTGGGGCAGCGGGGAACACGGGAAGCAGCAGACTTAGCTGAGAAAATACACAGCTGTGTCTTACACAGGCAGGTGAAAAGCTACAAGTAGGTTGATCAAAAACAAAACAACGAGATGGAGCTACAAACAGCTGAAATGAGAAATCCTCCTGTGATCAAAATGCAGGTGAAATCATGCTGATTGCAACAGTGTCATATAGGAAGAATTAACTAATACATTCCTGCAAAATCAAATATGTCATTTCAGCATCCTTTAATAAATACATTTTTCTTACAGCCAATATTTACATTATGTATTAGCTGCTAATCCAATCAATCAATAAACACAAATTCTTTAAGTTTAATAAAATGGTGGTTTGGTTGGGTTTTTTTTATTTTTTTTTAAATAATCAAGTTTTAACTGGATTGAAATTATTTCTTAAGTAACAGGAAACCTTTGAGATTTTTTATTTCATAAGGGTCTAGAAGAAAGGTTATTTCCCAGCAGAAAGGTAAACTGAAAAAAGAATCTCAGAAAATAACAGATTTGGCACTTGCTGAATGCACACTATACCATTTAAATCTTTGCTGAATTCTGTGCATTATAGCATGTTGCTGTCCCTAATACAGGAGAAAACTCTCATCTGTGATCACTGCAACCCAGAGTTTCCTTACAAGTTCCGGGGAAGAAAGGGCAAGACGGCGTTCATCGCATTTGCTCCTTGCCTGAAATTTATAGTTTGAAACTTCCTCCTGACACTGAAAATAGTAATAAATCTAGGAAGAGGAGGAAGAGGCAAGAAAGGGAAGAAAAACAGCCTTCAATATTCTATACTGAGGAAAAAGCAACTATATAAATCAAAAGGCTGACTTATCAGTATAGAGATTTTTAATAGAAAAAATATCAAGGGGAGCATACCATATGGATCAAAGTGCTCTCCGCATATGTTAGTTTTTTTCATTTGAAAAGTAACATATGTGAGGAGATGCATAAGAAGTGATTTCTGAAGATCTCATCTGCCTTATTTTTAATTGGAATAATACTGGAATTTCTATCTAACTGAATAAAAACTAACTGCTTTTGCTTCACTAAGTATTACTCCATTATAGATTGGTAGATATGGATTCTATTTTCTTTTAATATGAAAGCTGGACTCACCATAGCTGAAATAACTGCAGAAAAAGCAGAATGAAGACTACCAGTATGAAGTACATATAAGCCATGGAAGTTTATATATTCGTGTATCATATCTATAGGATTATAATTTTGCTGGGCCTTTAGATTAAAAGGTTTTCACCACTTCAGCAAGGTCAAAAGATTTATCATCAAAGATACCCCTTTAGAAAGTCACAACCGTACATCCCCAAACACAGCTGATTGAAGCAAATTTTTTATACCATTTTATTTCTCTATTATAGAATTCATTATAATATGTCATAACCTTTGCTCAGTTTTTGGAAAGTTATAACATGATTTTGTGAATTAACTTATTCAGTAGAATAAATATCTCCAGGACTGTATTTCAGACACTATTGTTGTTTTTTTCACATAACTCAGAAAAACAGCTATATGCTCTCTGGAATGTGTATGCTTTCTGTGAGGTGGTTTCTTCTATGAAAAGTGATTACAAGACTCAACATGTATAAGATAAAACAACCAATTCGTTGATAAATAAATAAGAGAGCAAACATATTATCAGATTGTGATTGCTTTAGTTATATGTAGCTTTTAGATATTTTATATGACTACTCTGAATTGAATGAAATCCTATTGCTAATGGATCTACCAGCAGAATCCTTCAGTCTCTATGTCTGCAAGTTGGTGCCCTTTTGTTATGCATGTAAGAAACTGGAAGTGTTACATGCCCATCTTCTGTCTTTATTTCACTCATATCTGCAAAAAAAGTTTATACTCATTATAAGCTACTAGTTCTCTTTTACATGTGCATAACCAAGTAATTTCTGCCAAGGGAAGGTACTCTTTTCAAGTCAAATTATACCAAAGATTTTACTGCTGCTGCTAATCAACTTGAAAAGTTCTCTATGTATCAGTATGGTCCACCTCAAGCTGTGACGATGTCTATTAAAAGGTTTGGGTGCTTATGAGGAAGTCTCAGAGGTATGACTCAGGTAGCTATAAAAATCTATCACAAACCACAAGATTCATTTTTAAACAAAACAATACATATAAGCATTCTGATATATGGAACTTCTGAAAGACCCTAAGTCAGGTACTTAGCTGAAACCTTAACTAGGACTGACATGGTGCTAAGAACGATGCCAAGCCACTGCATAACAAGTGGCTGGTTTCTATGAGCAAATGTCTGGGGCAGCTCAGTTCCATTAATGTTTTACTCCATTATCTGAGAGCTGACATCTTTTCAGTAATTACTGCAGATGATACCACCTCTAGTGTAATTAAAGAACGATTATTTAGAGTGAAGTGAGCCAAGATCATCCCCATTCTCTGTTTAGGCCAAAGCCAAAGAAGGGCTTGTCAAATAAAATGGATGTTTTGCATTAGGGAGCAAAAAAAGGGTGATGTAAAGAGTCAAGTAATTTGATGGGCAACACTGCAGTGGAATTAATTCAATATGTTCAATACGGTCAGTTCCATGTGTAGTAATATTGGACAGATGGGTATGATAGCTATGTACTTTCCCTGCCTTTGCATTAGTGATTCAGTACTTACAAAGCAAACCTCAGACAGTTCCTGGCTTCTTGCCCAGTGAGAGAAAGACTGGAAGCAAAACACATTAAATGCTTCTGCAAATCTAAAACTCTGCAACCCTTCTGCAATGAGCCTCTTTCAAAATGACCCTTTGGACACCAACCAAAAAAATAATCATCATCGTAACATGAGCCTATAAACTTTTTGGATTAACGGTTAAATAATAATGAATGAGAACTGAAAGGAGCAGTTCACTTTCTATGAATGCTAATAAGAGTGTGTTTGATGCATCCTTTGGTTTTGATGGTAACTAGGTATAAGGACTAATTGCATCTCTTATTTAAAACATAAATTGCATGTTTTAAGGGATTACTTAACAGAAGAATGAAGTTGATGAAAGCATTCTTTAAGATGCAGGAAGGTAAAAGACCACAGCTGACCAAAACATACGTCTCCTAATGCATCAGAGTTCACTGTTTATTCAGCAAGGGTTGTGTTTGGTCAATTGGAGATAACAAGTTTTCCCTTCAGGAGCTGATGGAAAGACAGAGATTCTCAGACATATAGGGTATTATTTAGAAACAGCCACAGTAAGTTTAGCTCCTTGCATGGTATAGTCATCTTTTCAGGCCTTCGCACATGGCTCCTACAAATACCATCCACAAAAGATGGTTAAGTCCCCTTATTCTGGAAACAAACATAACATCATTAACGTTTTAAAAACAAATGTAAGAAGAAATATGGCATTGTCTGGAATTCTGAATGCTTGCTGATGGCCTTGCTAAAAAGTAGTAGGGTGTCCACTGAATGACTAAGCTCAAATAATGTGTATTTACAGCCCATTTAATTTACCTGTCCATAACTTCAAAGGATAAACAACAGCTCAGAAACTTTGTTGCCATTTGACCATTGCAATCTGGAGTTTGTTAGATTCCAGACTCAATTCCATAACACCTTAGTATTTTTTAGTGGGTTATTTTTTGTCTTCCAGCCTCATGTGAGGAAAGACACTGTGACAGGGAGTGTGATGCTAAACTATCAAATTTGTCTCTTTCTTGTCACAAAATATTGAAAAAGTGGGGTTTGTTTTACATTTAAGCATCTGCTTTAGTTATGGGACAAAGTATTTTTAAGTTGAGGGAAAAACAAAATTATGAAGAACTGGCAGATATTGAAGATGGAATGTGGTGCAGTCAGACGAAGAAATACTGACACTGAAAAATAGTTCTGAATATAGAGGAGTATGTGGCTGATCATTAGCAGGTTTTCTCTGCTTCCTGAGAGACATCCTCCTTTCACCAGTATGACAAGCTGCAATTCCAAAAGTGAGAAAACCCTGAGATTTGAGGCTTACAAACCACAGAAACCTTTTCCTGAGCAACCGTGTCTGTCCATTTATCAGACTGAGCACTAAGAAACATCGAAATATCCTCTGTGAACACAGAACACTAGAATTCTCAGAGCTGAGACCTGAACACATACTCTACCTGCTCTTCTCAAACCACAGCATGACCACTCTCACTATTTTTTCTGGCCCTGTGACTATGCAATAGTTTCACAGAAGTACATCACTACAGCAGGACTGTCAGAAAGCAACCTGTCCAGCTGGCCCTCCAGCTTTGTGTCTGGAGAAGGCACAGAGAGATGCTAGCTCCTCTCTCTTGCAGGCAAAGAACTGAACCGCTGCAGCCTCTCTCATTGTTTTAATCTTTCAGCTATTTCATAACAAGACGGAAAGGCATCTTTTATCTGAAGCTTATTCTGCTTCATTTGCTTCAGGAATGGGCACCAGATTAAGCAAAATTGATAGAAAGGCATCTAGACTATAGATCCCCATGAGACAGAGTTCTAACTTTTTAACTGTGCAGGTACTCAAACTCTTGTGGCAGTCTTACAGGCAAGGAAAGGACTTAGTAGTGAAATTGAAGTCAACTATAGAGCATATGCAAAAGCTGAAGACTATATGTTTCTAAATTTGGCCTGCAGAAGTATATGTTCTGTCTGGGTGACATTGTAGACCTTGAACGTGCCCCTCAAACTGCATAAGACAAGGACTGGGCCCCAAATTCTAATAAGAGCTAAGCTGGGGCAAGCTGTAAAGAATCACCACTTGTGGACTTGCAGAGTATACTTTTTCTTAAATACCATTTATCACTGCTGCTTTCAGTGAGTAAACAACAGAACATGGAAGGTGAATGAGAACCTCTGAGTGAAGAACAGGCAACAACAGAGCCAAAGCAAGCAGTTGAACCTGTAAATGCATTTTGTCTTACAGCCAGGGTAGACACGGGATATATTTTGTGTGAGAATGTCTCAGAGCAACATTTGCAACCATTCAGCATCCTACGTATACATGCTACTTAACATAGATCACAGCGTAGTGTCAAAGTTCTCTGCATAATCCATATAAACCGAATGCAGCATCTTGAGAAATAACACCCAATACATGTTTCTCTTGCACTTAATATGATTTTAGTGCATGATTCACATTTGTTTATTTAAAGAAATGCCATCTATTTGATCCGTAACCGTACCCAGCAGCTTTCAGTAGAGAAGAAAAATTGCGTGACCTCAGATGAGAAATAAACATTCACAATATTTTTAGCAAATAACACCTTAGGTGCATAAGGAAATTATACTATCTGTACAAGAAATTAATTTGGAGACCATTACTAGTTAGGTAACACTAAAGTTTAGGATTACAGTATAGAAACTAATATGTCACATTTCTGACATGGTATGTACTTGTTCTTGTAAAGGCATCACTGTGTTTTAAATATAGAAACAAAATGTAGACAAGCCTAATCTTTTTTTTCCAATTCCATTCCCCAGAATTACCATGATAAATAAATTACAGCATGTATTATATGTTCAAAATAGAATGTCAAATCTGAGTATTGTTAAAACTGAGAAAGTTAAAATGTTGCACTGTAATTATACATAAATTTCGACTTACTATAATCAAATAAAACAAATTATGACAAAATTCTTTATGAAAGCTCTTCCAATACCTATACTGAATTAAGAAAAATCTCACATATATCCTTCAAAGCTTTCCAGATATGCAGTTCTCTAGACTTCAAATATGACAACAGTACAAGAATCATATAGCTTCTTTTGGAGGTATTCACTTTCATGATTATTTTTTTTTCTAGATGAAAGAAAAAGTTATCCCTAATATCCCCTGTGATTATCATGGAAATGATTGACATGAACAATTATTCACTGGGAATACTGCTGGAGTAGGGTGTATAATAGAATTATTACCATCCCTATTTTACATATTGAGAACTTATGTGTATAAAGGATTAAGCAATATAAGTCATACAGAAGACTCTGCAGTTGAAAACAGGTTGATGTGTTTATCCACTTAGTGCAAAGACCCTACAACATCTGCCTTCCACTTTTTATTTACAGTCTTTGTTAGGGTTTGTATCCCAGTTGATGCCATTGCTTGCTACTATAATACAAACATTGTTAGCATCCTTAGTAAGCTGTTATTCAATATTTTAAATCTTTGCTTTATACCATTTTAAATTGCCAAATTGTTCAATTGTTGCTTTCATGCTTACAGTGTTTTGAAATCATATTGTAATTACTTATTTGGCAGTTTGGTTTTGCTTTTAAATCAGGAAAGTTTTATGTATATGCAGAGAAGTACCTGCACTCTGACAGGAGGCTGCTTGCTAGAACTTGATGATAAAATAATTCTTTTCTTCGAGGTCACTCAAAGACCAAATACCACCAATATCACAACCATATATCCATCACTTGCAGGATATCTATGATGACAATAGATGACATAGCAGAAAACTTATTACAGTGAATGTGCAGGATAGAAAACAAAGCACTGATTGTTTTTCTTTCTAGTAGCATATAACATATCTTTCCCCTTTCTTATTGAAAAACCATTTTGCTAATTTTTCATTCTCTCAACACATTTGTGAGACTTCTTTTTTTTAACCATCCATTCTACCATTATCTATGACAGTTATTTACCTGTGACTGTATTTTTGATAGTGTAAAGAAATCAGGTAATATGGAGAAAGCTATACCAATCAAAACCTGTCATGAAAGATATGCACGGACATTTGGAACAGAACAATATTGACAATACTTTTGGGAGTGGTGGACCTATCAGGGACCTTTGTACTACCTACCTTTAATAGGTGACAAAGACCTCCACAGAGCATTCCAGTATAGCTAGGCATCTCTCTGGGGATTGCCTTTGAAATTTTGTAGTCAGTTAACTGATTAGCATTACAAAATTCCAGAAATATTTTTGATTATTAATTATGATTTTTTTTTTTATTTCCAAATGCTTTAATTTCATCCAATCTACAAGTTAAAAGTCACATCAAAGCTTGGTTGAATCCTGGCCTAGATGGAAAATTTACTTATCGCCTTCTTTTAAGCTATGAAAGCTTTAAAACACTAGCATTTTAAAGATGAACCTTCAACAGCAATATCATATTCCACAAGCAAACTTCTGCTTTATGTAATGTGAAAAGTGGATGTTACCTTGGGCTGTGCTTCGTAGTTAGGTTCATACAGGGCTACACCCTAGAAGGAAGTTCCTTTTCTGAAATGTCAGAATAAAAATAGGATAAGGGGATGACTTATTTTCTGCCTGATGCCATCGGATTCTGAATTTAAATGAGGAAAACCTCAGGAGACTGGTATTTTTCCTAGAGAATCATATGGTGCTTCCAATGGGAAAATATTTACAAGTGAAATGCAGTTGTAAAAGACTGATGTTAAATGGTAGTGTCATTGGAACTGCTTAGATTTGTTCAAACAGTTGTGGAAGTCAAAAATCATTATTCCTCTTTGTTGATCTTTTCTGCATACTATATGGGGAAGTTTATACAGTGAGGGACCAAAATCAATACTTTAATATATTGTAACAGAAGCATAACTCTGGCTCGTGAAAGTAATTCCAGTATTTTAAAACAGTTATCAGAATCAATGCAATCACTAGAAAAGAAAACATGTCTGACTCGCAGTGATTTTACACCATTTTTGCAGTTTGGAATTGCCCTCTGTGGTCACCTGAAGACAGACTGGAAGAAAGTTGCCACTTGGGATGGTCAATGTGACACTTATGTGATTTGTCACTGTCGATGTGAAAATCTTAGGCACTAGGAAGCCCCCGCCCATTCTCTAGAGCATGTCCTGGTGCAAGGTGCATAGGTATAGAGTTGGTAGCGCACACGTCAGTAGATGGGTCTCTCTGTGACTGGTGATGACTAGGAAAGCTCTTTGGCTTGTTCCCAGATACGAGAGAAATTGCCTGAATGCCCTGACTCAGTGTGGAGACCTCATTGTAAATTATGAGACATAACACATACCAGTTGTCACTAACTCTTTTGCATATAATTCTATATTACATTCGCATTCCATTTGGGTAAAGTGATGGAAGAATTCATAGAAGATAGTCTTAAAATAAGAGATCATTCTCAGGCTTTAAAAAAAAAGAATGAAAGCTCACAAAACCATTAGTTCCCCCCCAAAACAACATCTTTCTACATACATATTATTAGCTGTGCAGTATTAAAAAGAATAAATATTCCTAGTATTTTGTGCACAATGCAACAGCACTTAATAAATGCAAGGTATTTATGAAGAGCTGAACTGCAGTCATGATTAGGTAATTTTCAGTTGAAAATTACAATCTTTTTTTCCTTATGTTTCAGTTGTGCTTATGGGAAGAACACAAGTGCAAAACTCTTCCATTCTGCAACCACTTGGCATCATCAAGGAGCTTTCAGAAAGGAGAGGAATTACATGCTGTCTCATGTATTAGCAGCATAATTATCAGCTCAACCTTCATTCCATTAAGATATTTTTGTATAAGAGGGAAGAAGCTGGTAACTTTTCACGACCCAGAATGCAGTTATGATGCTGTCCTTCTTGGCCAGGAGAGGTTTATGTCCTTAAGGCTGCAGCTCGCTTGTGGAACAAGAGGTGTCAAGTGAGGCCAAAGCTGCTGCCTCCCACTGCTATCGCACATTTGCTTTAAAGCCTAACAGTGGTAATTTAATAAGAGCTTCTCTGATTACTAACTTAACAGAAATACAAACTGTTTGCAGGAACCATTTGTGACTGTGGAATACTACAGTATTTCATCCGCAGTCTGTTAATCATCTTCATACTTTGCATGTTTGTTAAATGCTAGCTGAAAAAGCAATAGATTTCCATTTCAATGAAAAGTAAAATCTTTAACATTTAACTGTAAACCAACTGCAGTAAGCCACACAAATTTTTTTGTTTCCCATTGGAAATTGTCTACTATCCAGAACAGTGGTCTTAATTACTAGTAGATTTAAAATTCTATTATAGCAACCAACCATAAATACACTTCACAAGAAGCTTCAGAGCAGTTTCAATCATCAAATACATATTTTATTTTTTCCCAGTTGTGCAACTCTTCCAACTATTAAATATTAAAGCATTACTTTGCCACGCAGGTCAGTTCAAGAAATCAAGCAAACTCCATAGAAAGTACCTTAGTGGCTTTTCCGGTAAAGCAGAAAGCCTAATATGAGAGCAGAATAGGAGGCAAGGGGTCAGGACCGTAAAGATTTTACTTGAATAGTGTTTCAATTTGCTTACTGACTACTAACAAAGTATATACATGAGCCTACAGCTTAGTATAACTAAGGAACTTTGCAAAGGAAAATCACAGCAAATAGGTAATAGATGCACCATGATAACAAAATTAGTGATACTGATAGACTTATCCTGAACATCAACAGCTGAAATCCGCCAGCAGCTGGCCATAGGAATGATTATGGTTGTCTTATATCTCTCACCAGGGCACATAAGCTCAAGCAGAGGTTCATATTAACACAGCTATACGGTTTCTGGACTGGATTAACTCAGAGAATAAGGTGAGCAGAACGCAGATCTGTTGGCAGCTCTTTGTTCCAATATACCTGACCTGGCTATAGAAGGTGGATCTGGACTCTGTTATGAGGATCTACATTTGAAAGGTCAGAAATGTGCCAATTTGCACCACAGAAGTTTTTTAAAACAATGTTGTAGCACTTGAAGTGAACTTTCAATACTCAATGTAAAATTCTACTTCTTTTATGTACAATAATCAGACACAGTAAAAGTTACAGAACAGTGACCAGTTATAACTATTTTTCAACATTTTTAAAGTTTTTCTAACTTCCTTTTTTTATTTTGACATATTTGTTGTAATTATTCTCAGTTACATTATCATATTAGTGTAATGAAAGCTACTGAATGTTATAACTTGAGTTTCCATAAATTCCTTTTAAGAAAAATAATTGAAAATTGTTACCTTTTTTTTTTCCATAAAAAGACCTATCACTATGTATTTCAATTCTCTTCCTATCCCTCTGTTGATAGGATATTCCTACTTCACACATGTAAGAAAAATACATAGAAGTATCAGTAATTCACAAGAACAGCAAAATAGTAGTATAGCTGTGGGGTTCTGCCGTTATTAACAAAATACTTAGCCCCTCTGTGGTACTCTGCAAGCCCTGGCTCAATTATACTCCAATATTAAAATGTCCAGTCATTCCATATAATTTTTTGTTGTTTTTTCGTCATCTTCAAGGTTGTAGTAATCCTGTTTTAAATAAGATATCACGGATTTGGTGTCCTCTATGAACTCCAATGCAAAGATAAGCAGTATGATTCTTCTGGAATACATTTGCAGTATATAATCTGGATTGATATCAACTTCAAAAAATAAATCAATGGAAAAGCATCAAAGTGGCCCTGCGTCAGATATAATTAAAATTATGCTACTTCAGAGCTAGAACTGCCATCTATATTTTACTAATATATACAAATGTATTATTCTACATATACTGTTCAAATAAACTGAGTAAGAACCTAATCAATAAAAAGTCTCTCAATTTAATTATTTTTAAAACTGGAAATTGTTTTCAAGTTAAATAGGATGATAGAGATCTTATACCAAGTTATTTCCAATATTGCTATTCAAAAGCAAATTCTGAAGTACATTGCTCTGAAGAGATAAAGGTCCACTCATAACTTCTGTATTACTACCTTGACTTTTTAAATCAAAATGAAAAGTTTAACCATTCCCAAATCAAAACACTTCATTACAATTCAATTTAGCATTAACCTCTTTTGACAAGCAACCACAGTTCCCTGTAAGAGCTATAATTTATTTGCCTTATCCTCCTGTATGAAATGGGTTCTTTGGCCTTTGATAATGAACTGTGGTGATCTTTTGACTCACTCTGGCTATCATTTGGTTCAACAACAGCAACAAAATGAGCAGCACATCATGGGAATTCGGCTCAGAACAAAGTTCAATACAGAGAGGAAATCAAAGGATGAGGAAAGAGTATGTCTAAATCCAGGAATTAAGACTCATTAGAAAAGCTATCGACTCCCATAAGACTTAGGCACAAGAAATATGGCAGAACAGTGAAAGATACATTCAGATTATTAAAACTCGAACTGCTGCTTGATTCTGATCAAAGGAAACAGTTTAATGATGTACAGAAACTGAGCTGCAAATAGTCTAGTAGTTGCTTACTCAAAACAGAAGAAATTTTCTGAATATATTATAAGCAAGTCTCAATATGAGAAAATAAATTGTCAGAAATGTACAAATCACTTTAAATGTCATTAAAAATGACTAAGAATTGAATCTTACTGACTTATTTTAAGTTGTGCATCAGGAAAGATCTGATAGAAGTAAGATAGCAAGGTGTAATTCTAAAAAGTTAATAGATGATATCTGATTATAGCAAATCCAAAAAAGGCCAAATTGAATTGAATGAGTGAAAGAGCACCAGTCAAAAAGCAAACTGAAGATCTATTCATCATTCAGGCCATCAGGAATTGTATTATGCATGGTGGCATACACAAAATAGAAATTAGTTCTTTCCTGAATAAATGTGTTTTCTATGACTGTGTCACTTGTGATGATTGTCTGCCAGTTCCAATTAACTTCAACATGAAGATGCTAAAGAGAGGTTGTTAAAACACATAGCAAATGTGTAGCTACAGGTATATATCATCCTATCCTTGGATAACAGTTTCCATTCACTTACTTCATATTAGATTACAATAGATGGGATTGTTTAAGATTTTAGGGAGACATCATTCATGACAGATCCAAGTCTAGTAAGATTTAATCCTGAACAAAAGCATGGAACACCTAATATGCAACCCATTGGATTATTATATTTAGGGAAATACAATTAATCCTGCACACTTCAAGCAAGTAAAGAGCATAATACAAAATAAAGAAGGCACAAGCTAAATTGAATAAAACTTAACTTATTGAAGTGTCTTTCGCTATAGCCATAGAAGTAGAATTCTTATCAATAAGTCCTTCTAGGAAAAGCCTGAAAGGATACGTTGTATTGTTGGCCTTACATTGTTACACTTTTATTTGGTTAATTGGAAAAAACCCCCACCTAATCTACGCTCTAGTAAATTCCACAGATTCACAAGGATTAAAAAGCACTGAGAGTCCCTGAAAATAGCTTGGTAAGGTAATACAGTTCTGTAATATTTACTTTGATACAGCTAAATATTGTCACCCCTTTAGTATCAGAAGAATGATAATTATACCATAATAGATACTGTGCTATAAGACAATACTTCTTGAAAAAGTCATTAAAATTTGAGTGGATAATCAGCCAGGATGTGAGATTTCAACAGAATCTAAAAGGTCTAATACTCAGAAATAAACAGGAAAATCTCAAGTAAGCAAAGGTATTCAGAATGTGGTATCCAAGTTTTGACCAACCATTAAAAAACCATTGAACACAAGAGGGTTCAGATATATTCCATGAGAATGGTTAAATGCTGGGACAATATGCATGCAGAGTCTAGTAGCTCACTATGCTTTATTTATCAAAAAGCATAGGGTCAAGGCTTTCAGATCAACTATTGCTCTGTAGATGAAAAATTTGGCAATTGGCTCAGTCTACCAGACAGAAATATGAGATTAAATTGCTGGAAGATATATTAGAGACAGTCAGAAGTGAGGTTCAGCTTTGTAACACTGCCAGCATAGGGGCCAACAGAAGATTTTTCAACACTAATCATATTAAGGAGGAGGTGGTTCCTTATTTTCTGTAAGATCTGCACCAACACAAACAAAAATTAATTCATGAAGTCAGACTAGATGACAACAATCCCCCCTTCTGGCTGCATAATCTATTACCTAGATGCTCATGGCCATCAGTCTAGTCTCGGCATCCTACATAAACAAATATTTCATTTAATGATATTTTTAAAACTGAGAGTTAGCTTTGGAAAAGTAACTTAGAATAATTGTTCTTTCTTTAAGAAAAAAATAATTTTTCTCTATTGTAAGTTACTTGCAGCTTTTTTCTTATATATTTCTTTTGTTTCAGCTTACAAAATTAAATGTAAGCTACTATTACAAATGTAATGCTTTCTACATTTCTTTTTACTGCTAAAGTAATCTTTTCATGCTTAAATTTTTCATCAAAATATCACCTATCATTTCTGACATGACTTATAAAATACCAGCGATACAAACACTCATTCGCAAACACAATTTCTTATTTTGAACTGATTTTTATCTAAATTAAAAATAAATTATTAAAAATTAAAGTGATATAGTAAGAATATTTCAGGCAGCATTAGTCTGATCATAACATTCTTTGACTTAATTACATGCTGTTCTTCCATGTCACTTTCACATATTATACTGCCTTATCCTCTCCATTTTTTATATGCTACTATTAATATTTAACTATCAAATATCTTTTACTAGAAGATGTTTAAAGATTAGACGACTAGGAAATAACCATTCATGTAGCTACTACAGACTAAATTATATTCCAAATTGGAAAGCCCTTCTATCTAAATAGTAAATCTCCATACATCTTTGCTAGATATAATATTTATTAACACATGGGTTTAGATATTCTCTGAAGCAGCTTAATTCACTACCTTGTAATAATATTTAAAATGTTAGATATAAGTAGTCCTGTTAATTTCACAAGTGTAGCATCAAACGTGCTTTAATACTGCATTGACATCAAAACTTAAGCCTTAATCATAAGATTTTGGCCATTTATGAAAATTACATTTATAGATTTCAAAAAATAGTTGTATCTTTAAAAAAAGACTGAAATTCAACACAGGATTAACTTCTCTGCAAGTGTAAAATGAACCAGCCTACTTACAGTATCTTGGATGAGGAGGATCATAGAGTCGATTTCAGCTCTGTAGATGTTATGTCCTAGCTATTCCATTCATTTAAAATGCTATGGAGCTTCTGCAAGACTGAAAAAAAATCAATTTTTCTGACTAAATGATATGCAATAACATCCCTCTGCTTTTGCAGAGGGTGTATTACTTGTTTGTGAGGTGAGGGAGATACTGCTGTCAGCCTGATTTACTGTTTGGTGTCTTTCCAATTCATATTAAACAACTAAATCCTAATGAACCCATCACCCTGACCCTAAACATGCCTTCTGCTTTAAATGATGAAAGCATTTTCATTTGTTTAATTCTCCTACTATAAATGTTTGTAGCTCCACTGTGAAGCTATAGCTTTGCATGCCAGTCCTACAATGCCAACACTGCAATGGTGACAGAAGTTAAATGGAAGCCAGAGATGGAGCTCGTAATTCTGTTAAGTACATTGGAAGCTTCCAGAAGTATTAAATCAATCAATAAAAACAACAGGACTATAATTTAATTTCAGCAAGATATCATTCATTGCTTTATTTCCTTCAGAACGTCTATATTTGAAATTACCATCTTCTCAAAATTTGCTTTTAAAAATTTTAGTGACTCGTGAACATGCTGTTACTTGGCATTTAGACCTGATGGTCTTCCTAAAGTATCCGTACAATCATCCATCTAGCTCGTCTTCTAATAATTCCAAGCATAATTTACATTCGCTATAATACTGGCAATCAAAAATGAAGGCAGTTTTCTCATGGTAGTATTTACAGCACAAGTAATGGATGAACATATATAAAATCATATCTTTAGCCAACTGTACAGTAGCAGATGATACAAAATTCCTCAGAAAGAAAAGAAAATGAAGGAAACAGCAGACAAAATTCAAAGGGAAACCATCCTAATTTTGAGAATAGAGCTTTGGTTTCAAAGAACTAAATCCGAAGCTAGCTATAAAGACAAAGGAATAACATTTCAGCAAAACTAACATTGAAGTGGTCACATGATAACAAAAGTATTTGGGAACTACTTCACTGTCATTTGGCTATTTTCTTAAAAATTGAGTTATTTTTAAAATACCAGGCATAAACACTTGCACTTGGCCTACAATTGGTAGAAAAACACATTGCCTAAAGGTTTTGAGAACCATCTGCTCCCCAGAATTTAAAAACACTTCTGCTTCTTATCCAGGCAATACTGTAACCGACACATGCTGTAGAAATACAGTACTACAAAGGTTTTCCTTTCTTCTCCCAAATAAACATTTAAACCAATCAGCATGACAGAAGGTGCACATTAGACAATGTTTCCACCACTGAGGAAAAGCTATTGAAATAACAAGATCCAGATGTTAGACCAAAAATAAGTTTATCATCCTCAGAAGCCCCCAAATTGTGTCTGATGTTTCATACAAAGATTGTCTAATTTGCTAATGTGCATTTTTCTTGCTATGTGAGAGAAAAAAAGCACACCTGTGACAAAAACTGTTTTCCACATGCATTGGAATGACATCTGTAGCAGCTAAGCATCAGGGAAATCCAGATACCATTAAATTATTTTGAATGTGTCTTGCTTTGTACAACTTCCTCTGGAAATCATCAAAGTGCCCAGAGTAAATATGACAAATTTATGTACATCTTTATAGCATCTATAGTTAGATTGAGGGGAGAAAATTGCTGAGGAAGCTTTTTGAATAAGAAATCCATAGATTGTTTTACATACTTTAAATTTTCATCTCTGGGAGTTTAGAAGAAACAAAATTCCTAGGTAAAGCCACAGGGCTGGATAGTCTGCTTCAATAATTAAATTCAGTGTTATCTACAACATGTATGGAAAGGCACCTTCAGAATTTTCCTGGTGAAATGCTTTTCTCTTATCATTGTATCAAGTCCTGCAACAGAAATACAATTGTCTTGTTAAATCTGACAGTGTAACTCTGAGAATCTACTGTTGAGTCCTATTCTCTCTAGCAAAGTCTGTCTTATTCCAGATCAACTTTTCCAGGATGTTTTGCTAATTGCAATCTTCAGGTTTTTCCTCCCTGTGAGGGTGGTGAGACACTGGCAGAGGCTGCCCCAAGCAGCTGTGGGTGCCCCATCCCTGGGGGTGCTCAGGGCCAGGCTGGACAGGGCTGGGGGCAACCTGGGCTCGTGGGAGGTGTCCCTGCCCCTGGCAGGGGGTTGGGGCTTGGTGGGCTGTCAGCTCCCTCCCAGCCCAACCCAAACCCTTCTGTGATTCTATGATTAAGACCTGAGGAGAGGGAGAAGGGCAAGAAAATCCCAGGCTCAATAGCAATTATTCAAAAGCATACCTCACAGTAAACTGGACTGCCATGTACAGAAAGTACAGCAAAATCTGGCTCTAATAAATCTTTTAATGAATGTATTATGCTTTTAATATTTTTTTTTATCACATCTACACATTGCAATTAAAACCATGACCACTGAATACAGCAATAAGCATGACTGCAGCTGCTAAGAGTTTATGCTCCAAGGAAATAAGCAATGGAAGAAAGAAAGTGACCCAGACAGAAACTGATGAAAGACCTGAATTTTTATAAAAATCATGATTGCTACAAGTAAATGCAACAGTAAAAAAACCTAAATGGTAAAAGCAGGGTCTTTCTCCTATAAGTGACACTTCTCATTGTGAGTGATGGAGCTCTGAAACTTTCAGAACTTCCTTCTTGCAGTGGCTGCATCATCAGTTTATTTTTCACTGTAACGTACTGTATCTGATGGCTGCCATCTACTTCTGGGAAGATCTCAGCGAGATTCATAGGGTCTTTCGGTCACTGACATCTGCTAAGACCTTAACTTTTTTCACCCAATACAAACATTTAGAGTAGGAGGCTTCTGAAGAAGAAAGTGTATGTGATACTGGAGTTAAGCACATCTTCTAATTATCATAGGCATATGATTTGTCATATTAATACTTTTCTTCTCATAGAAACTGCTGAGATGTGAAACTTTAAAATGCAATGCAGGTATTACACAAGTGAATTATTTTACTTATTTTCCATATATTACATCTGAATAACAGTTCACTATAGTTATGGTTAAAAATTGCTTACTATTTAATATAGGGTTATTCTAAACTCTCCATCTGCTGACTCAAATGCTTTAAAATTATTATGCTTCAAGGTGGTTGCCAAAATGTTGGGTAATTTGGAAAACAGGTTCTTAAGACACAGGTCAGCTCCCCCCTCAAGCAAGTTTCTCTCACATTTTTCGAATGTTTGATTTTTGGGGTTTTTTGGTTTGTTGGTTTTTTGTCTTTTTTTTTTTCAATATAAATTAAGAACTTAAACGATGGTAAATGACATTCATTTTCCTTACATAGGAAGAAATGCTATAAAAATAGTTGAGGTAAACATTTAGAAACAAGGCATGAGGTAACAACATATAAATTGAAATACACCTTTAAGTTAACCTAGGAATTTTTTACTGGGGTTTACAATTTTGCAAAGTGGTACAGTACATCGTGATGATGTATCTAGGGTGATATGATGTTGTGGTCTACCTATATCAGTTTTCTGAGAGTACTGTGCGCATACCTTGCTTTTAGCCTCAATCCAAAAATGGTTTGTCTGAAACTCAAATTTATGACTTCGGTGTAATATTTTAAGCGTGATTTAGCTCTGAACTATTGTAATTAAGATTAATTAGTTATGGAGAAGATAAGGAAATGCAGCCATGCATTTTGCATGATTGAACTGAGTCTTTACCTCAGCACTTATAAGCAATGAGAGGATAAAAAAGCATCTTTCATCTTGTTTTACTGAAACAAATACTTGATAGTGCTGTTCGTTTCCAATAGTTGCTTAAAAAAAATAAAAAATCTGGCTAATTTATTATGGAAAGAATCTATGTAGACCCAATCATGTATCTTTATCCATATTGTTTAGTTTCCTATACTGCCAAAAGTTGTATGAAAATAGTACTGCAACTAAATTCCATGTGGCAAATAAGCAATAACAATTTGCTGGTTTTAGTGGATGCAGGGTAATCCATAGTGTATGCACTTAATTAAACAAACAAACAACCAAAACAAAAAAACAACCCACCAACACCACACCACCAGAAACCTTAAATCATATCTGAATACTTAAAATTTCTGAGCAGTTAATGTTAGCTGACCCTCCCCTGAGCAGGAGGTTGAACTGGAGGACCTCCTGAGATCTCTTTCAATCTGATGAGCTTGTGATTTAGCAGCTGTTAGGGGAAAAATATTTCTCCTAAGAACCAATATAATATCAAATGAATTTATAAGAATGAACAGAAAAATAGAATAAAATAGTAATGGCTAGTTCCTGGAGAATGAAGTGACAGAAATAAATAGAATGACTACAGCATAATGCATTAGGACTATAGCAACTTTATAACCATTAAGCTGAGAAATGGTCATTTCCAGGTTCCACAGCACTGCAATAGAACCATGACTCCGTTCTTTAGTGACCTTGTGAAAGAGGAGGATGATTTCTAAAATTGTTTAAAATAATGGAAACTGGTAAGATTTATAAATCATTATGGTTAGTTATAATGATACTCTAGAATGGTTTATGCTTATTTAGATGTGTTCATGTCTGTCTTGAGTTCAAGTACTGAAAATTTACCTTAGTTTCTCTGTAGACATCCAATCGGCTAAACAAACTTAACAGCAACTATTTTAAATTATTCATTTGGCTTTAATCTTTCATTACTTTGGAGAATAAACCAGAAATAGAAGGCTTCAGCTCATGATGATCCTCTAAATGATACACAACATGAATTAATGCCACTGGCAATAAAGCCTTTTTCTCTACCATGAGCACCTTTGAAAGGACAAGGAATCATCAGTTCATCCCATCAGAGAAACACGAAGAAATCAGGCTAAAAAGCGTGGAGTTAAAAGGAACATAGTAAATGAAAGTTCCGACCAGATATTATCAGCTTTGAGAACAGTGTAATTGGAAAAGAGATGTTGCAATACAAATGTATCAAAACTCTGTACTAGAAAACCCCAGATGAAGTTTATATCACCAGAGATTGTAGTATATTCAACACACCCACCGCAGAGGTATAGTGCATCTACTGGCTGATTGCAATCAAGCTTCTCTGAGACTTAAAATATATAACTGAGAGTCAGTAGCACTCATTATCCTGTTTTTGGTAAAATCTCACCCCAGCTTTCCTAACTAACAAGTAACAGAACAGTGACATCAGCAATATGAAGACTTTTTAAAATAATTCACCATCTGTCAGTGCCAGTACTACAGATTATTTTTTTTTCCTTAGGTCCGGTATCTCCTGCTAAAAATGTACTTTTTTGTCTGTTGACTTGCGGTGCAGCAATCATACTTGTGTGGACCAACTCTGGGCTCTTCCACTGAGAGTGCTGCACAGCCCTCGCCGCATAAACATGTCTCTCACAGCACTAGGGGGCAAAGCAGCTATCCGCAAATAAACCCACAACATGAATGACAGCATTTTCCACAGAGAAGTCAAAGAATTCAAGAATGTATCATACCTGATGACTTTTATAAAAATACATCCTTCAAACTTTGTGTCTGTAGGTGAGAACATGAGACATGTAGAAACTTCACAATGTTGTTCAGATACTCTCTGAACACGTCATGAAATTAGTACTGTGATGTGAAATGAAACTGATAAATAGAAAGGCTGCCTGTCTGAAAGGAGAAGTCAGGACTGTTCTACTTTTGCTCAGTCTTTCGATATGATTTACATCTAAGAGTATCTATTAAAAATCCTGTTTCTTTTCTCTTTGATCTAAAGGTGTCAAAGAAACATCCGTTATAACACACTGCTGATTATTTCAAAAATCTGAATTTCCTTTGAATGGAAAAATCAGATAGAATGACATCTTTTTTTAATGTATGACAAAAATGCTGTATATTAGGAATTAAAGAGATCAAGACAATGGACAGTAAGACTACAAAGGACTGGTAAATCAGTAGACTGAATGAAAAGTATGAAAAGGATAAAAAATACCCATCATTCTGCTTCAACAAATGTGGCAGATAATACAGTAGGGAAGAACAGAATAAGCCAAAACACAATAAAATAATGACTGCACTATTAAAGAATGAAAAACTTTGTGGGTATCAATTAGTGGACTAGGATCATTATATAAAAGCAAATCACAGTATTTATTTTACTTGCAAGAGTCTAGAGAACAAAAGAAGCCCAACCATATCCAACAATCAACAAAGTTCTAGTAGACCTAGATTATGAGACTGAGTAAAGGTTTATTGATGAAGCTGAATGAAGAATGGAACACAAATACACAGACATCATTTTCACTTGCAAATATGCACTGGAGAGGGCACATCATTACAAGCAGTGACAGCTTATAAGGCTTAACTATTAAAACATAACAACACTCATTAGACTAAATTTTAAACAAAAAGCTTAAACTAGAGCTCATAAAATACCACCAAAACCAGCTTAGAATTTTTCCCTCACATTCTTCAATGTCCAACAGCTTTTTCCAAAGTATGTTAAGTGACTCAAAAGTTTAAATTCCATTAAGAATCACTGGAGATATGCCACTGGAGAAAGGTCTCTGTCTCAAAAGCTTTTTTCTAACCCACTCAAAGTAATGCAGGTGTGTCACCAATGCCACCTAGAAACAAAAATAATCACTGAATGTGACACATGTTCTTCATGGTACCTTGCATATATATCCTTACATAGGGTCCCATACTGAGATGATGACAACTAGAATTTGAATATTGAGGTGTTCATACCACTCCTGTTGCTCGACAGAGTAAATCTGGCAAATTTTCAGCTCTCCTTCAGTTGAAAAATACCCAAATCCAAACCCCAGGAATTCACCTTTCTAAATTGGAACAGATTTACTTTGAAGGGAAGAAGGGGAAGATGAGTAGAAATAGCCCAGTGTGAACACTGTTTTACCATTCCCATATTTTTCTACTTGTATATGCAACTATTAAGATGAGTCTACTTGAAAATATATCTTCATTCCATTGCCATGATTGCTTGATATTAACTACAGATATGTTTATTTTCTGCTCATCCTTCCTCCATTCACTTGATACGCATGCTGCCTGTCCTCCACTGCTGATCAGTCATTTGGAATGTGACCTAAAATTGTACAACCTTCTTTGACAAAAGCCTCCTCTAAAGCACACTCACGTAAGTATAAGGAAGATACATTTTTCTTTCATTATATCAAGACCTGGACAGTTCACCTACAAACTAATAACCATTCTTTCCCATGGCAAAATAAATAAACCTGGAGATACCAGGTAGAACTTCCCCAGAATAATTGAAGATTTTTTCCCCTTTTGAACATTTGTCAACAAGCAGGATTATTGAACAAAATAAGTTTCCTTGACAGAATGATTTCAGCTTTTGAGAAAATGTATTCTGTCAACAAGACAGAGTAAGAACTTGACAAAATAATATGTCTGAACCACTGAAGTGTTTTGAGTTTTCTTCTCAAGCATAAAAATGAGAGGTTGTGTGTGCGTGTGCACAAAGTCAAAAGTAACTCTTTTGACATTATATGCATGTTCTCTCCTCTGGTGTCAAAGTCAACGACAAGGTCTGGCAACCTCTCTAATGTTTTCACATAATGAGCTACGGCCAGAATTGAATGTCATTTACAGAGACTGACCTCAGGACCCTTAAAGAAAGTCCTTTCTAAGCCAAACAATTAGAAAAGAATTAAGCAACAAAATCAAAGTACAGCAACAGCCATAGTATATGAAAAAATAATCCAAATCAAAGCAAAAATATCTGAACATCGCCCAGGAAGAGTCTTTAGGCTGAAAAAGTGAGAGGTAAACCATGGTCCTGAAATTATCTGGAGGTAGTGGCATTCCTGCCTTATCCACAACTCCATGCTCTGTATCAGAAGCCCTGCTCCTGCAAAACAGCTGGTAAGCTTTCACATCAATCATAAAATCTCTGGTACAGCTGAATTGCCTTTTATGAAAATATTTGCTGGAAAAGCTATGGGGAAAGAGGGAGAAAGGGGAAGACTTCAAGCATAGGATTTCTAGTCTTACTCTTTTTCACTGAATTCAGCATCTCAGTAAGGGAATTCTGGCAGTAAAAACACCCAGCACAAACTTTTAAATCAAAGCTGAGATTTAAATACTTCATTCTTGTCCTCACTATCAGATCAATAGTGGATGCCGATAATTTATAGATACCGCTATAAAAGTGCACTGATAGAGTCAGCAGTGGAGAGAAGCTAATAAAGAGGTGGGGAAAAAAGGGAAAACATTATTTACAATATGCTTTGCCTGCACTGGAATGCAGTCACCATCAACATTTTTCATTGGGATTTGTGTTGCTGGATATACTGTATTTCCTCATGAGTTCCAGTGAGGGGAGGAAAAGAATAAATAAATAAAATCAAAAAGCAGGCATTACCTTTGTCAACTGTAAACAGAATATCATCCATTTTCCTACTACCTTTATAAAAAAACTTGCCAAGAAATTTCCTTTCATGATTGAATTACCAAAACATTTTTGATACTTAATGTGGAAATTCTTCATGTTTATTTGTATTGCTGCTATGACCGACAATATGTTTTAAGAGTCTCTCTAGACTATCAGTTACTTTTCAAAGGTTATTGATACACTTGCTTCTGCCTTTGCTTTGATGTTGACTATGCATTTCCTATTGGCCACGTGTACACCTGGCTTTAGATTTTGTTTAAGGTCTGACCTTTTATGGCAAGTTCTGTACTTACTAATGAAACAGCCAAAAGGAAAACGAAATATGTCTTTCCAGAGATAATCTGGCTGTGATGCAAAGCCTGTTTATGAAGTCCTCAGTGTATTTTTTATGTCTTTTGTTCTGCTGAAATAACTGGATCAAATAATAAAATGATGACAGGAACATGTGGCATCAAAATACAGGTACAGCGTGTTTTACCACTGGGGGGAAAAGTCTTGATATTAAGTCTTGCTTTCAGCAGTCTTAGCAAAGCCTACTGCTTGATAAAATAAGTACTGGGACATGGTTTTCAAAGTCAGATACTGGCATAAGAGTCTCAATTTTAGAAGCTGACTACAATGGATTTTTCGAGTAAATCTGTGACTTAAGAATTCTCCAATGCAGCTAGTTAAAAAAAAAAAAAAAAAAAAAAAAAAAAAAAAAAAAAAAAAAAAAAAAGTTGATAGCAGTAAAAGAAGTCCCAAGAATACCATAATACTGGGAAATCGATGTAAGACATGTCAAGCTGTATTCTCACAATTGCATATATGATACACTTTAATAAATCCAGTATGTGCAACTTGAATGGTTGGCCTTATGAAGTGCTAGTGACTGTACAGTAACTACTATAGTGGAGTATTAAAACAATTAATGCATTCTATATACTACATCATTTTGCTTTATTCTTGTTTTCCCCCTTTTTTACAGGGTAATGAGTGGTGTATATGTACGCACATGTGTGAGTTTCATTGTTTTCAGCATTACTTGTGAGAATCTCTACAGAGGGGGTTCTTTTTTGTTCTACTTTCTGTTTTCCTTTGTTCTACTGGAGAAATTTTACCAAAACCAACACTAAACCAAGATTTTTTCACCAGTTCATAGCTCATAGAGGTAAAATGTCATGGCCATCATATCACATAAATCAAATGTAAACTACTTCCATACTGGACTTTCTTGTAACAGAATGTTGTACTTAGGGTTGCTTTGATGACAAAGTGTTCATAATAACTTGCTTTTCCTGTTGAAAGGCTATTGAACCTCGTGTTTCTGTGTTCCCATATGGCATACTGAAAATTCTGCTCATACATCTGGAAGAACATAAGCCAAACATCTCTAACACCCACAATTCAACACAAATAGTATGTGAGCAGAGAAAAGTTACATTGTCAGCGTGAATGACTGAAATAGTCAAAATGCAAGAAAAATATAGCCAAAATAATACAGCTAATGAAATCAGTGAGGAAAAAATTCAAGAGTTCAGTAAGCTATTTTTCGGACACTTGAAAACCTCATGGAACTAAGAAGAAGGAAAAAGACTAGAGGATGTGAGGTGGTGTGAAGCCACGAGCAAATTAGAAACCAGAAAACTGGTCTTTACTGAAGTCAACACATTTGGTCTGATTTCTGCTCTATAGTTTGAAAAAGATCCCTCAGGCTCAAGACTTAAAACCAAATCCAGTTCACTTTTTCAATATGACAAAAAAATTTATTCCCAGTTAAATGGAAATCTGAAATACTGTTCTTCAAAAACAGAGTGTGCAAATGTACGTAAATATATAAATATACACTCACCAACTTACATGCAAAATATGTGTGTAAATGGAATATGTATTTGAGTTTGTATGTACACACACACACACACACACACACACAGAAAGAACATAAATAAACGTATATCCAGAAAAGTTTTTTCCTTTTCATGACTTTCTAATTCTTCCTAAAGTTTAGCATTCTGCATCCACTTACTTAAGGGAAACAGACCTGATGATCTGCAAATTCAGTAAAAGCATGTCAGTATACTATTCTTGCATGCAGAATGTGACATCAGAACAAAAATTAAAAGATTTTAATGAGTGTTTATAACGTTTTACAAAGATATTTTGAAGCTTGCTACAATATTAAAGAAATTACCACCACAGCAGAGCGCTAGACTCCTGTGCCAATTTTTTGTGTTCGTAAATTTCCCTTGAGGTCCCACAAGTGGCACTGCGGCAGCCTATGTTCTTAAAGCCCCCAGGATCCTAGACTTTAAGATCAAAAGCTCTTTTAAAGAACAGCAGGTGCTAGAAGCTTTTAATACATAAGATGTTGGAGACATTGGGAAAAAAAAACCCCAAAACCAAACACTAAAAACCTAGCTGCTTTTCACCCTATCCAGCTATGTATCTCATGAATCCCGTGAGCAGGTTAATCTTTGACACAGCCTCGAGCTACTTTTATTGTAAGAAGTTAAGCAAAGAACAGTGTACAACCTGCCACATACCAGTCTGGGATGTAGAGTGGTTTGAACTACAGCAAGCTACAGCACACATTAGGATTTCTATTAAAAATAAATAAGGACTTCTCAACATTTTTCTCCTTAAGAGGGAACAACAAAGGATACAGACACAAAAGTGAATATTAATCTTCCAGTTTAGCTTTGTACTAGGGTATGCCACAGAGCAAAGGGAAATAACAAGAGCTAGTGCAATCAAATAAGTTTATACTGGCACATGGGTGGCTTCTTATCATTCAGATCAAAGGATGTGCCTTCCTCGATCAGACCATCGGTGTGCATGTGATCCTCCCTAGGAGACTGACACTGCCATATACTATACATCTAACCAATTGTGTGCTTTGACACAGAAACCCTTTGAAAAGCCCATTCTGACTGACTGAACGTTACTAGCTATACAATCCACAGTCTGAATATATAGTGTGGCACTTCCAAGTCTCCTTCTATTTGTTTTCAATTTATTTACTTTTGTAGCCATAGCACGTTCCTTTGTTTTCAAACTACAGAACAAAAATTCTCCTCTAGCACAGCACCCATTAAAAAAACTCAAAACCCCAACAAAACAAACCAGAACAAAAAACACTTCTGAATATTATCAGTTTTATAAAGAATCCCAAACAAGCAGAAAACAGAGCAATTGGAAATCCACTGCCACAAAACCAAAATAGCTTAACGGTTATCTGTGAAAGTATTTACAGAAACACTCCAGATGGACTGAATTATTTTACATAAAGCATTCTCTTCATAACATCACCCTGCAGGGTAGGTGAAACCATATATTAATAAATAAGGTACAATTTCTCAAATGTGTACAACAATCCCTATGCTAACAGTAACTGTTTAATGTACTTTTTACTTTAGTCTGGCATTTTGTAGTATCTATTACATGTCTACACTCCACAGAGACATAACACCTAGTGAGGCTGAGTAGATTTGAAGGAGTATTTTTCATTAACTGTAAGGAATAAAATAACTGACAGAACAGTAAATAATAAAAATGCTCTCCAATAAAACGGTGTTTCTCTGAGGTGCTACCAACATGCAACTCACAGAAGAGGAAAATAGGACATTCGTTTAAAAAAGGAAAACAGTTACCTGTCCTGGATTATACAAATCTCTGACTTTATGTTTCCAAAATCTCTACATATAGTAGACATAAATCCCTTTCTTTTATTCCAAGGAGAGGAACGCTTGTATGCAAAGATCCTCTCCACAGTCTCAACGTGATGTCCAAAGATACCTGTCACTATTTTGGTAATACCTTTTCCGCTAGAAAAGAATGTTTTTGTCTCCAGACCTTGTGAAAACACCTGAGCTAAGAAAGAGCACTAAAGTCCTCTGAACTGAATTAAAAAAAATAAATAAATTATATTTTAGAAAGTCTACAGAATAAGAAGAAAATGAATTGTATTTTAGTCTTTCTGTTTGACAGCTCTTTTGAGCTGGCCATCTGCATTAATTCTGTATGCCTGCCAGCTGACAAGTTCTATTTGTTGAGCAGGTAATTGTAGCTGTTTTATTTTCCCAGTAACACACTATCACAAAACACAAGAGTGTTCAGCTTGCTTTAGATATGTTCTTCAATATACAGGGGCCAGTGAATAATAGTGAAAACTGTTTTGGCTGACAAGCAAAGCATGAATGTGTCACATCAAATACTTTGTCTTGCTCAGTGTTCCTTCAGAACAGATAGCATTTAGCTTTCATATTTTACAAGAATGACTTGCAAAGATAGCTGTGAATAGGTTGTATTTCAGAGACAACTTTTTAAAAACTTTTTTTCAGGTTTTTAAAACTTTCTCTAAATCTATAATAAAACAGGTAAACATTATAAACCACAGCTTTTAAATAAAGAGAAGGAATTTGAAAATTCAAGACATTATATTACATCACAAACAGGTTATGTTTTCCTGGTCATAAATATTATCCCTTTATAAGTAAAGCTGTATTTTAAATGAGCTATTTCAATATCAGTATCCCTGGGGATGAATTTTAATTACATTCTGTTTAAGATATATTGCTTTGCAGAAGATTTGATTGTTTTGCCGTATAATTTACAAAGAGTGTAACTAGCAAATTCACAGTCTAGGTTTTATCCGGTTAAATAGCCAGCTAGTGAGTTATTCAGTAACCATTTTTCAGCACTGAGGTCTAGCAGTCTTTGGAGCACTCTTCCACAGTCCGCCTGAACCACCAGAGGACAAGCCTTACAAGCAGCGGTGCTAGCGCAGCAGTGACCTGACCTGTGCTGGCTTTGGTGCCCTGTAACTCCACTCAGCGCACCACCTCTGCTATCCTGAGTTACCACCATAACAGATGGAGCCCAAAGTCATGGACCTAATCCACTCAATGGACATTTTGTGGATACTTGTGGACATTTATGGACATTTTACAATCATTTCAGATGGGTGAACTGTGGTCTACATCCTTTCATGTGCTGTTCCACAGTGACTGAGCCAGGCTCACTACTAAACGTTTCCCTTGCCCTTTCTGAGGCATTTCAGAAACTTTGCTTGTACCTTACTATTATTTGTCCAGTCCAGATAAACCATTTTAGGAAGTTAAATTAGCCCCTAAATGGTATCTTTTTCCATAAGGTTAGTTTTTAGATAGTCAGCTTCCTGCGCCCTCTAACCACACAATGGCACAAAAGGCAGCACAGCACAAGGCAGGAACACACGGCTGGCAGCAGATGGGAGGACTGGTACCTGTGAACTAGATTTAGACCAGCTTAAATTTCCATTTATAACAAAAATCTGATAAAATGATTTCCCATCAGACTGTGAAGTGAGAAGCAATTTTTTAAAATATTTTGAAAACTGTTGTTGAAGTAATTAAGGTAATTTCTGTTTCAGAACACAGAAAACTGTATTTTCAGAGTACTGGCAAAAGTTAGTCTCCTATCTGATTCTGGTGTTGCCTGAGGACCATGTTAGAAATGTGCCAGTTTCAGGGCAGGAAGGGTTCAGATTCTATTATTTCAAGAGAGTTAACTTGTGCAATTAAGATACAGGGGGGGGGAAAGCAGAAAAGAAACCTTACCCACCAGAACACACGTAGACTGAAACATCACAGCTTTGTTCATCAGAATGGGAATGCAATTGATACTGCACATGAAAAAGTTACACTGCTTCACAGAATGGATTTAAAGATCATCCTCAGTCTGAGCAGCTCATTATGATGGTCACTTCTAATGCTGTATAAAGCAGTTCTTCTTCCTTCAGTTTTGGTTACATGTGCTATATAATCAACAGTGACAGGGATGCCAAGAGGGCATATTCTAGATATTCAAATATTAGAATTAAAAAAAGAATCTTTAAAAAGATGGAGCTGTAAATGTGCAGGGGCATTAAAAACTACAATGGCTTTCACTTAAATGTGGAAATCAATAATTATTCAATAACAATTCCATACCCATGGGAATGCAAGTCCTGACCAAAATCTGTATCTCACAATTTATTAGAAAGAGAGAGCGAAAAAGGATCTGAGCTGTAAGCACTTAACGTGGAGAGAAAAGTAAATCAGAATAAACTTCTGTACTTAAATGGTTTAGGGCAAGGAAACAAAACACTACCTACTTTTGACTAAACTACATATCACTAACCTGAGCTACTAAGGCTACCAGAACAAAGATGTTTCCTAAGCAGCACACTGCAGATGAAAGGCTTGATTTACCAGTGTACTCATTGACTTTACACCAGTCCTATTCCAGTACAACTTGAAGAATCAATAGGTATGACTCACTGCTGCCTGACTTTCATTTTGAACTAGGGTAATTTTATTTGCTAAAATGATGCAACAGCACCATTAAAAGAGAAATAAGATTCATTATGTATAAGCATTTAGGCTTATGACTCCCCCCATTTTCTAAAATCAATGGCAAAATTCATCCACATCCTTCTGTCAAATACTGTTCCACTCAAACTCAGAATTCAATTTTAAAAAATACCTTTCAAGTCTGTATTTTCTCATTTTTTTTCCTTTGCTAATCAATCATTTATACACCAGTACTATGCCTTTATTATCCCATTATTTCATCTCCACTGAATAACAAAGAAAAGTTCCACTTTAGTTGCAAAGAATAATTGTTAGCATTTATTATGCAAAACTTTTAATATATAGATTTTATTTTTATTAAAATCAAACCTATCATGAATTAGCACATCAAATTCGACATATTACCTGTTTAACACTTTAAGGCTGAATCTTGAAGTGACTAAAATACGTGTACAGGCAGCAGTAGACATGCATGTTTATTGGTAGTAAGTAGCAGTAGATATGCATATTGGATAGGTCATGTGCCTTCTAAAAAAGGTGTAGAGTTGCACTCGGTAACATAACTGTTATATGAACACCTATTGAGTAAGCAATGCAATACCATGCGTACACACGTGCAAAAGCATATGTGACAGCAGAAATATTATTACCTTTTTTATTTTTTAATTAGTTATTATAACTTTTCTTTTTGTCTGCTAAGGTAGAAATGAAATAATTACATTGGCAATTATGACACATGGAGTGACAAACCAATAGGAATAAAAAGCTTCCCTTAAGGGCAACAAAGATAGGGTTAGGATCATGATGATTCTCTTTCTTTTTCTGTGTCTCTCCCCCCATTCTTCTCAAAGCACAGTTAGAAGCTAAAAACTTAAGGCAGAGAGTTCTACAAAAGTGTCGTCTTTCCAGGAAAAAAATAGTTTTGTCTGAATTCTAGAAAGTAACCGGTGAAACACTTGAATGCACAATGTATCGGGGACCCCTCCAAGCATTTTTTCAGTCTTTCAAGATTTTTTGACTGCCTGAGTTTCCTCCTCTAGCCTGCTTCTTTTTATCTATATAGTTGTGTATCACTGTGTATCTAAACAAGATGATTTCTTTTTCCTTACTGAGACTTTTTGTCAGGTCAATATTATCTTTCATGTGTAATAAATCTTCGTTTTTTTAATATGTAAACAGCGTTAATTGTGAGGAAAATGAACTGAGATTCTGGAATATCAACAATATTATTAAGAATTGTATCTTTAGATTTAGCAGGGTAAATGGTAATTTTAATGTGCTAACACCTTCAGTAAGGACCACTGCGAGGCAGAAATGAAACAGCAACAGAGATGATGAAAGCCTAGAGGGAACTGACAGTTACCTGGGACTTCTGTGGAATAAAAATTGTTTCCCTGAGGAAGGGAAACATGCAAAACTACTTAATTTTTAATCTTACTTTTAATATTTTAAATCAGACTGTCTCAGATACTTCTAACAAGAAGAGACCTAATACAATGTAAGTACACTATTAGCTTAAGATGGCAAACTTTGCCTGTTAAATGCTTGGGTTATAACTAGTCTATATTTATTCTCTTCACACACAAGAAATTAAGTATAAAGGAAAAAGAAGGCCTTTCCGAGTAACTAAGATAGTACACTTTAGTTGCAGACACATATAAAAAATAACATCTGTGGTTTTATAAATTACTTTGTGTAATTTAATTGATAAAAACTAGCTTTTACGACCTTAAAAAACCACAGTAATATGCATAAGGAACAAGATGTACTTATACTAATAGAAATATGATAATACTGCAGCAAAATAAACTTGCAAACTTTGGCAGGGATTCTGCCCAACTTTAGCAACAGTAGAGACAGAAAAGGATTTTTAATCTCCCTCTTCAAAAGTTTTGTAAAAGGTCAGTGTCGTCACAAGCACTAGGCTACACAAGGGGGATGAGCTAAAAAGGAACTGCAACCACACTTTGAGCTCTGCCCATTTTGTGAGACCAGAGGAAAGCCTATGAAGCTATTTTCCAAACTATTTCTATGAATATTACTGTATTAGATGCTCCTGGTCTTTTCACAGCACCAGAGGCATGCAGGCACAGACATGGGCACCATTCCTACAACGTATTTCATTCATTTCAGCAAACACAAAAAACTCAGCTCCCATTCAAAGTACAAGACTGTACTAGAGGAAGTGCAAAACTTTTAAAAACAGATTTATTCAGACTATTCAGACAGCCAAAGCATCTATTAATACATATCCAAAAAAGTGACACAATTAACATTCTTAAGTATCAGTCATCATTATACAGAAGCAGCTTTTCCTAAAGTTAAAATTTCAAAGTTCTCTTTCTTCTTTGGCTGTCAGCTCAGAAAAATGTTTAAAATTTCTTTGCATTTATCTGGTGTTTGAAGGGTTGAAAATACAAATATTTGTTTTAAAGATGACGCATATTAATAGATATGTAATTTAAACCAAGAAGCACTAGAATGATAGGTCAGCTATCACACATAATATGGGCTACATATTTTCCTAGCACTGTGACCAAAACTGAGGAAAATATTGCATGGCAGTTTAAGGGCACTTCAGAGTATAGCCACAATTACTTTAGACTCACATGTTAAAATCTAAATTTATCCAGAAAAAGTCTAGCAAACCAAATGTCAAACAAAAACACAGGAGAAAGGCCAGTATTCCCTTTTTTCACATAAAAATTGAGAATGGAATCTGTGATTTAAGGGTGTCTTGCTTGCTTGCTTTCACAGGTTAATATGAAAAATATGGTGCTTAGAATACTCACTTTATACAGAAGTACCACAGTAAGACTATAAACTTTGGTTTGCCTTATTTTTTACATTCTTTTGGCTTCCACACTGAGAGTAATTGCTGTCTTATAGAAATTCTGACATATTTCTGTTGTGCACTCTTACAAGTTTCCAGGAATACAGTCAGCAGGTATTAACAGGGTCAGTTTGCATTCACGTATCTGTCACATATTTCAATAGAAAGCTGACAAAGATTTTCCTTCAGCCCTTTCTTAGGCACTTGGAACACATGGCAGGGTCTAGCGTTTTAAGCTCCCTGCAAGGTTTTGCTCACTGTGTGAGTTAATTTAGTATGTTGGACACATCGAGTACATAAGTGAAGCATCACCTGTATGAAAAGGAAGTCAATAGCATAGTCTGTGAAAACAGTACTTTTGAGAATCTGCCTAATTAATTATAATTTACTCTGCAAATTATTGAAAGAGTCAACATGCACTAGTTTTGCACCTTCTGTCTTTGGTGGTTAAATACAAACGTTGCCATACCTCACTCGCCTATAGCTACTCTAGTAATGCAAAAAATAGTCCCAGTGACATAGTCAAGATATGGAAACTAAAGCACTTCATATACATTGATCTTGTTGACATTTAAATATATTTCTATTTTAAATTCATATTCCTTTTTTATATGTTGAGATCATTTTCCCCAACATTTCCTAGAAATTTATGATAAATAATTTGAGCTAATCATTTCAGAAGAGAAATGAAAAATGCTTCATTTCAAATTTCTAGATTGGAAACACCTGAATTCTGTTCAAAACAAAACATTTTCCTTTCAATTTGCTGGAATTCTAATATATTCTTTTCCTGTTGTTTTTTTTGTTTCGGTTGTGTTTGGTGTTTTGTTTTGTTTTTGTTTTGTTTTTTTTTTTTTTTTTTTTTTTAATAAACAATCATTGCCTTAAAAAAATGCAAACTGCTTATTTTTTTCTAGATCTACTTTGGAAATCAAACATCTTGGTGCACTGCTGTCAGTCATAGGGTGGCTTACTCTAAACATAACGTGAATATAGTACAACAGAAAAAGCAGAATTGTGAAAACCAGTGATCATTTTGACAACAGTGAAAAAGTGCTATTCTTTTGATTGTTATCAATGCAAGCAAGACCTTTTTCATTTCTTCTCGTTTAAGTAAAAAATTCATAGTAATTATTTGCTTTTGGAATTCAAAGGAATTAAGAAAATTCAGAACACAAACGGAAATAAATCTATTTTCTCTCTCCATTTCTGCAATGGAATGTACCATTCACCATCACAAAAGAAAAAAAAAAAAAATGGCAGTGACCCAATCTGTTTTTTTAAGGAAAAGAATAAGACAAGTCACATCAGACTTGGTGGCATTCCTCATGTTTGCAACTGAAATACTGCTGTGAACTACCACATTTTTGTGCGTGTGGGTTTTTTTTGGTTGGTTGTTTTTTTTTTTTTTTATGATAAGGTGAACAATTAGATATGAGCTATGTCACAAACTGACAAGACTGACTGAAGGTTTTCTAGTAATGTATATAACTTGAGTGCAGTCATGAGCAATACCAAGCATCCTCAACATCTACTATAAGAAATCCCACCATTGAAAACAATAGCAGCAGAAAGCACTTCTTGACCACCAGAAGCATTTCACATTTCATAACTGAGCCCCAAAACATACTGCCTTGGTGAGATGGGAGTTTAAAACAAAATGAATACCCAAAATGGCAACACAATATGTACAGCAAATTCTCTGTTAAATCTCAAAAAACAATACTAATGAATATTGCTGAAATGCTGTCAAAACAAACTTAGTCATTGTACCACAAATTAAAATCGTGACCTTTAGAAAACTGCATTTTCAAAAAATAGAATGAAAACAATTTTCAATTATATATTTTTTTATATTCATAAAAATTTTGGCAGTATAACCTTTAAGAAGCTTTATAAGTTTTACACAATGTTTTATCTCACCTTACTAGTAAATCCTTGTAGAGAGTAAAAAAGTCATCACTAATCATTACCAAAGTTTGAAAATTATTTCTTATTTTGATTCCTTGGTTTTTTTGATCATTTCTGATTTAGATTGGGCAGGACCTCTGACAAAACTATTTTCTCCACTGAAAGAAAACTATTATACGGTCACTTGTGTGAAATCTCTCAAGAGCCCAGAAAAATGCAGGTTCAAGCAACAGCAGAAAAATGCCCCAAAGGTCTAAATGTCCTGCACACACACAAACAATTAAAAAGTAAGCTGAATACTGTATTATACAAAAATAACATAAGAGAAAGTGGCTTTCTGACCCTTGGGGAATGTGTATTTGTATTTGCAGACCTAAACATGGAAAATGGCCATTCATATTCATAGAGTTTCTACAAAAGACTTTCTGTAAGGGTAGCAAAATGGAGATAAGCTATTGCAAAGAACATGGGATCCGTGATTTAGTTTCTTTCTCTGGCTGCACTTTGTCACTGACTTCTGGAATCAAAGGAAAGATTATCAACATGTAGAAGGGCATGTGCAAAGTAAGCCAGTTTGAGAGCCAAGAACCGGGTCATCTGCTGTTAGCTTTGAAAACTGCTACATGCTGCACAAAGGCAGGGCCAAAAAACACTGGTAAGAGATTTCCCTGGGTTTAGAGCAGCTAACAAATTTGCCACATGGAAAAAAACTTGTTACTGGATTCTTACTGAAAGCAACATAAAATCTGATTCGGTTCTGCATAGAAGCAGCCAAATTAGGACCTCATTTAAAATCAAGATCAATATTTGTAATTTTTTTTCTTTTTTTGTGAAGTCTTAACATCTGTTTCTTCTGTATGATTCTATCAGTAAGGTTTATGAGCTAAAGGAAAAGTTTTGCAGTAAATTGCCCCAAATCACATACATTAGGAGCTGGGCTGAAAAGGATTGTCAATCTTTCAGTATTGTTCTCCATTTCACATATTCCCCCCTACTAGGGATAGTCTTAAAAGGTATTGAAACATCTTAAAATAAGCTAAGACACAAGCAGCAGACAGTAAATCAGAGATTAAAAACCTTGGGATGTTTCCAAATTCTTGGCCTCAATCAGATAGAATATAGAGCTTGAAATGAGATCAGGTCAGCACTATTCTCAAAAATTGTTTTATTGAAAAATGCTGTCTCAATGAAAAGACAAAATTCCCTTCAGAACATCTTGATTCTTCAAATGCTTACTATTATAAAAAGCAGTTTTTCCAGGGAAAGCCTGTTCTAATTCAAAGCAACTAGATTTTACCCCAGACGACAAATACCCAGTAAAGGCATAGCAAAGGTATGTTGGCCAAGGCTGAGGGTGCTAGGAGTTTATATTTCCCTGGAACAAGGGACTGTGAATTCCCTCAGTGACTGAAGACATCACTGATTTTTTTTAATATTGTTCTGATTTTCCTTTTTTTTTTTTTGTATTAAAAAACCCACAAAGATTCCTATGCTGTATTAAAAAAAAAACCAAAACCAAAAAAAACCAGAAAACCAAAAAAACATTCCAATAAACCAATTTTAAATTAAAATCTTGCATTTTTATTCATGCATCATCTTTCAGTGGGGTGAGGGAAAGGCCAAATCAAAAGACTGAGCACTACCCCTTATTTTTTTTTTTTTATAACTATTTTTTTTATTTAGTTTATTTAGTTAAAAACACTCAATAACCAAAATAATTTATAGTTAAGCAACAGACCTGGTGCATGAATGATTCACTCTTTCTATTTGTTTTGTGTCACAGAGTAGAATGAGAAAAAAAACTTAAATTTGTTTTTTAAAAAAAATTTACATTATTTTTGGGAGGTAAATCTGTCTTAGAAAAAAAAGAACATAATGGCTTGTATGTCCTAACACATTCAGTTCATTTTGCATACTTTACTGCTGAAATGAAAATTACAATTTGTTTGTGCTGTATCATCGGTTTAAAGTATCTGTTAAGCACTTTCAAATTAATTACACTGTACATTGATTTTTTTCAGGCATAATTATTAACCCTTGAAAAGTTTCTAATAATCAATTTATATTTCATTAAGCTCTCTCTGACATGTCCTCTAGTATTTCAGCAGACACACTTCTAAAATTTTCCTTCCAACATGTATGGGCATCCCAACTTGTTATAAGAAATCCATACCGGGTTTTTTCCAGACTGCATCACCCACATTTATAGGTCCCCTTCACCAAGTGATTGGGTCACTTGAGTTCCAGTCTGCAGGTTCAAGGGACATTATATATAGTCTATTGCCTAGCAATGTGCTAGGGAACAAGTAGTTACCGGTCCCAGTACAATAGCCCTGGGATTTGCAGGTTTAGCCATGACAGCCAGTGCTCTTGCATAGCTGCTAGCACAGGAACGGCTAATGCCGAGGTGATTCTTTAAGGCAGCCACCATGAGTGAGAATATTTGACTTTGGATGCACTCACTTTTATTTTACAACAAAATTTCTTTGGCCTTAATGTCAAAATCTAGGGATTACAGTAAATACACGTCTGCTATCCTTAATCTTTTAAGTCAACTATTATGTTATTCAGAAAACGCTTTCCATGGAATTCAAACCAACCTTTAAATACAATAAGCTCTGGCTGCAAACAGATCTGTTACCTTCTTTGTTTGGTTCTGCCTTTTGTTAAGATTAAACAGAAAATGCAATTTTCCGCTATATAAGACAAGGCATGGACTCCCCTGAGAAAATGAGGGAGAAAAGAATGGCACCCACTCTCCATAAGCTTGATATTGATCGGTGGTTTTACTTTTACATAAAGTAGTATTATTTTATTATTAATTAAGGTTTAAACTGACCAAGTTTTTTGAGAAACAAAATGGTTTTCAATGTAATTTATTATTATTGATCCTTAAAACTCTCAGTGCGTTTTACTGCAACACAGACAGATTTTTCAAATGCTAGGAGGGTGTTATTTTACTAAGCTCCATGGTCCAGGCTGGGAAATGCTAATGCAACAGTCTGAGCACAAGCAGTATCTTTTGCTGACTAGTGTTCATGACATGCTCTTTGTCCTGCAGCAGAATAACGAAGACCAGAATAAAGAATAAAACCCTGACGGTGACACAAGACATAGTAGGCAAACTCTTCATAGTCTGTGTAACAGCTTTCTATTCTTATGATTCATTACTTTTTGTGGTTCAGCCAGATGTTCAACAAGATGATCATGGTTCAGGTTTTTCCACCTTGTACTAGCTTAAGCAAAGAGATTCTACTTTGACAGTTATTAAGTTCTATATGTATATAAATTACATACTAACTATAATAGCATATATTAGTGTAACTATTGATTGATAAATAATAAATTGGCTTGAAATTACATACATAAGAAGAGTGTTTCCTTATGACAAACACTAAGAAAATATTCAACTGAGGATGAAATGCAGCAGTGATGTGAGGGAGTCCAATTTTATCTGTGACCAGGTAATATCATCTCCCTCTCTGTGCTAAACAAAAAATATCTTCAGAGTGGCTACATTCTCTCATATGATGACCTTGGCTCTACTGCATGCCTCATCTCAGAAGACTGCAGGGCAGCTGAGAACATTGGATGCAACTAGAGTGTCTGTACCAGTAAGAGAGAAAAGGCTGCAGAAAAAGCAGGAGAGTGGAAACTCTACTGACTGAATGCTTTCAATGACTATATGTCCTCAGCACCCTGCACGGGAGTTGCCATCAATTACTAGAGCCTGAAGGCTGGAACAGCTTTGTGACCTGACTATTAATTTCCTGAGCCTCATACATCCCACTCACATAAAACCATTCTGTAGGAGGGAAGCCCAGTTCTACTTGCATTTTCCCCCCAACACACTTTATATTTCAGAAATGCAGTGACTTCCACAGGTAGACCAGGACACATTGCAAGCTTCTATTACTCACAAATTAAGCCAAGTTAATGCAAACTGTTCTTCATTCAGAGAGGATGGGATCTATACTGACATGGTTCCTGTGCTCTATATGAGTGTGTACAGTATTTTCTACTTTTACATACATGGAAATGAGGATCAGACCTCATCACTCTGCACTATAAGAGTAAACTGGTATGTTTTCATTAGTACTTTTGATACTTGAAAATGTAGGCTACTTAACAAAATGGATATCTATAAAAAGGTTACAAAAGCCCTGTCAAAACACATTTGGTGAATTAATTGTCGTAGTGCTTTGTAGGAACAGCATCAGAAATGATGTGCAAATGGCTTTTCTGAAGATCATGAGAATCACTAAAACAGATGTAACTAAACGCATTTGGCAGTTATTACTACGCTTGACCTTGTTACTAATTAGCTCGTGGAGTCCTGAATTTCACCATTAGGAGTTAATACAAGAGGAGAAAAAAAAAAAAAAAAAAAAAAAAAAAAAAGGAAAAAAAGGCAAGCACAATCTATTAACAGCAGTGAATGAAATCAGTCACAGCCCTATCCCATTAGAAGTGGAGACATGTAGGACAACACTTCAATGAGTAAGTGAAGGCCACGGTGGTGTGAAGGAAAGCACACTGCATTGCGGTTTTATCAGCGTGTTGGTTGCTTGTTCCGTATTACTGGGGAGACCAAGGAAAATGTCATTGAAGCAAAAAGAGGTCAAGTGACTTGTAAAATCCTTTAACAAGTGTCTTTTGTCCTCTCTGAAAAATTTCCCATGGCCCTGACAAGCTCTGCTGGTCAAAAGTTGCTCCTCACTGCAGACTGGCAATGAGGAACATCAGGGCTGCACACCCCCAAACCTAAGTGCTGTAAATGCCCACAGAAGGTTCCTGGCCCAGGCTGCTTATTATGCTCCCTTCACATGGCACGTCACTCTAAATTGACTAGCAGCACAGCCATAGCAGGATTTCCTCCTCATTTACTGCTAGTTTATTTCCCGATGACGCTGGGACATACTTTCTGGTGACACTCCTGTTGCTATTTACTTCTAATATCTCTTACCTTCTCTGACTGAGGTACTACGTGACAACTCCATCCAAACACAGTGTCATTGAGCTTGGCATTGCAGTTAAACACACAAACAGGAAAAGCTATTTGGCAAAATTAATATGTTCTCATTTTGCAAATAATAGTGGCCAAACAGAGCATCCCACATAATCTGTACAGAGCTTGATCAATGATTTTCAATCTGTAACACCAATGCCAATATCCAGCTCTAAGGATACCATTTCAAGAGCTGAAGCAGCACCAGTATTTAAGTAATTTGTGTAAACCAGCAAGTTATACCCTTCTATTCCCATCTGGTGCTTCACATTTTCCAGAGTCAAACTTCAAATTCATTGTAGAGTCTTACATGTTCAGTTATTGCTGTAATGTTATTAAGAAGAATAAAACAACCAAAATAGGCAGCACACATTTAATTTCATGTGTCTGACTGGGATCACAGTTTGAAACATAAAATTATTTATAATGGCTTTCCAACCATGCATTTTACTTCATACTTTTAATTAGCAAACTTCACAGTGAAGTTTTGTGCCAGGCATCTGCTGATCAGTGTTGTCCTGATAAATTGTACATGCTACAAACCTTTGGCAAAAGTGATATTTGCAATAACTTACTCATTGCTCTCTCTTCACAGAGAACTTCTACACACGGGTCTCCAGAAAGAGCTTGTTCGCAGATTTATCTCACAAATAATAGCTTCCCCTGAACCTGTGAGAAAAAAATACAGATATATGGATGTTCTTACCAAACTTCATCTTGGAATGATTTCCTTGGAAAAATTTGTTTTGGCCGTACTAAATGCTATACTGAGACCCACCCTCCCTGTAATGCTCTATACATTTTATAAACAACAAAACCCCACAACAAACTTTGGTAAAATGCAAGAGCAGTGACTTTTATTTCATTTTAATCTGAAATCTATTCTTATTGAAGATGCCTATAAAATTTAATTTGCAAACTATAACTTATATCTACAAATTTTAAAGCTGTCTCAAGAATTTTACAACAGGTAGAGAATTTTTCTATTAAATTGCATGGGTTTACAACGGTTTTTATAGATTCCTATTCAAACCCTAGAGAAGATTATTACAAAAATGTTAAAGGGTTTTTACATAACAAGTGAGATTGTAGAAATTAAATTTCAGTATTTTTTTGATTCTTCAAAGACTTTCTCTTGCGTATCACTTGAACATGTGCTAGTCCCTTCATCATAAACTTATCCCATGGAAAAAAAAATAAATCTAAGGCAAACACTCTGTACTACAGATTTTTTTCTTTCTTTTTTCCAGCTACAATGATGATCAGCATCAGCTGGGGTAAATGCTGGCTATATGGTTATACAAGTAGTGAATTGCTGTTACAGTAGAAAAAAGTTTGTTACTGCGACACTATAGTGGAACTAAGCTTATAAGTGAGATGACTTACTGTTATAATAGCTCAAATGAAAGAAAATTACTGTAGCACATTTGTAACACAACACAAAAGCACACTTTTAAGTGAACAAAACATTGATGACGACATTTTTCAGACTGTAATTGAGTGGGCTCTTTCATTGCATCTATGTTACTGACAATCACTTTTTAAAATAAGGTAATACGTGGGGAATAAACACAAAGCTACACTTTCCACACAGAGCAGAAAGAACAAAAACAAATAGATTGCAACTTCCAGAAAATCTGCACCAGTGTCATGTCAGCACACGTCATTATTAATACAACTTCTTTTTATTTTTTTTTTTTACTTTTTTGCATGAGCAGTATTAATCCTTGCTAAGGCACTAAAGATTATCAGACAATTTTGCTGACTATCACTATTGCTTCTTAGGTGCAAGTATCTACTTTAAAAATATTTAATCAGTGTAAGTTCTTTTTTCTGCAACCTAATTCTATTGAGAAAATAAGAAGGTTGCACTGTACCTATTCTAATCCTAGTCATTTTAACAAACATCTGTCCCTCATGATTTTTGTAGTGTAACAGCTGGCCACATAAAGTTACTTTTTGAATGTCCATTAGAAATGAAAGCATTCACTCTCCGAAACGCACATTTGTGTACTGTAAAATCCTGTGAAGAACAAGTATTCCTGAAGTAAATCATAGTATAAATTCCACAACAAGGAAGACGAATGTACTTCTACTTAAGAAAGCAAAAAACAGTAACAACCCCACCCTTCCCAAACTTAGTGATAGTTTAGTACAGCTGGAGAGAATGTGCATGTTACCTGCTTCTTCAGTTAAAACAACAGTTCATTGGAGACAGTCTATTGAAGTAAACAATAAATGCAGACTTCTGTTTTATTTTCAGCTAGCATGTCTGTCAGGCATGAGACACATACATTGTGTGTATGTACCATGTATATGAACCAATGTATAAAAACTGAGGTATAACAGATTTAAACATCTATACGTATGTATGCATGTTAATATACATAGGTAGGTAGACATGTATTAGGGTGACTCCAGAATGTTGTAGCTATAGGTGTTTAAACAAATATTGTCAAGCCTGATGAGCCTTAGAATTAATCCAAACAATTTTCTATATTGTAAGAAATAGCTGCTGGTTAACAATCACATAATTCTAAATGAAAAAAAAAAATCCTTTCATGCTAGATTTAAAATATTACCAAAATATTAATTCGCAGCTCACAACTGTTTCAGTGTTGTTCTCTTCTGCACTCATTGCCTGCATGTTTACCTAACTGAATTTTTTTCTTTTTCCATCCAAGAAAGGCAGTGCTTCTTCATTTGCTCCCAAGATCTGGCAAATTTTCCATGATACTTATTCATTAGTTAGGCTACTTTGTGTTGTACTAAAACAGTTGATTGGATGAACAGAACTAACACTTATGCCTCTGAGAACAGAATGGATATTTTTTTTTTCTAAAATTCAATTTCTGGTCAACTGCAGATTAAATTCAAGTGTGGAACTGTTGGCTTCCTCAAAAAAGAGGAATGAAGGAAAAGGACAAGATCTTTTGGGGATTCACAGGAGGAAGCAGAGGTTTCCTACATGAAAGCACAGAGAAAAGAAAACCTAAATCTCATTAAGACTAGCTATCATCATTTAGGCAGCCAAAAAAAAAAAAAAAAAGATGAAAAGTACCCTAATACCTTTTAATTTAGGGTGAATGTAGTCATAGCTCAAACTTTTTGAAGCTAGTAGAAGAGTCTAGAACTTCAGCCTGTTTGAAAATCTAATCTTGCATCATTTGACTGCAGGAGCTTTGGCCATTAGAAGTACATAAAATGTGGCCAGACATGATGGCCCTGTGGGATGTGGCCATTCTGCAATGCTGTTAGGCACAGCCAGACAAGATAACTTCCTCTCATTCCCAAAGATCTCTTTGCCTTCAAAGATGGCATTAGGATTTCATATCCAAAAAACAACCAAGCAAACAAAAAAATGGGGCTTAGCAGAAGGCACCTCTTGGACACTAATTTTAGAAAGTTTTTAGTAGGAACCAGTGAGATCCAGAGAGATTACGACCCAGTGTATTTGATCTGTCTAGAATGAAACAGGTACATCGATTAACTTCTGATCAAATCGTTCAAGGGAATGAAAAATGAAGGAGAAAGGAGATGATCTATTACATAGGATACCTTGTACAACTTCAGAAAAAGCAATATTCAAAAAATTATAAGTTATTTGTAACTAGGAAACCTAAAGTGCATTTCATTTCACAACAAATGAGATGAAGAGGACTTAAAAATGCAGTTTTGCATTTTTTTTTAGCAGCAAATAAATTATTCAGAAGGAAGAGCAACTTCTAAGCCTGTGAACCTGGATATGCCTGATGGTACAAAGACCCTGCATAATACAGAAGTAGATGTTTTCTTGGATATTTCAAAATAAGCTACAGGTCAATTAATGGGTTCACTGACCTTCAACACACACCGTCCAATCAATACTAAAAAAAAAAAAAAATAAAACTAATATCTCTCCAATTAATGGTATGTGGGAGATACAGTTTTAATATTGTTGATCAAGTTATTTGTCACTGGAGGTCTGAGTCCATTCTAATATTTTTTTCTGTCTTTATTCTTTTTTCCCCCTTACCTACAATATACTCACAGAATAGCTAAGACCCCCTCTGTGATTTTAACCTCAGTCACTCATTTCTATTTCATAGGCTAGTTTCCCTATTTTACAGAGTTGTTGTTAAACACAAGGTGAAGTTTTCAAAAGGACTTGGATGGGAAATCAGGGTGTTCAGTACTCCTTCAAAAAACCAGACTGAAAGACAGTCAAGTGTATGCTACCTAAAATTATCATAAATTACAAATTTAATAAGAAGTTACTATGTAGCAACACATACATTTTTGTTTAAAAGAAAATCTTTTCAGAAGGAACCAGAATTATACTGAGGTGCATTCAACCATATCACTGGAGAATAACAGATCTCCCCCTCACTATGTACAACCGCATTTGTCACATAATTACCACGTTATTCTCAGATAATTGTCACTGCAGAAGCAGCATATAACCCAGTAAGGTGTTGATTTGTTTTTGCTTGCATTGTCAATAGAAGGAAAAATACATCACAAATTGTCTAAGTGTTCTGACAAGAGAGCAACGGTAGGACAGATGTTTAGAAGGGGTTTTAAAAATGACAGAAGTTCTTCCACAAGAGAAATGGCAAAGCTCAGTTTCTAATTATTTTATACAGTAGGCTGTAAAAATTGTTACAGGGGGAGGAGGGCATAAATAAAAACTTCCATTTTTAAGCCAACATAGTGTTGGCTATGTGTCTGTAGAAAACAATCTGTCATTTCATTTGAGATTAATAGTAATTGAAAAATCTGAAGAGAAGAAATAAAGAAAATAATAAGAACAAAAATCTACCTACCTTTGGACTATGGGCTCATATATTGCAAAAAATTAAGAATATCCAAAATCCATGGCTGCTGTCATACATCTGCTCAGCTTAAAACGTGAAATGAGTCAGTAATTTCAACCTAATATGTACTTATCTAGTATCCCCATCACAACTGGCACAAATTAACATTGCAAAGAAGTGGAAGATATTAATTAAAGTGGAGTGCCATGCAAAAACAACTCTGCTTCTTCTCCATTAGTATAGTTACAGCCTTAATTGCCTCTGTAAGCCCTAATTGGGTGTACAGACTGAGTATTCCAGAGAGAAACACCAGCTTCCCTTTGCATTCAGAAACACTACTCTCAGCAAGACTTTGAAGCAGATTAGCACATAGATTTGTTTTACTCATGGTGAATATGCTTTCTCAATATTGGAAACATTTTTATTTTTTTTTTCTCTAAGAATATGATCTAACAACATTTAGAAGCACTACATCCAACTCATGTTCTCCAAATGAATAAATGGTCATCGGATTGTGATACCTTCTTGTAAGTAGTGCATTGATTTGGGTGTGGATGTGGATGGAGGCGATAGACTTTCAAATAAATTTTTTTTTTTTTTGCCCTGGGAGAGAGTAGCTGAAAAGCAAAAATCTGGGGTCCCTCACTCTTTCCTTCTGAAAGCACAAGTTCTGTAGCATCTGTAATGTCTTCCACCCTGATAATTTTTTTCATCCTTCAAGAACTACCAGAAACAACATGAACAACTCTCCAGACCCATCTCTGCTCTCTGAAGAAGTAACATGGTCCCTATTTCTCCTCTACTGCTTACATGAAAGGCAAGTGTAAATATTATGCTGTGCCCCAAAATGCTAAGTCTAGTAAAAGCAGCACCTGAGATCACAGACTTGTCACATGCCCAACTTGAGCTCAGCCCTGCACCCCGGAGAACCTGTCCACAACCTTACTTGACCAACACCAGCAGCTGTGTCTACTGACACATTCTGTACTAGAACTATCATCAAAGCAAAGGTTTTAACATACATTTTTGAAATCTTGGCTTCAAAACTCGTTTTGACAAGCTAATTAACAGTTATTGTTAAAGAGGACAGTACAAATTAAGTGACAAGCTTTTACCATTGTGGGTGCAGGTGGCGGTGGCAGACGGGGTGGCCCATGAGGAAAGGCTGGGGCTGTGGCATGGGGGGCCAGCCCCCCCGGGCCCAGCCGGTCTGGGGGAGATACGCTTCAGCTTTTGTCTGTCTTTCTTATCATCCATTCTAACCTGGCAATAAATTACATCAATTTTCTGCAGGTTGAGTCTGTTTTGCCCATGATGGTCACTGGTAAGCAATCTCCCTGTCTTGATCTCATGTCACGAGCTTTTTCATCTTACCTTCTCCCCCTGCCCTGTTGAGCAGAGGCGCGAGAGTGGCTGGGTGGGCATCTGGCAGCCAGCCACAGACAGTCCACCACAGAAAGACAGCAAAACTATCATAATAATTCATGGCATCTTCCACAACAACAGAAATTCAGATTTCATCTGCTATTTTTCAGTCAAGCAAAAAATGCACGCAGTTTCACATTGCTCTCCTCAGCTACCCTCACTCCTCCTCCACTGTCTGATGAGGATGCTGCTGCCAGAAAAGCCTTTAGGCTGATTTTGGGAGAGCAGTTTTACCTATTCCTACTCTGTTGATTTTTCTTTTTTCTCCCTTCTTTTGATTTTTCATTTCAATTTTTGGAAAGGTAACCTCCCTCTGTTCTTTTTTTTTTTTTTTAACCTACTTTTTTTCTGTTTGTTCCTTTTGTTCAATTCACTGAATTCATACCTTCGAAACCCAAGGAATACAGGAACTTACAGGAATACCAACCTAAACCCAAAATTCACCAGCCTGAACTTAGAAGTTAGCCTTGCTTTGAGCACGGTATTAAACTAGCAAACCTCCAGAGGTCTCTCCTCAAACTGAATTATTCTCTAATTCTATGATATACATATATACATAGGCATGTACAGAGCTTCTTTTTGACTAGAGAATATACTCCACCTCACACTGCAAAATAAATGTAGGTTCACAGCATCCCAATTCCTGCTTCTCCAGAGAATGACCTTGAATTGTTGGCATTAGTTTTTGTTGCCCGCTCCCAGGAAAGATGCCCTTATTCAGGATTATCAGAATCAGTAATGGCCTTTGCTCCTGCATGGATTTATATTATTTGCAAGTATAACTTGTGCAGCATTGAGATAGACAGAGTAAACAAGGCTATAACAAACGAGCAATACCAATGAGTTCTGGTTATCAATGTCAAGCTTCAAAAGAGAATTTTCAGTGCTGAGAAGATGAAAATCCAAACTACTGGGACTAAACACAGTTTCTCATTAGAACAGGAGAAGCTTCAAAGACATGTAAACTTAGTTGTAATGGATATACTCTTTGCTATTTGGTTTTATGTAGTAAGTTTTTTAAGACAGTGGAAAACTAATTGCTTACTAACATAAATAAGCACTGTGTGGCATGTTTGGGTATTTGCTTACTTTTACACAAAAGCTAGAGAGAAAAAATATTGTGCCTTCAGGACATAGCTGTGATTGTTAGTCTGTCATAATGATAAAAGCCTCTAACCTTGCTGTCAGTTGATGTCTTGCTTGAAGTGGCTTTGGTGTCAAATTCATTGGAAACCAGTAAGATTAATTCTAGCATGCACAGTTCATTACCTCTCACAGAAAACACCATCAACAGAGTTTAATAATTTGCTTCTGTTTAATTGTGATGTCTCCAATAATAATTATTGATTATGTAAAACAAAAATTACATTTTGTATAAGACTACTGCACAACACATAAGTAATTAACTGCCAGCCGATACTTTGCCAATTTGATTTATTAAAAGTAATGTATACACAAGTGGCAGCTAAAATGCTGTCTGCCTTCCTGCTATGTCTATTCTATCCTAGTCCCTCCCCTTCAATGCTAATCAGTGAGCAGAGCATAACAAGGAGATAATGACACATTGCTGCTATTTGTGCCAAGAGACTTTATGTAAATATTTCTAATATATTCAGTTAGTGTTCTCTGGCTACAGGTTGTATTTTAAGGTAGAAGTTTGGAAAGACACCCTTTCATGTTGTTTTGTTCAATACTAACTTTTTCAGACCATGTTAAAAATTATATTAAATGTGAAATACACATTTTTATAATTTATCTTTTAGTCAGCTTAAACCATATAGGAACATTTCCTTTGTAGGCAGCAAAGTAGCAAAGATACAATAGCTACAGGAAATTTTAACACTGAGTGTCTGAAATTCAATTAAGATGTTACATTTTGGGAAGCTAAAATATGCTCAAGTATTCTGTTATTTAAAACAAGGTATATGCAAACTATTTTTATTTATTTATTTATTTTGTAAATATCCACATGAACTTATGTTTTTCAAAAAAGCTCACAAACTCTCAGAATAATGCCAGATTCTTTCAAAGTTAGTGCTATGAAAAACTGTCAGAAAATTAGCATGTACCATTGAAAATACAAATAAAAATGACAATGAGCTTAGCAGGCATAATGATCATTTGGAGAAGCAGCAATTCACCTCACCTAAAAAAAAACCAACAAACAAAAATAAGACACTAAAGAGCCAGGCTATTACCAGCAAAACTTCTTTTCTTTCTTCCTCATATAAATGCTAAATGTAAGTTAGGAAGAAAATTAGATTCCAACTTACATAATTTTTTTAGTTACTACATTTTATCTATTTCAGAACAATTCATTCTAATTTGTGCCTACCATGAAAACAACATCCCTTAGAAGCAGACCTTTATAAAAAGTCATTAGACTATTGCTATTTTGATGGGCAAGGGTTTTAATTAACCAATGGCAGCTCGCTGATAACAATTAGATGAGATGAAGTTAAACTATGCACACTCTTTAAAAGAGCAATGGTGCTCCTGACAGCAGAAACTTAATCATTGTGTTACCTAATTGGCTGCCTGTCTGGAATTTACTTCATTGCAGGTTAAAATTTAGTATTAAACGTCCATCAATAACAGTGTGCAAATAAAAGTCATGTAAGCATACTGATTTAATGTCAAAATAATGAGATTGGAAATTCTGCTTAAGGAATTATATTTTAGCCTTTATCAAATAAAGTGCTTAGAGGGGAGGGGGCTTCCCTGCATTTACTGGAGTAGGAGATTTTGGTGGTTAATGAGAGGATCAAGACTAAATGTCAAACTAAATAGTACCATAACATCTTTATTTCTATTGCTTGCCAATTCAGAGTCACTGCTTTCATATACACTCTTGTAAGTAGTAGGCTCATTGGACAAATATGAATTTCCAGCAATAGTAAACCTTCTCAACGTTCAGACACTAATCTGAAATCCCAGTATACAAAAAAAAAAAAAAAAATATGTAGTGTAATACTTAATCTCAAAACAATTACACAATGGTCTGAGGAAAACCAAATTTCTAAATTCACAGTGACTGACAGGCTCCTATGGAAGCTACAAGGAATATTTTGAAAAGCTCGAGATATAAACTCATACATATATATTAATGACTGAAGAGATCTACTAGCATTCCATCTGTAGTGTGACTGGTTACGACTGTAACATTTCCTTAAACTTTTCCTTTAATGAGGACCTGTACTTGATCAATATTCAGGCAAAATACGGAAACTTACAACCATGTTAGGAGCTGGATGTATTTAGCTTTAACTACTTAAGGTTTTTCTTTTTTTTGTAAAGCAAAACAGTTTCTTTATATTTTTGGCTGTTTGTTAACTTCAGAAAATCAGTAATTTTTGGAGATCTGACCATCCTTCCAAACAAATAGGATGCACATGTGCCGATGTGTAGGTGTATCCAGAAACTAAACAAGTGCCCTCCAAATGTTTTCACAAGACTTTGGATCAAATGCAAAGACACTCTATAGCAAAGCATTAGAAGTAAGGCTACAGCAGCGAGAAATGCTTTTTTGGTGAGGTGAAGAGCTGACTCCCATCTAGAAGACCAGTACCAGGCCTCTCCCTCAGTTAAATCTCAGTAGGAATTCCAGCAGTTAAGTGGTGCTCAGCTCCAAGGCTATGCTCGACTTCTCCAATAATGAGTAATTCCACATGGGTCACTGCTTGCTAATACCTCAAATGCTAAAATGGGCAAACATTTGAACATAAACAACCTTATCATTTTAAACTACTGTGTGCCTACAGCTACAACTCTATTTCTCAGTTATTTTTCAGGCCTTCTCATTTACACTTCTGATACCTTCTAAGTAAAGGTACTACACAAGACATTTTTAAGGATTAACCCTGGATAAGACGGCCTTTAGAAACAAACACTTTCAAGATGATCAGTATAGGGGGAGATGATGAAGAAGACACAGAGGAAACATGAAACTTTCAGATTACCTTTAAAAATGTGCAGGAAGTCCAAAAGGGTAAGAAAGGGATACTGAAAAATGCTTTGAGAAAGCTTTGCCCTCTCATGTTTCAGCAAGGGATTCTAAATATCATCATGGGAGCAATCAATTTGCAACAGCTGTGGACAGCCTTAAGGGCTTGAACAGCTTAATTGGAGAAATGTTTTAAAAGTTAAAAGGCCAGAATCATGTCAAGTACACGAAGCAAAAATTCACAGATGCTTCTAAATTTATTCATTTTACAGTATTACAAAGGACAGCATCAACATAAGAAGAAATGTTCAAAAAGGATCATTAAAAGCTAGTTTTACTGACAAATTCCAATCACATACCAGAATATTAGTATAAGCATGTATATTAAATTTTAATCTATTCTTCAAAATTGTATTAGTAATTTTTAAGAATTATCCTTTACTATGCATTTAATGTATAGAAGCTAAATTTTCAGGTACTTAGAAACATAATAGCCCCTTAATTGAAGTCAGGATTGAAATTTAACAGTTCACTTAAACTACTGATCACTTGATTTAGTTTTCTTCTTTAAGCTGAATTTAGTGTTCATGCAAGGAGGCAATCTAACTTTCATGAAAGTTGAAGCCCATATGCATAGAATATGAATGGGCACAAAACCTCTGGCTTTTAACTTCAGAGTTGGAATGCATAATTATCCTTTGGCTTAATCATGCATCAAAATAATGGTACCTTTAAAAGAGCCTGTTTGCTGAGTAACTCAGCCCTTCAGGATGAAAACAGCCCAGGAGGAAAATAATGTCCAGACAAGAAGCAGGAATTCCACTATTCACTATCACCTCCTTCATAAAACCTGTGCTTTTTACCTTTCCTGTCATCATCTCTCAGTTTAGGAAGATGATAATGATGTTCATTACAAGCCCATCACAACCAAGAAGGAGAGATCCTTCAGCTACTGCTCTCTCCAGTGAACTATGATCTGAAATGTGGATAAATTAATAACTGAAAGAAAATGTAACTGATCTGGAACTACTATAAGCATATAAGAGTTAAAGGAGGTCGTGAAAATCTTGATGTTTGGCCCCATTCTCGCACTGTAGTCCTAATCACTTCTATGTACTATTCCAAATTTGCAATGGAGGAAAGCAGCAGAAAAAAAAAAAAACCCAAAAGGTCCTTGTTTACGCTTTGGTAGTGTACATTTACAGCTCCATAGAAAAAACAACAGTTGCACAATAACATAGGCATGGATATCTGCGTCAATATTAGTAATATACTTTCTGAATAAACACTGTTATTTATCACTTGAAAACATAACATAGATTGTTCTGATGATTATTAGATTTATATAGTATTTTAGGTAGTTTGAAAATATTATCTAAGAACTCAGCTCAAAGCGGTGTAAACTGTGATACCCTCACTGGTCTATTTACAGTTTCTCAATCTAGCACCAAGCACTCCGCTATTACATGGGATTATTTTTTCAGTAATGATTCTAATATTGGCTTCTGTGCTATACTTCCCATGTTGACTCATCCTTGAGGCACCCTTTGGCTGGAGTTAGTCTGGAAGCCTACATCACTGAGGCTCCTTCCCCAGCTCCAAACTGTGACACAGAAAAGCCACCCAAATCCTTTCAATTTCTGGGTGTTCTCCACATCTCCAAGAACTATTGCCATGTGCTTTTGTACAAAAATCAGTAAAGATGCTGATACAAACACAAGAACCAGTCCTAGTCACTGTAACACAGAGACCGCATCTTTTTAACTAGTAAGATCAGTAAATGTTTTTTTTCCTAAGAAAATCTTTAATTCAGGAGCCCATTTCTACCCAGAAAATATACATTTAATCAGGATTTAAGTATGCACCTAAGTTCTGTTTTCCCATTGTAGCAAGCTTTATTTAAGGTTGATCTCTTTTATCATCTCCCAATCCATCTGCTTACCAATTTATCTAGTGTCTATCAAAGGCTAGTAATCAAAAGCCTTTGTTGTTCTTTTATGTTGCACCATAAATAGCTCTGAAATTATCTGTTATGAAAATTACGAACCGTAGTGAAGCTATATGTCACACGAGTCCTCTACAATAAGGAACTAGAGTTAAAAGAGGAATTTGTGTTCTAATTGAACTAATTATTGGGAAAGGAGATTGCAGGAAGCCCAAAACATTGAACTAGTTCTCTGTGGAATGCCTTCTGGTAAAGAGGTCATGAAAAGAGTCCTAACCTCATGTCAGTAATTATTTTGGAACGTTAGGTAACTGTTCAAGTGTCTACTTGTTTAAAGTAATATCTAATTAACAATTAAAAAATAATTTTTAAGAAGTCCTGCTACGTAAAGTTTCCTGAAGTCCTGCCCTTTGTCAGAGACACAATCTCAGTTGCAACTGTGTGGCCTGCCTTTGATTCTAGGGATGTATAGGTTAAACTCAGAGAGTCACAGGCTATAATTTTATAGCTACATTTACTATGAGGCTGAAAAGCTGTAAGGTGTGAATCGTGCTGCAGAGCAGCACCACTCCATTATTTTAGAACAGCTGAGGAGATCCCTTTAAATCTTTATTAATAAATATATAGGCTACATATAATGGACCTGAGCCTCTACTGTGCTACTCTAAGTTTGTGTTCTCTAAAGTTCTTCTAAGTAATTATTTTAACAGAATGATATGACTGAAGCATCTGCATTACAGCAATGAAACCAATCACTATTTCCATGCTGTATGTGTACAGTACATACTGTTACAGTCTCTCCATAGCTAGCTCCTGAAAGTCTGAAAGCTGTTCCAAAATATCCCTGAAAACTTTTTCCCCCAAAGAACATTTTGTCTGTTTTCACATCATATTCTAAGGAACCTGGAGCATCTCTGGCTTCAGTTTTTTTTTTTTTTTTCTGTATTTAGCTTTCTCCTTGCTAAGAGATACTACAAAATATAATATATGCAACCTCAGTGCTACAAAATGCATTTGCTTTTTTGTCTTCTGTTCATAAAATCAGAAAAAAAAACCAAACAAAACCCTCCTGAGTTTTTCTTAAAAGATATAACTGGAAAGAAATGGTAATGTTTGCAATATCCAACTGCCTGTATTCAGACTGTTATTTAGAGGGCACAGTCCTGTCATTCTTACTTAGCCTTGACTAAGTGTGTACTCTTTGTTGCTTCCTTATGAAGTAAGCTCTTTGTATAATTTGCTGAGGGTAGTCCCACATTTGCGGTCTGCTGTTGCAGCCATTTGCAGGTGCTGCAGGAGTTCCACCAAAGAAGAGAGCAGCTGTGATGCACTCACCCTGGACAGTCTGCCTTTTCACTCCCAACACGGACACCTTTCTCCTGCAGACCAGGGCAGCAGCAGCTAGCAGGAAACATGTGCAGCAGCAGCACTTCCAGAACTGATTGTTTTAATTTACTGTTTGCTATTTTATTTACACACTTTCAAATTTGTTTTATCGTTTTCATTTTCTACTTGTAATACACACAGGAGGAAAATGAGTCAAAAGAGTTGTATCAAAATAACCTTTCAGGTTTTTTGCAGGTAGATGGGATATTCTGATATGGGAGTCCATTATTTTTCCATTTAGGCATTACAATATCCTTTAACTTACTCCCATTTTCCCTGCCTAATTTGCCATTTCTTAGATGCCAAGAACATGCAGAAATCTCTGAGGGGCGTTCCTCTCATCAGCAGAAAAGGAACATTGGAATAATGACTTTCAGGCATCGGTGGCAAGCATTGTATTCTCAGAAGCATAAAATCAGAAATGGAAAAAACTCCTAATAGGTCACCTAATCTATCTTTCTGCACAAACTGAGTTCTGCATAGTTGAAATATCCTCAATTTTGTAAGAAGTTGCCTGCTTGGGATTCCACACACAGATTTCTTGCCAGTAATGCAGTCATACACTCTTCCCCATGTCCCCTTTCAATCTCAAGGAGTCGTCAAAATTCAGAATACATAAGGAATAAAGGATGAGAAGCTCAGAGAATTGTTACATTAAAACTACCAACTTAGCCTGACATAACCAAGAGTTCTGGGCTCTGTATTAACAAGAAAAAATATTAGACGGGCATAAAATTTCTGTGGCAATAATTACTTTCTAAATGTACTGGAATGAATTTAATCTTGATGAAATTCCATCTGATGCCAATGTGGTGACTACTGCCTTTCTAATATACCTCTGTAATTCTCATATCAGGAGCAGATCTTGAAATTCCTGAATAATGAACTTTCTTACACAGTTAGATGACTACCAATACCTAAAGATACACTTTAGCAATTCCTCTCAGAAAAAAATAATTATTTGTTTGCAAAAGCTAATAGGTCTGTATTTGCTCTCTGCTTAGTTCTGCAACTTTTCAGTTACACCACCACCTTATTTGTGCTACTGTCATAAGTAGGAACTTAAAACATTAAATGGCCTCTGAACTGGACATCTGCTTAATCAAGTTACACTACTCAACCAGTTTCACCAGCAGAAGTTGTGACAGAATATCTACCCACATCCATATGGTGTTAGCAAACATCTCTAGACCACGCATCACCAAAAGGTATTAATACTGTCAAGAGTTTTAGGCCACAGTCTCACCCTACCAGTGGAATAGCTCTTTTTTTTTAAATGTGCCTTGAGGATGAAGGAACGAATTTGGAGTGAAGGAACTAAAAGGCTTATGTTTCATTCAATAGCTGTTCAGTGGATCTGGAGAAAACAGACATCTCACATTCAATTGAGTAGCAAACAGTCACAGATGGATGAGAAGTTGACCTTCGAAAGCATCATTCAGCAGAGCTGAATTAGCACAAAGATATAAATAACCAGCTATTAGTACTGCAGCAGAAGCAGTGCTTCTGTCATACTGCAAGACAAGACAATCAGATTTTATTATTTGTATGTAATCACAGTTGCTATGGGGTAGACAGGAGTGAAAAGAGACAAATAAATTATAACCTTTTTGCAAAAGTAAAATAAAAGTAGTTTTGTGGAAGCATTTAAAGCAATAAGAGCTCTTCCCAAATGGGGCTTCTTGCATTCATTTTGACAGCAAGGAAACTTTTTTCCAGATCACATAAAAGCAAAAAAGGAAAAGTTTCTGTCATAGCTTAAGCCAGTAGTTTTCTCCTATAAATGTGTTTACAGTTTTAGTCTCAACAGGGGAGGCATGTTTTGCATGTAAATAGCAGGTGGTTACAGAGAGCTACTTTGACAGCTAATGTCTTGAGCTGCCTTGACATCGGTGGTCTAATAGAGTGGCTCTGTAGTAAGTGAAGTTCCTGATGAAAGGCAACCAAATTAAGTGGAGTTTTTCATCTCAAGTTTCCAGCGGGCTATACTGTGACCATTCAAGGGGGAATGAAGAAATGATTAAAAAGAGATTGCACTCTGGCTTCAGTGGCAACTGACATAAATGAACTTGAAAAGACAAATAAGATGACACTAATTTTAAAGCTACAGTGGTTCTTCTCAGTCAGCATCACAGGGAATTGCACTTCTGAAAGCCCAGAAAACAAGCAAGCAACACCATGCTGTGGGAGAGGAGGAATGTCAAATGCACCCCAAACAGAGGTAATTAAAGCCATTGTCTTATTTATTCTTCTGTGTAGAGAATTAAAAGCTACGGTGTTTGTAATCTCTCCCAGATCCCGTGCCTAGGCGTAACTCATATTGTCTTTCTATTTCCTAAATTATAATCTGAAAATTACATTGCTGATCTCAGGAAGGTACATGATTTTCAATAGTAATGTTTCTGCACCAAGGAACTGAGATGGCCACTATTTTTCCACGCTGCAATCACACACTTTTCCTTTCCAGATGATGCACTTTCCTGTGCATTGTCTTTTAAAAACCCTGTGACTTTTGAATCCTACACAGATACTTGGGCAGAGGCATAGTATACTCATCAGTCAAATGTATTCAAGAAGTGTTAGAAGACCTATAGTGTCCAATCTATAAGGCTCTATAACACTACATAGAATTTACAACTCATTCATCCATAGAGGCACTTTCTTAAGTTTGTCTCATATGTAGATTAGGACCAGGGGTCTCCAGACTTTTCAATGATTCACAGTTTGGCTACCAACCCATTCTAGTCCTTCTGACTAGATCTTGGTGTTTAATTCTGTGACTTTATCATAAAACCAGATCTCACTCTTCAACAGCACTTGGTGTAGGTTTGCTGCTAGAGCTGCCCAAGACACATTTTAAGCACACAATCTTTCTACATGGATTTTTTTTTCCCCTCTCAAGAGAAGGTGTTACCAAGATATGCCGCTATCTGATTTCATAGTAATGTTTAAAAACAGAAAACCAGATGTTAAAGCATTAATTTTTTTCCTCAGCATTTTAGGAATTCTGGACATTACATCTCATACAACTGTGAAATGAAAGGGAGTTCATGGGGTAGCTGCTGTGTTGCAGCACACTGCTCACATTTCCAGGTAACCCTCTCTACGGATAGCTTGTGAAAGCCCAAAGTGTGAATGTGACTGTCTCCTCATAGATTTGCACATTTCCATGCCACCAGACCCTACAGTGGTGTGAAATATTCTTTGAATAAGAAAGAATGGTGTCACTGCTAATCTGTTTTCTTTGAGAAAGATCCCAGCTGAATGGGACCAAAGGTGAAAACTGCATTTGAGACATATAAGATACAACATCAGTCTGCCAAGCTATAAATGGAATGACAGTCCTAAACATTCCTTAATTATTCTGATTCTACTTTGCCTTCATATTGGTTCTTGGCAAGTGCACTCTATTTTGCCCTACAGTTCTGCTTCAGAGAAAAACTGTGTTTGTCCTGCCTCCACTGTCAGTCAGAAGGATGCCACCATAAATGGTGGTCTTACAGGAATCTGTCTTGACAGTTAATCTATTACATGATGCATACTGAGCCTATGGCTGCCTTTTCCCCCAAAACTCAGGTAGAACTAGAAATCAGAAACCCATCATGCTGGCTCCTTTTTTTCACTGTACACATCTGTTTGCATCAGTTATGTTATGTCCAGCAGCATTAAGAAGCTATATACACGTAAAGCTTAGGATCTGTGGGGAAAGGAAAAGAAACACCAATTAAATTAGACTCTACAGAAAATTAAAATACTGGTGCTCCATAACCAAATTCTGAAAATAAAATACTGACAAGAAGATAGTCCATAATAATCTCTAAAGTGTTTCTGCTCTGTCAAATATGTGCTAAGAATACTAAGAGCCCACATTTCACTCAAGGTAAAATTATCATGCAAGTGACATTTCCTCCTTTTGCATCTCATGACAAGACTCTGACTTTGAAGTCACAAATAATCATAAGAGTTTGTTAAATCCTTGCCATTTCCTTTTTACTCTGCAGCCTTGACATTGTTAGAAAGGATACAACTATAAATCCATTGCTCAGCAAAAGCAGATAACCATGTATCTTCGCTAAAGCAAGAATTCACAATGGAATATTCAAATGCAGGGAAACAAATGTGATGGAAAACACACTCTAACAAGCTTCTATTCTGCTGAGAAATACAGAGGTGCAGGAAAGCTGCATTTGGGAATGCATAAAATGACGACACACATGCCATTCCTGGGGCCTTACTTCAGTATGCACTTGCTCCAAAGGTAGCTCTTGCATCGATTTAGGTCCTGCTATGCACTAACACTACTGCCTTCCACAGTCCCTATCACCCCTCTCACAAATCTGGTAGTTGTACACATCCTACTCAGATTCCTCCTCCAGAAAATTATATGAACCTGGCTGTAATGATAGATTCCAGATATCAGATCCCATCCTTCCTGAACTGAAATAAACTTGAACATCTCCAAGAGAATAGATGGCCTTCACTTTGGGTTAGGTTGTTTTTGTTTTGGTTTTTTTTCTTCTTCTTCTCATTAGATCTAAAAATTCTAATCCTTAATAGATCATCACAATGATACTTTTGAATGCTTTGGTCAAACATTCAGCTACAATCTTATGTAATTCTTCATGTAATGAACAGTATAGGATGCATGCACCAGCATGTCTTTCCAAGTTGTAGTACAAGTTACACTTTAAGAGAAAAACTAATGTGTCAGTCGCAGAAAGCTGCAAACTTTCTCTCTCTTAAAATAAAAGAAAAAACAAAAAAACTAAGGAAAAATTTCTACATGGTACGCTGAACTTACACCTCAAATCAAAACTAAAACATTATGATTTATTGTAAATACTATGTTTACTTAGAAATTCAGACCATAAGACCAATATCCTGCCAAAAGCCTATCCCAGTCACCTGAAGTTATTTTAATATTAAAAACCACTTACTGCTGTAGGATACAATGTTCAATGAATATTTGTAACTTATTGTATTCTTCCCATTTTAAATTAAATTTCTCATTATTGATGAAACAACATACAACAGCAAAGCTACCAAAAGAATTCTTCGAGATTATAATAACGTGGAAAATAACGTCAGGTGTATAATATACATCTGCATGCTAAGTGTGATTTATTTATTACAGGTTAGCCGCCTATCTCTTTATGCAAGTTATCTGTTTAATGAGGGAACTCACAACTTAGTGTGTCTAATCCAGAGTAATACCTTTGTTAAACTATACTTCCACTTTACTAACCAATATTTGTCTTTTCTTGGGCCAAACATACTCAACAAAAGCAGGTTAAATCAAAAAGTGAATGTTGCAAAAAGCAACATAAAATACTGAACAAATGTCTGAATACAGGCATATCATTTCTGCAGGACAAATCAAGAGCCAGGTGGTACCAACTCTTTGACAGACAATAATGTTCCAACAAAGCAATGATATGCTTGTGTTAAAATCATTTTAGAATTCTATTTATTTTTTAAAAAATGCTGTGGAAAAGATAGGATATATGAAAAAGTACAAGGATTTCTTCTTCTGACTACAACTGCAAATAACTCTAAGTATAACACTGATTAAAAATCATTGCTCTGTAGCAGTAAATCACTTACCTGGGAAAGTGAGCAGACCGAATTCAGTCTAGCTCTAAGGGAATAAAAATCTGTAGCAGAAAAAATCAGTTCAAACTCACGCTGGACATCTCATTAGATAAGCTGAGGATTAATGAGGCTAGAAACTAACTGCACTTTTGTTCCTAGAAATGGTCTTTGTCTGATTTCAGGTCAGACACATTGACAAAACAGTATATAAAAATTATATAGGCATTGTCCTTGATGTTTCTGTTTTCTGCAGAGAGGACTTCTGTGCTCTAGTGTAGCAGTCAATAATATTCACATGCAGTTAAAATTAATCTTAAAGAGGTGTGACAGATTTTATCCTTCATCATTTTTAAGTTTGTTAAGATAAATGAAGCACATTTCCAAACCTGATGATGTTTTTATTCTTTACATTAATGTGTCACATTACTAATAAAGACTGCATGTATTTATTGCTATTACCACACACTTGTTATAAAACTAAAAAATAACCATTGACTGAAATAGTTGGTTAACGTAAGCTGCTACTAACCTTTGGATTTTTCACATCTTAGACCTCCGTGGTTTTTTATTTGCTTGGTTTTTAACAAAGGGTCTTCAGAATATAATGTAGTTTTAATCACCTCCAGGTGATCACTTAATTAACACTGAATTAAAATGTACCCTCAGTTGCCTATCACCAGTGTGTGGCATGTATTCATCACACAGAATGTACAAGATGAAGAATTTACCACATGTGTTTTTCTTCTGCAATGCATGCTAGGTATTGTTAGTGTCTCTCTTGCCAACAGCCAAAATGAAACATTGTACAGAAGACAGGAGTGAGTAACTGAACTGAGAACAGCCTTCAGCTTTTCACAGAATCATGGAATGGTTTGAGTTGGAGGGACCTTAAAGACATCTAGTTCCACAGCCCCCCTGCCAGGGGCAGGGCCACCTCCCACCAGCCCAGGCTGCCCCCAGCCCCGTCCAGCACCCCCAGGGATGGGGCACCCACAGCTGCTGGGGGCAGCCTGGGCCAGTGCCGTGCCACCCTCACAGGGATTTCTTCCTTGTATCTAACCTAAATCTGCCCTCTTTCAGATTAAAGCCATTCCCCTGGTCCTAGCACTACATGCCCCTGTGAAAAGTCCCTCTCCAGCTTTCTTGTTGGCCCCTTTAGGTACTGGAAGGTGCTATAAGCTCTCCCTGCAACCTTCTTTCCTCCAGGCTGAACAGCCCCAACTGTCTCAGCCTGTATTCCTAAGAGAGGGGCTCCAGCCCTCTGATCACCTTTGTGGCCTCCTCTGGACTCTCTACAACAGGTCCGTGTCCTTCTTACATTGGGGGCCCCAGAGCAGAATGCAGCGCTGCAGGTGGGGTCTCACAGGAGCAGAGTAGAGGGGGAGAATCACCTCCCTTGACCTGCTGGCCATGCTGCTTGTGATGCAGCCTGGGATACAGTTGGCTTTCTGGGTTGCAAGCACACATTGCTGGTTCATGTTGAGCTTGTCAACCAACCCCCGAGCTCTCTTCCTCTGGGCTGATCTCAATCTGTTCTCTGCCCAGCCTGTATTTGTGCCGGGGATTGCCCCAACTCATGTGCAGGACCTTGTCATACTTCATTCTTTCTTGGTATTCCTTATAAAAATAATCCATCTCTCTATCACACCACATTTAACTAGTATTGATAATGATTCTCTGAAGTCCATTTTAAAAACAGAAGTTTCTAGAATATATCTGTACATTTTGACCATGCGATCTATGTTTCTTTTCCTCTAAACCCCGTTTATTAAGCCTTGATACACAGTCTGTCAAGTAATCCAGATGTGTTCAGACAGGAAACATTTTAGATAATTACCAATCCCCAAGTTTTTCATTATTTATACACAGTTCTACATCAGTTTTCTGATATTTTCATTACTCTTGCTCTATTCGGGGGCGGGGGGGAACTACTAATTTAACACTGCTGATGATTTTTAACTACTACTACCATCTCAGATTCACCCCAGTTAAGCCTCAGGAAGCTCGCTTTCACATCCCAGGCATTAAGATGTATTAGTACTGTTCCTTTTGGGTTGGATGAATGAAAACAAGAGCACTAACCACCACCAAGTTATTATGACTACCTTAATCAGTGTCTCCTTCCTAATGCCTTCAGCTGCTCCATCTGCAAACTGTGAAATCGAGTGGAGTACCACTTACAAAGCTTTGTGAGGCAGAAAGCAATTACGGAACTTCCTTCTTGGATCTCCTCTGATAAGATCCAATAAAATAAGCTCTGTTTTGTGTACTGGGTTATGATGCCATCAAGACCCAATGCAAGAGTAAGACCACCTATTAAGCAAGCTGCAATGCCGAAGAAATTGCCACAAGACAACAGAATTCTCTGATTTTTTTTTAACAAAATCCATTGCCACTTAGTAATCATGATTTAATTGGATGCAGCAATTGCTCCATGTGGACTGTGTGACAGTGAAAAAATGATGTTAACAAAATCTGAATGAAGCTGTTGCCCCACGAGGTCTGCAGAAAGGAGGCCTTTAGTTGTGCTGGTAGTAACCTTCTGTACAGATTAAAGCAGGATCCCTTTTATTCTTTTATTATAACATGTGTGTGCAGCAATCACACAGTAGGACTCTCGGTCCCAACTGGGGGCTTCTACTAGTCTGAGATAAATAAAATATGCGATTAATAATACACACTAAAGCAACATCAGTACTTCATAAGAAAATGGAAAATACACTCCTGGAGAATAAGCACGTACTTCACAATAATTCTACTTAGCATCCAGTTTTTCTTTTCATTTGTAAACAACAGCAACAGGACAAAAGATGGCAATTTTAATTGTAAAGCAGCTTAATAATTTTATAAAGGGAGCTGTACTCCTGCTGTACATCACAGCATAATGAATTCCTTTTGAAATAGGAGAAGGAAAGAATAATCCCAGAAGCTCTAACAGATAAGATGAAATGCCATCCTAATGCAATCTGCATCTTGTTCCCACCATAATAAGTAGCTATTTTTGTTTAGCAAATTGAATGCTGCATTGTTCCCAATAACCGGAATGAGTGTGGATGGGGAAAAATCTGCTTACATGGGAATAATTTTTATGTAATTATTAATGAAGTTGTTTATTGTTCACATTGTCTGTGCAGCCTATAAATGCCTATATTGAACATTCAGCAGAACTTAAGACAAACCATTAGTCTAATTTGAATAGTGGGAAGGGATCAAAGAGACCAGAATATAGTTTCAGCAGCTTTTATAATTTTACTTTAATTCAGTGGAGTCCAACCTACAAATCTCAGGTGATTTGACAGACTGCAAGTCTCTTATGCTTATGTATCTCTATCTGACTTCATAAATCCTTCATATGTTTCTCCCCAAAAGTTTAAGACTTATGCCTTAGTCACTGCCTTTGGATGAGTTATTTATGGCTGTCAGTATTCGAAAAAATGGTTTAGTATGAAAAAAGAGACTCTGGCAAGAGAGCTGAACTGTGAATGAGTATTATGGACTCCTCCAAAACCTAACTCATTATAATTTTTAAATGCAATATGGCTATAGGTGTGATATTTGAGGTCTTATGATTCAAAAAATTCTCTACAGTGCTAAGAAATTGAAACATGCCTTGAAGTTTGGTGCATTTTTTCTTTTTCTATACATACCCATTACTTTTTCCACATGGTGTTTAGTGCTTAGAAATGTAATTAAGTCCATATATGAACTGCTCGCAATACCACGATCTCCACAAATCCAGCTATTGATCATATGACTAAAGTAACATTCTTAACAGTAGGAACATCACTTCGGCAGTACTGGGATATAAAAAACAGCAATGGGATGTTTATATGAGTGAGAGAAGCTGTACTATGTAGCTGCTAAAGAACAAACAGGGGTGTATGCATGGGCCACCACATAAAGACAAAGGTGAAGATTAGGAATCTTGCAAGGGTCCTAAAATTCTGACAATATGTTGTCAGAAAGAATGATGATGGATGCCATCCCAGAGATCAAAGAACTAGTAAACCCAAGAAAAACATGAAAGACACTGGAGTTCAAAGCATGGCTGAAAATAAAGGGATTTCAGAAGCAACACCAGTTATAAGTGCTCCCCTTCCACCCATTTTGCAGGGGTTTTATTTGTTTTGTTTTAACCCAGATGAGTTTGCTGATCCAATTCACAACATGACTCCATAAACAGTTGTGTTAGTATAACTGAGGGAGCACTATGCTGCAGCATGGCACAGAAACGAATGGCTCGATGAGATGGGAGCTCATGCTGAAGTCATGAGATCATAATATGAGGGCTTCTCTTCCACCTCAAGGAAAGTGTAGCATTGTTTTCATTGCCTCTTCAATCCAGAATAAAGGAAAGCTGTAGCTCCACCTATAGCCGAAAGGTAATCTGGATTTAAACTCCACCATGAAGACAGAAACCAAAGTTAGAAAAGAAGATTGTCAAGAGAAGCAAAATAATTTGGATTATGACAGTAAAGCCTTAACCTGTTATAAAACTGAAACTGTCTTACTCTCTGATAGTGAAAATACAAATTATTCTGTAACAAGTGGAACACAAAGAGCTCCTTGCCTCTTATTTCACTATCACAGAAACTGCATGAAGCACTTGAGAGGGTGTGAGTAGCTTCACTCCTTGCTGGTCCTCAAAAGAAAACGCAATGCATTATCAAATGTACTTTCAGCATGGCTCACCAGCATAAAACCTGTCTTGGAGATCTGCCATGCCTTACATATACATGCACAATTCCTATAGATTTTGGTGGGAAGGGTATAGGGCATATTTAAGAGACAGCAGCGTCTGCACAACTTGTACAAGTGTTTCTAACGTCGATGAAAAGGCAGATTCAGCTGTACTTATATTCTCACCTCAGTTACACAGTGACCTACTGAAGTTATAAAACCATTTGAAACATCAAGAATGTTCAAATCCCCAACTACAAATATCAGCATAATTCACAAAATTGTTTATAAAATGATAACAGAAGCATGGATTGTAAGACACGCTTCAACAGTGAAAACACCTGCAGTGAAGCACGTAAGAAATAATATCAAAAAGCATAATTAATTTCTCTCTCTTCTCTTGTTCTGATTTATTAAATACTGTAACTTCAGTTACTGTTAGAAACTTCCTATTTCTCTTCCCTCAAATTAGATGCCCAGGGCAGGCAAATTTCTTGGACCTAATCTCAAAGTTTTCACAACTTCTGTTACTGATGAATTTTATAAAAATGTGCTTTAGTTCCAGGCCCTCAGCAAGTGTTTTCTGATCCTACACTTCTACTATTCCAGGATGAGTTTCCATGGTTTGGGCAACCTTTACTACTGAGGTTTTCCCTGCAAGTCTAAATGAGCTTAGACCTCTGATAACGAGCTTATCCCTATTGGACCATACAAGAGCAGGTGTTTGCAGAGACAAAGAACAGCCTTTTCCAAATGAGCTGGCACTGGAACACACTATTTTAGTCAAATGGAATACACTATTTTAGAATTCTTAGGTTAGAACTGCATAGCACTGAAAACCCATGATAACAGACTTACTTACCTCTCTGTTTCACAGTAGCCATAATTTCCCAAATTTTTCTCTAAGCAGCCAGCTCCAAGTTAATTTCTGGAGCAAACAGTGCCAGTTCAGTGACCCTGTACTGTGTGCCACTGACCCTGAGCCTGGCCAGGATCCTGGGAGCTCAGAGTAAGCTACAAAATCCACCTAGATGCAGACTAAATTACCTGTGCTTAGTCTTGTTCTCTCACGGCCATGATTCCTCTTAGCCCCCAAAGAAAAATGTTCCTAAGTCCACACTAAGCTGCATGTATTGTTGCAGCAAGCAAAGCCTAATTTTCTTGAAAGAGAGGGACCACAGAGAGTAATTAAGTAGCAAAAGACAGAGGTTAAAAGTCAGGCATTCGGATGAGAAGATTTCATATTTATGATGCTCAAGTGGATCTACATATTTTGCTCATTTGTTAGTTCATTCATTAACTTTCACCTCATTTACAATATTTTAATAGCCAACATGAAAGAGAGTAATGGTTTGCATTATGATAAAAATATAAAAAATAATATGCAACTCCACTTTTAGTGTTTAATTTCCATGATTTCAAAGGCATAAAATTTGTTAAAATCACCCAAGACTTCACTGGATATTTTAACCACCTTAGTTTTAATTGCTATTATTTCTTAAGTGATAGAATTATCTTTGCATTTTCCTTACTGTCTAGGCAAAAATAAGCCATACATTACAGAATAAAACAAAACAATTTCAGTTTAGACCTTAAACAATAGATAATTTAATGTTTTACATTCTTTCAGGGGAGACAGACCTCCAACAAATCATATATTTTTCACCTTTAAATTGATTTTCAATATTGTTCTGCTTTATTTGCTCTCTCCATATGGTTTCTTCTCTTACCTTTCTCTATTGCACTTTTTTTCTGACATGTAATTTCCTACTCGCCTTTTTTTCACTTATTCTACTATTTTTTCAAACTTTTTTTCTATTATTTCATCTTCCTTTCTGTCATATTTATGCCATTTTTTTTTAGTGTGGCTTAGTCTTTTGACATGCCTTTATTGTTGCATTTATTTTTATTTATTTTTTTGCTTTCATTGTTCTATAGATGAGACACCATGCCAAGTCAAATCCCTTTTCAAATTTTCTGTGAATAAAAGATGAGCTGCTCTGGAATTGTTCCAGACATAGCTGCCAAAATGAACTGGTCCAGCACAGCTTTCTTTGGATTATATTCCATGATAGTTTCACTACCATTCTAGCTGTAAGAGAAATACAAGAACTTTCACCATGAATCTCTTTTTTTGTCATTTTTGGTACCTTTGATTATCTCAGTATATTTTATTTCAGACTCAAAACTAAGTGGAATAAAAGGGTTTCTTCTGCTGCCTTTTGACAAATACCTACTGATGGAGACCTTCAAAAAACTGCAGGTGTGTAAACAGTAAAAACCATGGAAGACTGAATTCTTGCATGTCTTGCCTATTGGGATTCTCCTGTCTACTGCTTTGGGTGTTTGGGGGCATGGGCTTTTTGTTGGTTTGTTTATTGCTTTCTGGTGACTGTTTGTTTTGTTGTTTTTTTTTCTTTTTCTTTACAGCACTTCAGCTTCCAACTTGTACAACTTGGATATTTTCATATTTATGCCATTCAGTCAAATACATTTAAAATGTGACAACAGATTCTAAACTTTTGATGCAATACTCATCTCACCTTACCCAGTGGCTAATATAATGGCTGGTAAACAGAACGCTCCTGACATTCACACATACACAATTATTTTCAGTCCTGGCTTAAAAATAAGTTATTTTATTCCAGGTGGGCAGGGTGTATTTTTTTTATTATGAACAGAGTAATCTATCTAGTAGTGTTAAAAATGCACACAGATTTAAAAAATTATCGTTATTTCTTATGAAAAAGGCCATATCTGCACCTAAACATTCTGTTTAATAGTTGTAAATTACCTGTGAAATCTTATGGCACACCTGAATGAAAATACATTACTTAAGTACTTACTATTGGAACTTGAATTATTAGACTAAATAAAGCTACCATAAGTACATGACTTGCACCATTGTCACAGATTTCTGAATGTCTGATGTGGATGGATCCCCCTGCATATACACAAACTATTACACCTACACAAACCCAGATGTATTTACTGCCTGCGTACAGATAAATTGCAGATTTCCTTTAATGCAGTCTCTTTTACCTTGGCACCTAACTGATGGGCACAGAAACCTCTAACAAGACGATTCTGTATCATGAAGCAGAGCCTGCTGTAGATGTCTGAACTGGCATGAACCAAACACAGTAGCACTGACCCAAGCTGGAATTGTTGAACACATCTACCAAGCATACTTTATACTGTTTATTTGTGCACACGGAGGGAGTCTAACACTTCTAAGCAGCTATCGAACTGACTGTCACTTCTGCAGATAGTTCAACACATGCACAAGTACCAGAATTACTTGGTGTGCACAGAATAATCACACATGGATACCACAGGCCATTTGTACAATTTTTGTCATATAAATTCTAGACTAAAATGTGTTAGTTGTACAAATACAATCTGATTTGCACTCACAATCATAAAATCCTGTGATACAGAACAGGTATATGGACATGTCTTGCTGAAAGATTTTGTGGACGCTTGAACATCAAATCCTATGCAGCCTCAGAAGAACAGCTCAGAAATAAATATCTAAGCTATATTTAAGCTGTTCTCTTATCAAGTTGAAAAAACCCAAACCCTTCACAATGACATAGTAGCATTCCTCTTTGATTCTTAAGCATGTATCACTGCAGGTACTGGCACTGCTTGTTCAGATCTAACCCGGTTATTTCTGCATGGCACCACACTGACACAGCTTTACATCCTTATGTTGCAGTACATTCAAAGATGAATTTCCAAATGGTGTAATACAAGCTAATTATGTTTTCTTTTGCTGTACTTTCACTACAGAGACACTAATTCTCTTCTTTTTTGAGAAAATTGGAATTTTGAGAATTTCCACTGCGGAGGTATCAGTTTACATCAGCTCTATCTTGTGCTGTGTCATGTTGTGCAGACTTCTAATTCCATCAGGAAACCCTACACCCATTAGTTATTTTATCAACAGGACGAGTATTCTTGGATTAATTGTACGTTTAAGGAGCAAACCAGTGGCTGCTCTAAACCTGAAGTGATAGCTGGCTTTTTAAGAATAAAGCAAAGCATTTGAATCCTACAATAATTCATTTGTACTTCTTCTATGCTGTGCTTTAATACCACTGAAAGCCACAATGAAAATTAATTGGTAATGCTCCATCACAAATACCTCCAGGTGTAAGAAACAGTACTAGAAAAATGTCATTCCCAAGGTACTTTGGGAGACTAACACCACAGCTAGTAGTCAGTAGAGCTAAATCTCTACAGTATTTCAAAACACTTTTATAGATTGGGCAAACAGCTTCTTGGAAAGGAAAACACAAACTGTACTAGCAGCTTGTACCTGAATGTTTCTGAATCTATTCAGCCCACCTATAATGAATAAAAATGTCAATCAATATATCCGTATGTTAGTTTTTGAAAAGCAAAATGGAGAAGAAAATTGGATGCAAGACCATATTATGTTTATGAATGTAATTAACACAGAAATTCCATAAGCAGAAGAGGCATCATGCATCAATACAGCACTGACAGATATGAATTCACACACATGGTACAATGTAATACAGAAACGAGTAGACAAATTCAAATACGTATACAGAAAGTAAAACAAATGCAGTAAAACAGAAACAAAATGTCTCTGCATTTGACTTTCAATACTAAATCAAAACAAGGCATATATCTACATGACTTGAGAAAGAACACATGGTTGCTTGCTTTTAGTCTGTTTTCCTCAGCACTTCTACCTTCTTCTCCAATGAAACTTAGTCTCTCAGGTCACCAAATTGTGCTCTACCCTGCTCTAATCCTGGAACATTTCTTCCCTTGCAAAAAGTACTTTTAGTATTTATTTTTTTAAAGTGTGAAGAAATGAGTTCATCATCTCCAAAAAAATATGAAAGAAGGAAAAGTAGTTTGTAGAGGAAAGCCGTATAACACAAGTACTGTTGTAATTAATTGCTACATTTAAAACTGAAAACTTGAATACTATATTCTCAGTTTTTAACTGGAAGTTTGAAATTTTCTCCTTCATTATTTAAAAAGTTCACTAAAGCTCTAATACTAGAAACATGCTTTCCAATACTCCCGTGTTCACAACCGTGAATGTACATTAGAAGGTAGATTCAATACAACGAACCATGCCAGATGCTGCTGCACCAGACAGACACCACTTCCACCAGGAGTAGGAGGGACAAACCCCATTTGTTTTCTCCATTTTCTTGTACATGAAAGACACACCTCAGAATGCAAATGGATCTTGCCTTCTGGGCTTCCACGTCCCGGATGTCTTTTCTTTCTTTGGATTTAAGACAACTATTAAGGCTCTCCACTGCATACAACTCTCATTCTTTCACATCCTTCACTTTTTCATTCTTCCCAGCATACCTCTACCCAGTGAGCAGTTATAGATAATGTGAGTCAGCAGACAAATGTTATTATGTATAAAAACTATACTCTCCTAGGGTCATACTTCAACATATTGTTCACTTGTATGTTCCCTATACCACAAATAAATGCATTGTGATAGGTTCTTGGTTGTCACCTGACTCTAACCACTAGAAATACTAATTGAAAAGAAATATGCTACAGGATAAATATAGTAATTTAACCTGTTTCTTTCTAAAAGCCAAGTATTTGAAGGATAGGTCGAGCACTTTCCTACTTACAGAATATGACTTATGGGACTATCACCTCCTGTGATATTGCTGAAGAAAGAACATATAAAATAGTCTAACAAATTTATATGATTTTTTTTTTCGTGGCTTTGGCCATTATTGACATTCTTCAATTATCATTGACCTTTATGTTCTAGGACAAATACTATTCCCTGGAGTACCCACTTAGAAGAAAATCTAATGTGCTGTTCCTGAACATGTCATTTTTATGCTACTTTAAAAAAGAAATGCTGCTTAACCAGCTAATTGCAGAAATTGTATGTCATCTAATGATTGCTCTTCTCTCTAGGAAACCTACAGTAATTTAGCACTGCAAATAGTATGGGACAATTCCACTGTTTTCTGGTAGACTGTAAATGATAGATGTTCCTGGCATCTAGAAACATTTTTACTTTGTTTCCCAAAAGCCATAAACTCGTTACCATCTCATCATATTCTTGAATGTAAAACCTCACAGCATGCCCAGGACATCTGGGAAAATCTGTAAAAACAGATTAATCATTGCTTTTTTGTGATATGGTGGAAAATGGGAAGGATATCTTTACTCCTGGCAACTATACTTTTATTCTATTCTTCTTATTCTTTAATCTCTTTCTCTATTCAACGTTAACAAGATGCCTAAATTCTCACGCAGAATGCTTTCCAGGAAGAAGTGAGTTCAGTAATGTAGAAAACCGAGGTGGGAGCTTTCTCTTTGGCATCACTGTATCTACAGTGAGTTTTCGCTAGACGTGACCAGTCAGGGCCTTCTTTCGGTGTCACCACCTAGGGTACATGTGATCTTTCTTCAAGGAACACCCTGCGTCTTTATCATTGAACACAGGGAACTTGCTTGCCTGCCATAATCAAAATCAAGTTCCTGGATGGGCATTTATCTGTCACCTTCCATGGCAAACAACACAAGTATCAGGGCATTTGATTAATGAAGAGGATAAGGCAAAACCAATGCTGAGGCGTTAAGACAGAATAACAGCTAGTAAAACTGTCTCTTTACATATGCTTTCTAGTCCGTTAAATGATATATCTGCTAGTAGTAACAGACTTCTAAGTGACTTTTCAAATGACACCATCAGTTATCAATGAAAAAATGCTAGAAATGGCAGGCAGGAAGAAACTTTACCTACAAGATCCTGCCCACTGAGCTTTGGGTCCATTTCTGTATCACACGCACAGAGAGTTTCTTTTCAGAGGATCATATCCCCCAATCCATTTCCAAGACTATATGCTGAAAGGTTGTACACCATGTTAATGTCCTCCATCTAAACACAGAATTTTCATTGTCAAATTATGTTTTAGTTGGTCTTAAGAAATTGTGAACTGGTTTCTGTTATGAAAAGCCACAATATTTTAAAATGCTGTTGACAGGAACTGTGCGTAAGAAGCAAAATCTGGGTTGCAAGTTCTTTCAAAGCCTATACTATATTTTAAAACATGTCAGACAATATTGCATATATATCTTTAAAGTGTATTTATCCAGCTGTGGACAAAACCCACCCAAATATACTCTAAAGTTCTGGGCTATTCCAAGTCAGGCTTCTGGGACAGGTTTGAGAAGAGATGTCAGAAAATGGTATCAGTTTATATACTTAGCTGGGACCACAGTGAATTCACATATACTAGAATCATATGGATAACCACTTTCAGAACCAAAGGCCTGAAACCTTTAAACTTTATTATAATTTCCTAAGAAACATTAAACAAGACAGAGTACCAAGTATTATTCATCTTGCTCCTGATTCCAAGTGGTAATCACATAATTACTACAAATGGAAGGAAAGCCTGGTGGATGAGTAAGAACAGGAAGTGATCTGTGGTTTTGAAGGAAAAAATAAGACAGCCAATAGCCCTATCTAATTTATGTTAAATAAAATTTTACCAAATCGTTATTCCTTTACAGTCAAAACAGCTCACAAAATACCTCTTGGAGAAAGAAAAGACCCTTTCATTTTTTGACATGTTTATCTTTAAGACTTCAGCTTTAAATTCAAAAGACTTTAATTAAGTATCTAGAATTAGACTGAGCAGAACTTATAGCCCAGTTCCTCCCACACACTGCTCCTCCACATTAATCACCAGGCTATTTCAGCATCTGCTTATCTTCCCCTAAAGCAAACTTTCTCAAGGTATTCTGTTGTTACAACTTAAGCTGTACAGCCAGGGCAAACCAGAGGCAAATCTCTAAACCTCAGAAGTTGACATTGCTGAGGATCATCCTGGGATCATCTGCTTTAGTTTCAAGAATTATCACATTATTATCTGCACTAGCTTTAGTCTCCAAAATACCTGAAAGAAAAAGCTGAGAAGAATCTTTGATGCTGAGACTTATGTGTACATAATACAAAAGCTTCCTTTTGTTGAAAAAAGGAAAAATAAGAAGACATCCTAGATGTGCTAAGGCTTCTTTTCCTCTGTGGAAAGAAAAAGCATCAGACATCTTCGCTCTCCTGAAAACCTGCTCATTGGTTAACACTGGACATGCATTAATTTATTTACCTAAATGGTGACCTGTTTCCAGCTTCCACTGATTAAATAATATCAGAGTTCATATACTGGGTTTCTTAAATAAAGTGGAGTGTTCTTGACCTCTTTGTTTCTGCAGTAAAACAAACGCTACACTTCCAATGTATTGCCAAACCCCCTGCTATCAGATTTCCCATTCCTGCCCCAATTATTTAAATTAGTCTTGCAATATGAGGTGATGTAGGAGTCTTCTAAGCAAGTACCAACCTCAAAGACAGAAAATGAGCCAGATCCACATCTGATGTACATCAGGCTACACCGATTTGCACCAGATGAGTATCTGACCTCAAAACACATTAGATCCCAAACCGTTGTTTACGTGTTATAGAAAATTTACACAAATCCCTGTTCAGTCATTATGGTTCTGTCCAGAAGATACTTTAACAATAAAAATAACAACATTTTCATCAGATAATTTCAAAGAAAAAAAGCCAGTGATCAAAGAGATTTTCACCTAGTTTTACCTATGCCTTTCCTTTCATACATGCAATTAAAAATGTGAAATCAACAAATAAAGACACAACAGTGTCTAGTTTTTAAATTACTGAAGAGCAATTTCATATCATAAAATATTTTTTCAGAGATATCCTGATGAATAATTACTGTCATATTTCTACAATGCAATTCAAATCAATAATATTACTGGAACTAGGAGCCAACATACTGACCTCCGGTCGCACTAAATGCAAGTTATTTTCCAAACTGCTGAAATAAGAAGAACAGTTATTCCTTTATTAAAAGAGCCTGTTTTTACTAAATAGTGAATATAACAGCACCTGATTCTTGTGTGTATCTTTTTGAAGTAAAGAACTCTGATCCTCCAACAAAGTGAGGGAGGCAGACACTGTAATCATCAATTACATCGTCAGAGAGAGCAAATTACATATTAGCGACCAAACTCAAATAAGCTGAGGAAAACTGATGTAAAAAAGGAAACCTCTCCCTTCACTTGCTTCCCCTGCTGCAGAGATAAAACAGGATTTGATCTTTCATAATTTAAATTAAAAGTAGGAAGAAGGGAAAAAGCATGACATTATGGGAACATTCTCCTTTGACTTGGATTATGCAAAGGATTTTACTCCCACATAAAATAGAGGTCACTCCTTATAAAGTGTAACGTCTAAAATGTGTTCAACACTGAGTAAGGACAGAGAAAGAGATGGTTTGGCAAGAATATTTAAATAAAATATAAATTGATGAAAAAAAATCAGGGAAAAGAACTATAATATATACTTGTAGAGGGAAATACCCTGTTGCGTTTAGATTACAATTTTTTTCATTCCATAGGCAGCCCCACTTAACAAGAAAAAACATCAGGTATTGCTCAGATTGAATAAATGACCTCAAGTGATCAGTGCCATCATCAGCCCATGTTTTACCTGCTTTCATTTTTAGAATACTGGTCTGTGGTGGGCTGACCCTGGCTGGACGCCCAGTGCCCCCCAGAGCTGCTCCATCACTGCCGGCCTCAGCCGGGCCGGGCAGAGGGAGTGTAACGGAAGGCCCGTGGGTCGGCATGAGGGCAGGGAGAGCCCCCAGCCCTTACCCTCACCAGCAAAACCGACTCGACTTGGGAAAACTAATGTAATTTATTACCAATCAGATCAGAGTAGGATAATGAGAAAAAAACCCTTACATCTTAACTTCCCCCCCACCTTCTTCCTAGACTCAACTTCACTCCCAGTTTCTCTCCCTCCTCCCCCACAGCAGCAGGCAGGGGGACAGGGAACAGGGCTGCAGCAGCTCAGTGCACCCTGTCCCTGCTGCCCCCTCCTCCCTGGGCTGGGGGCACGGCCTGCCCCGCTGGGGGCTCCCCACGGGCTGGGGGGGAGCCTCTGCTCTGGTGCCGGGAGTCCCCCCAGCCTCCTCCTTTGCCACTAACCTTGGTGTCTGCAGAGTTGTTTCTCACATTTTCACTTCTTTCTACAGCTGCAATTACGCAAGTTTTCTCCCCCCTTCTTAAATATATTATCCCGGAGGCACTACCAGCATCGCTGCTGGGCTTGGCCTTGGCCAGCGGTGGGTCCGTGTTAGAGCTGACTGCCACGGGCTCCACTCGACATGGCAGAAGCTTCTAGCACAGGCATCCTCAAACTACGGCCCATGGGCCAGATATGGCCCCCCAGGGTCCTCAATCCGGCCCCTGGTATTTACAGAACCACCCCCCCCCCGGGGGATGAGGGGGAAACCAAGCAGCCGCAGATGACTGCCTGCCACTTCATCCGCGCCGGCCCCCCATTTAAAAAGTTTGAGGAACCCTGTTCTAGCAGCTTCTCACAGAAGCTGCCCATGTAGCCTCCCTACTACTAAAACTTTGCCATGCAAACACAATAGAAGCTCTTAGAAACAAAGGTATTAGAATCAATGAGAGCAGTGTGGATTTCTATGGACTTTGTATCAAGGTGGTTACACTAAGCTTGTCAGAAGAAGGACGCTAGACTCTGGATGCACTACAGCGTAGCTTGTGATGTAAAGTTCTGGTATTACCTAAGTCTGAAACGTAAAATTGTCGTTCCCCCTGCCCACATCATCCTAATCTTTTTCTGTATAGAGCATAATGCAAGTAACACATTATATGTAACAGCCATTATTTATGTTACATCTTTAATTAATTAATCTTAAACTCTTGGTAGAAGCACTAGAACTTATATTTTACCATACACTAAACCTGTCCAAACGGCAAGTAACATCTGAGTGTTGCAACTTGCGTCTCCTTTCTGTATCTATGTAAATCAGTAAATGCTGACAAATCTTCATGATGGCATTTCAAATACAAATATATACAAGTTAGTTTAAAATAACAAGCTCTTAGAAAGAAAAAAAAGTGATAAGCTTACACTTTATTAAAATATGGATCCATTTGATGAGAAACTGTGCTATTTGCAAGCAGCTTGACTCATTGCATGTGAAAAATGGAGTGGCACTTGCTACCTGTCTAAATGAGTTTGTTGTAAACAAAGCATGATGTGTACAGGAGACGTTCCTGTCACTGCTTGAGCTCTATCTACCTTTCGGGGCTTTTTTAAAACCTGGAAGAATGTGGAAAATGAGGACTTAGACTTGAACGTTGAGTCTCATAGGCCCAGAAAGCTCATGCTCTCTCCTGAACTGAAGCTTCAAGACGTATCAAGATGAGATGCTGGACAGAATAAGGCCTTTTAAAGAGTTCAAGCAGACTAAGCTGCCACATGCTCATAGCTACTGACCAGCTCTGTTACACAGATCAGACTATATCTCAGTAAAGTTTACAATATCAGTTTGCAATACTGCCAATATGAAACTCAAAGGGGAAAAACAAACGCGCCTTTTGCCAGACAAATGCTAAATGCATAAAATGCAAGTATCCACAAAACACATCCTGGTACACAGAGTCAGCTTCCCCAGTGTTATTTATCATTCTGCTCGGAGAAGCTTATAAAGCTCATTCCTTTGGGTAAGATATTTTCTTAATGGGCAGCAAGTTTTGCCAGATTTGTGCTGTTACCTAGTATTTTCCCTGGCATTATGTCAAAGGAAGGTTTTTAAGGCTTAATGTTAAGAAATTATGTTTATTATGATGCTAGGCCAGGCCCTGAGCTGTTCTTAATCCTTCACATGCCTGTCGACTCCCACAGAGCTATGCTAATTCATACCAGCTGAGCAGCTGTCCTATTCAAATAATGTTTTATCCCTTAATCTGATAAAGGAGTTCTTCACCTAAAGCCATGTGGAGTCAGGCATGTGTCTGTAAGAAAAGGAAAGTTCAATCCAAGACCAGGAACTGAGCCTTTTTTCTTCACCGTAGTATCATCAGACTTGTATACCAAGTTACAGAGCTGACCAATACTGAACTCCCTGTGACAATTTCACTTTGATAACATGAACAAAATCAGCACTTATGGCAGTATCATAACAACACAATCACCAGATACCTGACAGTTAATTTCAAGTATTTCACACATCAAGAATAAGATCAGGAACTCCAGGCCCCTGGAGCCCCAAGTCTGTGTCCAAAAGGAAGCCTCATGGTCACCCAGATCAGCTTGCCAGGTGAGAGATGCACATATACACGTACAAACCAGCATAACACACATAATTACTGATAATTTTGCAGCCTAGTTGAGACAATTGGCTTGCTCATATGGTGAAGACCCTATTCTAGATGTTTGTGATAAATAAGGTGCAAAAAGCTGAAAAAAGAAATAACTGGATTTACATTTCAAAGGTTTGAAGTATTTGCTGGAAGTCATGGGATTTTAAAACCTTTAATCCTTCCTTTCTAGGATAAATATGAAGAAATTCCTGTGGTGAGCCCTGTTGTGTTACAGGGCGAAGTCAGTGGAAGATTCTAATTGACTTCAGCTGTAGAATACATAAGGAATGATGAAGATACTCCAATGGTACAAAGAAAACTGATGAATTCTGTTGTACAGATTGCATACCAAAAGGGCTTTGTGAAAAACCACCTCACATCCCTCTATTTAAAAAAAAAAAAAAAAAAAAAGAGAGAGAGAGAGAGAAAAGCTCAGAAAACATTCCTTCTCTTGGTAGCAGCTGAGTACTTGGATCAGTAAGGAAATGGAGCAGAAGCCATCTTTTTTCTAATACATCAGATCTGCTTGACCTTGGATACATATTGCTTCATCTGTGTGAGTCCACAAAAACCAAACCTGCTTCTGAGGTGTGGTTGAGAATGAAGGGTTTTAAGAACTTTGATACTCCTACATGAAAGCCACTATATGTGACACTCAATACTCAGCATTTTATTTAATAGCTATTTATTTAATTAGCTATCGATCAGAAGGTACCAGGCTTCATGCAGCAGAAATACACCAGACTGTGCACAGCTATACACTGAGGGGAATAACCACACAAACATATACGCCTATTGTTTTTTCTCTTCTCTTGGCTCCCTGGTAGGGAGAATAGGTTTAGAAATTTAAATTTACATTATAAACTTTATCTTCCTGGGTGCAAACCCAAATGATTTTACTATAATTAAAAGAAGTAATGAAGATACCACTTATGCCTTGTCCTGTGACTGAACTTGCAGGATAGGACTTGAAATGTAGGTGCACAGTTCCATATACAGAAATATGCAATATTTATAGATAATATACAGACTATGTACAGAAATAATGGAAAGAAGTAGCCTACACCTTGAGAATCATGACAACTAGGACAGGGAAAACCCTGCCTTTTCATATGCCTTACATTGAATACACTGATTAAAGTTTTGCTGTAGCTTATGATATATGATAATGTTTATTTACTCAAATTATGCTGCCCTTTGACAGTCTTTCCTATTCCATTTAAAATATTTCAAATCAAATAAGTATTTTCTTACAAAATTGAAGTATTTTTTTCCTGACAACTTGGGTTTTTTTTCTCTCTCATAAACTTAAGGTGCTTCATATTAACAGCATCTATCTAGAAAAAAAACAACAGAACTTTTGACACATTCATTGTGATTGAAAGTAAAAATATCTTTTAAAAAAAAAGAATAAAATTCAGGGCTTTCACAAACAAATACCAGATCACAAATGTCTTTTATATGGCAATATTTTCTGCCTGTAGAAAAAAAGGAAATATCAGCTCCCAAATGACATGTCTTCACTTTTGATAACTGCAATTTAGACTTAAAGTAGCTGACCAGAGATTTTCTTTGTGTGTGCGTGTGTGTACATTGCTGCCATTGTTTTTAAGCACTGAAACCCACAGATGAGTTGAGCCAATATTGACCTTTAAATACCAGTTATACCACTTTGAGATAAATGAGTGTTACTACTTGAGAGCTGTGTGAGGCACACAGCAACCTGCAGAATGAGTGGCTGAGTTGGTAGCACAATCAGTAGTAGCTGTGATTAATGAATAAATACAGATGGGAGAAATGAGAAATGCTTGAGCTTTTTTTTCTTTTTTTTTTTTTTTTTTTTTTTTTTTTAAATAATGTCTCAGAGGGACAAAAACAGAGGGAACAAACAGTGACATTTTTAGCCTCCTTTCCATTATCAGGAATCACTGAGCAGTAGGCTCAGCTTGTCTAGTATTCAGTACAACAGCAAAGCCATAATGAAGGTGACGAAGAGGATTTTTACTGCTGTTATTTTCTCTATTGCATTCTATCATGAATATTTTAACTTTGGACATGGACCAGAATTGCTTGTTGCCTATGTCAGACTTCTTCTAACCCTGCCGGGACTGGGCCCCACTCATGTGGGAAGCGTGCAAAATAATTTGAGCTCCTGAAAGAACTGGGAATCAAAAGCAGTTGTCATTCAGGGCTTGTGGTGGTCTTTATGCCACAGACCTACAGGCTGTGTTCCTTTAGGACACATCTTGGGAAAATTCAAATTAAATAAAACAAAGACAATTTCAAATTTACTCACAGTGTATGAGGTCTTGGATTTTCAACATGACTCTCTTCTGTACTTCTATTGCCCACACACCCTTTTCACCCTGGTTTCATTACCCTCTTCACCTAAATTGTCTTTCTGGACAAATTGCTGACGTAATTCCTAAAAAGTAATGTACTTTAAATGTAAAAAAAGGTCTTTGTTTTATATTGTAAAAAGTAGAGCACTGTAATTGTTTCTACTACTAGAACCCAGCAACACTAAAAAATACAACACAGCACAACCACCAAACCAACAATATCTGAAGTTCCAATAGCAAGTGGTTTTCCAAGATTATTTTTGTTTCCCCAAAAAATAATGTTTGTAAATTAAGGCTATGATTATACAGTACACCATCAGTCAGTGACATATTTGAGGAAGAAATTTACCCTCTGGGTAATAGGGTGCCATTATTGTTCACTCAAGAAAGTCCTGCTGTTTTCTTTAAAATCTCTGGTACTGGTTACTGCCAAATGGAATACTAGTTGAAGCTGATTCTTCAGCTGATCTGGCACAGAAATTATTTCTTTTATATCTGTAGTGAAATGTGGTAAAGTACAAAGGTGATCACAGAAATGCAATTGGGAAATAAAATCTTCCGGAAATAAAACCTTCCAGAGAAAAAAAGTATTTGTGAGTAGAAAGTATTATATGTAAAGTACCCCTACTGCCATTCATGCTTTCTGTTTTAATATAGTTTAAGGTCAAATCATCTTTAATGTGATGCGATGTGTGGATAATGTGCAAATTCTCTAATGTAATGTTACAAGAATACACATAAATATTTCAAAACTAAGTGGAAAGACAAACACAATTCATCTTGTCTAAACACACATTCTCTTTTCCCTGCATCATCCTCAGTAGTTAAAGACCATGATCTATAGACATTTCCAAGAATATAAATCTTGTAGCAGTTGCTAATGATTCTCTGGCAACAACAGAAAAAAATAGAAATCTGGCTTTTTAAAAAAAAATCTACAAATGAAATGCAAATGCTGTTTTCTTAAGAACCAAGAAAGCTCTTCAGAGGTATGCCTGGAAGAAACAATTAATAGCCCAGTATGGAAGTAATAGTGGAAATATTATGTGGCATTAATTACTATTATGGAAATGGGTACTCATAAGTGGTCATGTAACTTAGTTCACATATCAAGAATATTTGAATAAATCCTTCCTCTACCACTTGAATCCTTCTCTTCAGGACCACATATAAGAGCAGGGCATATGCTGACATCTTTTATGAGAGGGCTTTGTCACAGTTTTCATCATCATTAAAAAGCAAATCTTTGCACACTTTTTTAAATTTCTATGGAAACCACTAAAAGTTACATACATATTTTCTAATAGTTACACTGGAGATAAAACAGAAGCTATGGATAAGTAATAGACTTCATACTGCAGGTATTGCCAAATGCTCTTGGCACACCATATGCAGTAGGATGGGAGAACAGTTACAGTCTCCTCTGGATATGAGTGTGTGTCAGTGATGGTTTTCAGATTTCTATTTTCCTTCAGTTTTCAGGTAGGTGAGGCTAGTGTGTGGAACTGAGTAGGTACAAGTACATTATGTTGTTATCACAGACTATTTGCACACATTTCCCAGGCAAACTCATTAGCTGTGAAAACAAAATAAATAGTATTTAGTAGACTTCCATCTACTTTAGATCTTGTATTTTCATATACTATTCTTTCAAAGATAGGAAAAAAAACCCAAACCACTACCAAAACCGTAAAGTAAAATTACATGCAAAAATTCAACAGGACCCTAATTTATAAAGAACATATACCAAAGAAGCCATGCCCCACACAAAGTATATATTCTACGTAATTCAGAAATAAGGCACACCCTACAGAATGGAGTATCTTCATTACACTAACCCATTACTCCTGCTTGAACAAAATGAGGAATATTCCATTCACATGAAAATGTTCCCTTTCTGCTTCAAAGTATTATCTTAAAGACATAATACTTCTATCTCACATGTAATAAAATCTATAATGCATAATACTATTTATATATATATATATATATACAAACAAGTATATGGTACTGTTATGGATTCAGGAGTTTTCATATCTCTTCCTATAAGTCTCAATTGAAACAGGAGGGAACTCTATAAGTATCTGCGAGTAACTAATGATAATGTGAGGTGGAGGAGGACAAGATAAACTCTTACACTCTCTTCCCAACTTTTCTTCTATTTTTGCAAGAACTAATAGGACTATCACCTTGTCTACTCATAAGAAAACAGGATCTATTAGCTGCAGCTGATTAGCACTCCAAATACATTTATTTCTTCTTCATTTTTTAAAACAGAGGTTCACTTTTTAACTATATGTGATAGAAGAGTGATGGGTTATCAAAACCCTCTGATTAAGATAAAGAAGAAGCTGCTGAATGGATGATAATAGGTAAGAGAGAAGTACTTACATCTGGGGGCTCAACTCAGATATCTAGGTAATTCAGCTATTTCAGTTGTAACTGACATGCATTACAGACATAAGACTGCAATTACTACTTCAGTGAATCTGTTATTTGTGTCTTTTATTAATACCAATATCTGAATGCTGATATTCATGTCATGTAACTCATCACCACTGACTGATTGGCAAACGTAAGTTCATATAAATAAATGTATATTCAAGCAATTTCTAGCAGAAGAGTAACTGTCATCGTGTCATAGGTATAGGAATGTGCTAGAGACTGAAGAAAGACTGCCAAACAAAAAGGTAGTGAATGTCTTTCCTGAGACAATCTTGTGAGATGGATGGTGGTGGGAAGAAAAAAAAAAAAAAAAAAAAAAACAAAAAAAAAAACCCAAACCCAAAAGACCTAAAATAAAGATTCTGGAGTTCATAAAAGAAATTACATAGTGAAGGTGTTTGCAGTAAGTAAGATTGACCTTGATGGACAAAAGATTTCAGTACACCCTATCATGTATGTTAATTTTATTGTTCAAAATATAATAAACTAAAGAAAGATTAGACAGAAATTAGACAGAATTGGACAAACAATTCACAACAAAAAATATTTGTGCTTTCCCCAAAATAATATTTGCTATAAATTAAATATCAGGTATTTGGCAGAAAACAGCTGCAGGGAAAGTTCTTCAGTCCCAAATTATACTGAAATGGAAGCAATCTGTTTTGTTACTTGCAATCCAAGCAAATCTCACAACTCCATGATCATTTTACTTCCACCAATAGTCTGAAAAGCTAACAATTAAAGCATAAGAGCCTCATATCGACAGGGAAAGGATCCATCTAGACCTAATTTGTTATCAGTATTTGAAAGTCTGGTAGATGTGTCTACTAGCAAAATGCAGGCATGAGCTGGAAAACTATTAAAGAGATACAATAGCTTTATATTTTAAAATGACTGTTCTTAATGAATCTAAGAGTTTATAATTGTGCTTATTTTAAGTTAAATCAATATATCAAGGTCTAAACTGCTGCAATGTATTCTGTAACCAGTATCTATCGGTTAGTTGAGCAGAACACCAGACACATCATCTTTCTGTTCTTTAATGGTTTCTTTTCCCTTCCTGTTGGCATTTCATTTTTTCAGCACTTTCTTCTAATGCACGTCTGTTTTTCTGGTTTTATGATGTTCATCATAGCTACAAATAAATAAACAAAGCACAATACTCACTGATTGCTATTTTATATGCTAAAATTCTAAGATACGGTATTTCAGAGACAGAAAAAAAATTTCTAATCTCAGGGATAGTACTTGTTCTATTTCTGGAGTAACCACCAATAGCAAAAATCACATTATAATAACAAAAGCCACATTTTCTCCATTTTCCATCACATTTTGTGATCATATCCAATGGAGTCAAAAATAAGCCATATGAAACCATGTAAGATATACTTAAAAAGAGATCAACATTGCAAACCTCGGAGCTCAAGGACAGTTTAAAGTGGATGAGTTCTTGTGAGGACCTAAACTGGCTGTGTAAGTTAACCGCAGTCCTTCCCTCCCCTCCCTTTTCCAAAGGGCAGTCATTCTTGGATATGCTGCTGGAAAGCTTAGGAGAGCTTAAGAAACTCTTTAACAACCAAACCTATGAGTGATATAGGGTTGTAAACATGGAAATTCTACCTCTAGAGGAAGCGATAGCTAGTAGGTCAAAAATATCATTTGAAGATTACGATGCCTTCGTATGTTTATAATGAGAAAAAGCCCTGAAAGCACACTCTGATTTCAGGGTTGCAGTTGAGCAAACCTCTAAACTATGCAGGTGCAAAAGAAAGACATTTTAGGAAAAAAAACTATAATTTAAATATTTTTTATTATCAAAGGTGTTGTATGTTGAGACCTTGATTTTGTTTCAGGGCCTTGTCTCTAGAGTTTCTGACTTTTAAAAGAAAAACTCTGATCATAGCATCTCAGAAGTTCACTTGGATTCGGATCAAAATGACAGAAACTTAGCAAGTCTGAGAGTGAATATAAACTCTCAAAAAAAGTTAATAGCCTCTTTGCAGAAGTATTAAAAATGGAATTTCTTGGCCTCTTATAGTGTTGTTTTGATATGTCACACGCTGTTACTTCAGTCATGTTCTGTTATGTTAATATGTTGAGATGAATCACAGTAATGCCACAGCAGCCAAGAAATGTCAAACAGCAATACCTTGACACTAAGTGAGAAACAGCCCTTATGTATGTTTAGGTCTTTGACTCACCATACTTCGTTACACAAAAAGATATAATCCAAGTTCATGCACTTTCTGGAAGTAGGAAATTAAGTATTTTTCCCTTCAGATGGATTTTGCTTTATGTAAAAGAACTGTAGAAGTCAAAATACTGTAAGGTTTCATACTCTCAGACTATCACCGTCCCATTTTAAAGACAGATATATTAATTTATTCACCCTGTTGTCATGAAAAAGCTAGCCTTTGAAGTCTGTAAGAGGGAATGACAGAAAGTCACAAGCATGTTTTGTTTCTGTAATGTAACACTGAGGCTTTGTTACCTACAATGAGGTAATAAAACAAGAAGTGTGTGGATTTCTCTCTTCTGTTTTTCCTGATGGATTACCAGCAACAGCTAAACCAGCAAAGAAATTATTTAAAAATAATTTTTATTATTTGAAAATAATTACAGATACAAAAGTATCTGTAATTTTAATGCCATGTCAGGTCACTGATTGAGCTTTAACTTCTTTTCAATTATCTGCAAAAAAACTCCACCAAATGCAAACAAAAAGGTGTGGGTTATTTAAAAAAAAAAGTAGACTGCTAAAGCAGACAGACTTGTAATTAAATTCAGTGACTATTGTTATCTTTCAATACCTAGGAACTCTGTTAAACACAACGGTTCCCGATATTGCAAAAATCCTATGTGCTGACTGACACCACTTTTAATTTAAATACTGTCTAACAGAAAGTCTTCATTTGGTCAGTTTATCAGATGATTTACATCTATAGTGAAGCCACCTTTTCATTTTCCTTTAGAGGATGCATACATTAATCTGTATTTTTATTGCTTTTTCTGGTAGACCTGAAGCACAATTTCCCTGTACCCAATTTAAGTATGCAGCCATGTAGATGTTATCCTTCTCTTGTAGCATGTCTTCCAGGAAACAGACCAGTAAGGAATCCACAGCAACGACTGTGCGATAGCAACTTCATGGACTTTAAATTATTCCACAGCAAGCGTTAACCTCCTCCTACATTTACATTTGGAAAGTTAGTCCTCTTGAACTCAGTCCAAGCATTATACAGACTCAGAGAGCTAGATTTAATAAGAACAACTTGGTCAGAGTAGCTTAAATTTATACAAGTACAAAGGGAAGTCATTAGAGATGCAGTTCACATAAAAGCCATGCATTTATGCATTTTGATTCTGCCCCTTTTTCTACTTTGGCAGAAGAACATGAGGAGAAGAAAAAGAGGAGATCAAAAGCTGTGGAAGTTTAGCAAGAAGCCAAGTTAGTTCATAAGACCGTAGAACAAAGTAATGTTATTTCCTAAGTTGATGTGGCCTTAAGTGTCTTAAATATGCCTTGAGCTTGCTGGAGGCAAACAACTACTGCAGACCATCCTATTTCTCATCTACTTTTTGTTCATTCATTAGAAGTTTTCCATGTCGTGTCTTGCCTACCTCACTCTTCCTCCTGCTTGGAAAACACTTTAGTTATTTTGAGAGTAGGTCTGCAAAACGTGCTCTCACTGACTCACTCACCTCATACATGTGTATGCACACATACACATGGATGTGCAGCCTTTGTCTATAAAAATGGGTTTATGTTTAGTCTTTCCTTAAAACCACTGTTGTGATAACCTTTGCCTGTAGGTTTGTTATGCTTAACAGAATTACCAGCTGTCACTAAATTCAACTGTTGTTCATAAATCCAACTGAATTTTTTGGACAGCTGTTCATCTGGGCATAAACACATTCATTCTAATAACTACATTAGCTCTACAAGTTTATTTGTTTGATTGTGTTTTTTTAACTTTCACTCAGTATAATTACTTCCGACACTCTCCCATCAAATATGTTTTTGTGTGTTGAGAGTTTTCTTACTCTCATTTGTTTTAAGTTAATAAATTACATTATTTTTCATGGCAGATGCTGTAACATGATGGACAGTCTGTCATAAACAGATGGACTTGGTATAAATCCATCCTCAAAAAGACATCCCATCAAGAACGAAGTGCTGGTCTCCTGGGAGTATCAGTCAATACTCAGCATGCTTTCCTCGATGTTTAGTCATCACAGTTCCTGGGTGAATTTCGAACAAGTGACTGTGTATCAATAATAGAGGCAAAAAGTAGCAGTATTTTACCCCAAATACAGCACCCTCCTTATTTTCATACATAAGCTATCCACATTATGGGATATTGATATGGTAACAGATACAGCATAGACACAGAGGAAGGGCAATATGGGAAGGAGAGAGCAGGTGGGGACTGGGTTTGGATTACAACTGCTACAGTCAGACAACTATTCAGTAAATGGTCTGAAGCCAGTGAGACTTGTCTCTGTCTCACATACCTATAATTCTAAAGCCAGCAAGAAACGGTAATCTGTATTCAGCACAGAAGACATTCTTCTTAGTGCTGAGGGGAATGGGCCAAATTTCAATTCTATTGACTCACAAGTGTTTGAGCGATCTTCTGAAGTAGATTGCCTTACACTTCTTCCTGAGGGCCACTGTCTTTCATTGTTCACCAGACCAGGAATGACTACCTGGTATCATCATTGGCAGACAGCATAATTAACTACTGGCCACAGTACAGATAAAAAACTTGTTATTTGTTTTGAGTGAAAATTCACCAGTTTTTTATTCCGCTCATGTATTTGTTCATTTCTTTGGATTTATGGGTGCCCTGAGCATCTATGAATCTGATCCTGATGTGCTTTAACACAAGCAACTGAAATAAATTCCTGTGTATTGAAGGGTGGTTAACTTCTCAGTGACAGTTTATCCACTTCTATAAAACACAGTATAAGTTCATAAAGTAGTAAAAGTATCATTATTATTGATTACATCTGTCAGACTGCAGCAGAACAATTAGGAATTCCTCGTTGGGTACATCTTGAACTTAAACTAGAGCAAACAAAAGCATGAGGGGAAAAAGATCCAGAAGACAAATGAGAATTCTATAGTATGAAGGTTGGCTCACATTTCTGTGTACTTGCTTCTGTTACATTACAGAAGCATGCAAAGGTTAAAGAAAAATGAAAGTGGTGGAGTAGAAAGTGGAAGAGGGCAATGAAATGGATAAAAGGAAGGGAGAAGTGAATAATGGGGAAGGATAGAAGACTGGAAGTAGAAAGTGCTATGAAGTGAAGGTGGCAGAACAAAACCAAGAGGAAACCAGGATTATTCATCACTTATATTGCCTTCGGGTGATAGGGGCCAAGTAGTGCAGACAGCGTCCTGCAAATGTGTTTGCAGGTCCTCATATACAGCCTACCTAACAAGAAGTGGCATATGAAGATTTACAAAATCACCAACAATTCTGAAATTCTAACAGAACTGATCCACTAAATGAGTTCTCCTACTTCCCTGAAGATGCTGATAACCTGCGTAGAAAACACTAATGTGTGTGTTAACACTAGCACTCTATTCCTTAAGATAGTTTTATTAAAACCAGTAATTTTCCTAGATCACGCAAACTAACCACAGTTGACCAAAAAGGCCCAGTTGTTTAATACATATTTGTGATTTGATCCAGATAAGAACACTAGCCATGCTAGGGGTAAAGCTTATCTTGCAGCTATAGTCATTTTTGCATAATTGACCTCCTTGGCCCTTATAAACAACCAATGGTAGTTGAAAGACTACTGTAACCTAAAATAATATGAAAGACTACATTTTTTTAAATCTCAGCATCGGGGAAAACAGCACTGCTTAAGATTTATACGTGAAAATTCAGACATGCGATCCATCAACCTGCCTCTGGATGTCACTGTTCTTTGAGAGCTGAAAACACTTTAGGAGATAAAAAGGAATAAAAAAAGAATGAAAAAACCCACCCATTTCTACAGACTTAAGATGCTGAACATTCAAATTTCTTAGATTAAAAAGTATTTTTTGCATTCTTCCTTTTAGCTTTACTTCCAGAAAGGTTCTATTTAGTAGGTAGATTGCTGAAAATTGCAATTGCTCTGCAAATTGCTTGCATAAAGGCAACCAAACAAGTGTACTGTAAAAACATTCCTCAGGTATTTCAAAGACATTATCTGAAAGAGATGGCACAGAAAAGAGCAAGTGGATTTTCCATTATTCCAATGCATTTACTATGTTCTGATGGACTGTTGTGATAAGGAAAGGAGGCACAAATCAATTTCGATTTTACATTCCATTTAATTGCATATACGTTGTAGAATTTTGAGGTTTTCTGTACAATCCATAAGCTGCCATCAGCACAATAAAGCTGCTTGTATCAGTTGTACAACCATAGACAATTTTTCTAGGAAAGTTGTATCTTGGCATCTGGGAATCAGAATAGAATTTTTGGTTGAAGGGCTAGAGGTTGAATCAAGATCCACTAGACATTATAATTAAAGCCTTTTTTCTAATCTGCCAGAACGAAATGGCTTAAAACGGGCAGAAATTTTTCCTATAAACTTTCTCAATACAGAAATGAAGTAAATATACTGCATCAAAACAGAATGAATTAAAACAGAATGAATTTTACAGTATTTCAGGATTGCCTGCCACTGTAGTTATGCTTTGTTTTACTCTCTAGGAAGCAAAACAATACAGAATCTCCTGTTTTACCAGTGAGGAACTGGCAGCCATTTGCACAGTTCCAGAACAGAGTATGACTCATACATGAGAGAGATACATTATTCATAGGATGTTCCAGGGCTGTTTCCATTCTCTTGTGTAAGAGATGAAAAGCTTCGTCAGCAAGGGGGGCTGCTCAGTAAACCTAGTTCTGTGTAAAGTGGCATTTTAGGAGAGATGTGGGCCCTTAGATGTGGAGCCTAACAACGCCTGGAGACTCAGCAATCCAACAGCGTGCAACGCTGAGCTCCATGGAGTAGCAGGTTGCTTAAAGGATCGTCATCTTTTGCTGGAAGGTAGTCATAGAGCACTCCTTATCATCCGTATGTTTGAGGTACAAGTATCCTGGGAGTCTTGATGGTATTTTATGGTGTTTGTGGAGTCAAGAAAATTCATCACTGGTACTGCAGCTCACTGAAAATTTAAAATGAAATTTCAGAGGCAGGCAGAGGAGAGGATCATGCTGTCTGTTTCTAGTCACTTTTTTTGGTCTCTCAACAGGATAAAATGTGAAACAGAATGACTGTGTTCCAAAAATATGAGAATGAGTTATTCATACATAGTAAATGCTTTAGTGAATCCAAAAAGCCACAGAAGAATGTTCTGGAAAGCCTGCTTTCTTCACTTGGGGAACAAGAGAGTTGGGGATAGAAAATATTGCCAATAAGGTACTTGCCATAACTTCTAGAGGTATCTTTAGCTTCTGTAGACCCCTGTCTCTCTTGTAATGCCACCACCTACCCACCATGCTTTCCAGGACTGTGGCAGAAGTGAAGTAGCAGTAAATATTTTGGTGTTGTCAGCCCATAGTCTCATAATTCCTTGTGGAAACTGGCATTTCAAGTTCCAGCTACTGAGAATGTAATTTTCTAACAATTATCAGGTCACAAATCTTCAGTAGAAGAGCCTTTCTGAAAGTTCCGCCATGGCAGTACTCTAATATGTCCCTGGGTGACTGATTTTGTCAAGTCTAATCATCTTGGATAAGACAGCTGAGATTTCAATTTGCTTATATCTGGACTACAGTTTGCTCAGGCGTGAGCTTTTGACACTAGGGAAGACTGCATATAAGAGCATTGTGTTGACTGCAGAGGCTAGCGGACTAAATCACCTTTTTCATGACAATTTTCAACTTTGCCAGGGAGACTCCCTAATCAGTGATCCATATAATTACTTTTCCATGTAGATTGAACTTGAGAATTGTTTACTAATGCTCTAAATATATGGCTATCAGTGTTTAAACATCCACAATCATAAATACTGCCAGGTGCAAAATTTTCAAATGGGTTTTGTTTGGACATAGTGGCATAAAATATGCAGGAATATAAAGACACAAGAAATCAGAAGACTCCTTTGCAGTGGAGAAGAAATATTGGTGGGAGTGCTAGGTGCCCAATTTCTACTGGGAATTTAAAGCTGATGACACACACACAAACGAGCGCTCTGGTGACTGGAGATTGGTTGTTCTTCCTTCAGTGTTTTCCAATTAAAGGAAAATTTTGTCATAAGCATAACCTATATAAAACAAAATACTAGTCCAGGAGGAAAAGGTATAGGTATAATAACATCAACAACAAAAAACATAAAACTTCCAAGTCAGGTTGTTGGGGGTTTTTCCCCTCGCACAACAGGTAATTTTAAAATGTCACAGGCTGCCTTTGCTGAGTCCCGGAGATGGAATGGTCAATTTGAGAGGCTGAAAAGGCATGCCTACAGCACTCTATTCTTTCATTTTAGGTCAGTGCTTCTAAAAAACAAAACACGTTTTTATGTAGATATGAAATAACAGAAAAATGTTAAAAGCTTTATGACAGATGTGTCTTTTTTTATGTATGTTTATTTCTTCCTTAGCATCTCAGTAAGAGAAACTACATGAAACAATGGTAGGCTTTTCACTACTTCTAACACAGCCAATGATTATATCCCTCCATTTTTATTGCCCAAAAAACTCATTCACCCCTGCGGCCACTATTCATTTTTATCTGTACCTAAATTCCCCAATTCACAGGTATTGAAACAAAGCATACAGAAAGTCTGTACTCCTCTTGAGGGATAAAAAGACACTAGCTGTGGTTACAAAAACAGTAGAGAAATTAGTGTATCACTGTACTCAAGCAAATAAACTATACATCCCAAGGCTTCATGTTCTCTACAAGAGCTCAGAGATATCAGTGTCACATGCTGAAAACACCCAGAGCAACCTGCCTACAGGCACCTCCAATGTTCCATAACCAATGATCCTGACTGTACCCAAATCTGCAGAGTCCAAACCTAACAATTAAAATATGACCATTCTTCAGCATGAATTCTGTTCTTTACACACATGAACTAATCCGTATAGGAATCCCATGCAACCATTATCTCTTTGACAATATGAAACTTTGGTGACACAGGTTGAAGCTTCAGAAGCTTCAGCAGAACCATTATTTAAGCTTATTGGCTTGGTCTCTAGCTTTTATGTTTGCAAAGTAATAAAACATTGTCATCAAGTGCAGTTCTAATATTCCTTGCAATTATGGCATCAAGCTCTAATTACACTGTTATTGTTATTCTTTATGATGAGAATATTTATTATTTTTTTTAGTTCAAGGGAATAGGAAACCACACAGAAAAGCATGGTTGTGAATTTTAATTGCTCAGCCTTAATCACAAAAAAAAAAAAAAAAAATAGTGAAAAAGAAAGGGAATTAGCCAAATACAGTGTAGCAGAAAAAAATTACTCATATCTATGCAGTTTGCCATAACGACATCTGGGACTGTCAAAACTGGTAGTTGAGACTCTACAGGATAAAACTTCAAAAAATATGTACATTCTGTACTTGAGCTACTTTTAACAAAATTCCTGCACTACCTAATTTTCCAAAATACCAAACTCTTTGCAGTAGGTGGGTAAGGCAAAATAACTCCTCCCCAAACCAGGTTAGATCTTCAGCTGACAAAAGTCCCCACTCCACTGACTTCAATGGATAATACAAAGCACGTACAGAGGCAGTCCCAACTATTAACCATGAGGTTTACCAGACGATATTGGCCTAAATTTGAGTTTCAAGATGGGAAGTAACTGAGAGACTGTGGTATTCCTAGAAGAAAACACATTTTTACAAGAAATGGTTCCCTTTGCCAGAATTTAAATTCATTCTATAATGTTGCTTAAAATTATTTTCATTTTTCTATTTTAAATGTGGTGACCTGCTTTCTGTCAACACCAAACCTTGAATTTAATTGTAGCTACAGAAATGTAATTCTGCACCCGCTATTCCAAAGCAGCATGTCATTTTATACTTTTTCCCTGTTACATACTGAACTATACCAAAACTAATTTTAGGACTGTGCACATTTTTTTAAACACCATTTAAAAACCTTAACAGCTGAAAATATTAATTCCATTTTTCACATCTTCTAAGAATGCTAAAGAAGATTTAATTCAAAGTCCATTTCCTGCAAACTGTACCATTTATTTTTCTCACAAGAATGTTTTTTTAGGAGCAATCTCCTACTTTGAGAATTTCCAGAGAATTCTCTGTAAATTCACTGCAGATTACAAACTTCAAGGAAAAAAAAAAAAAAAAAAGAAAGAAAGAAAAAAGAAACCCACAAACCAAAAAATAAACCCAAAACGCCACAGTAAAAAAATGAAGAGGAAATTAAGCCAGAAAGGTATAAAGTCAAGCATTACAGAAATGACTATAGTTCCTATGAGCAATAAGTTCTCCAGATGGTTTAGTACCAAAGGCAATACACTACTATTTAGATAGATTTTATGTTTCTTCAAGAAAAGAAACCCTGTGTTTCCTCCCTGTTTCTGCATTGCCTGTTTCCCAAGAGTATTGCTCCACAAGTAGTGCTCTCAACTTAGGAGACATGCATAATCGGTCCTCCCTCTCTCACGCTTGCTTGCATTCTACTTCCATACAGCACATTACCTTCATAACTTCCAATCATTTACTGACTCATCAAACATGTTGTCAAGCCTCATAAGTCTCACTAGAAGTAAACTATTTCCTTAGTACTCATTCAACCTTTATTGCATGAACTGCTTTTTTTCTTTTCTTTAATGACCTGAATTTGGAGACAAAGGTATTCTTGCTATTGTAGTATACTTTATTTTTCTAATACATTTCATAGGTAAGAAGTGATTCACTGCTGGAACTTTTATACATAAAATTGCTAAGAATCTGCAAACAAGTGTTAGCATTATAACCACAACATCCAGGGTAAAAATGCCTTAAGGAATTTTTTTTAGTTGTTTTACAAAAGGCCTGGATATTTTTTTTCCTAAGTTTAGACCGTAAAAAAACCAAACAAATGACATACATTCAAGTATTCTTTACAACCAAAGTCAAAAAATGTGTGTTGGGTTTTTTTTAGTAGTTTGACCCCTTTCAAGGATTAGGAAAAACTGATTTTTTTTAATGAAATTTATTTTTATCATCTTATAGTATGTTAATAGAGGAAGTATTGATTACTAACTTGTCTTGTCAAACATAATATACAGGAAAAAGAAATAAAGGTAAAAGGGACAGCCTGGGAGTCCAAAGATGAGACAACAGTACTTGCTGGTGAAGCCTGAGTTATGAATTTTTATCTGGGCTTCTGCTATCTAGAGTTTATCACGTGTATCTTCAATACTTTAGTCTTCCTTACTGTATTTTCCATACATATATTCATTACAACTATTTCACTGTGAAAAAGTCACTGATGCTGAAATCTTCTGTCTCTAGCAGACAGTGCAATCAATTACATACAATCTTTCCTAATGCTTAAAGTTTACTCATGAGACAAGCCACTGTCTGGATGTAAGCTGATACACAACTCTAAAATGAAATCTATCTTCAGCTGCTTATATGACTGATGAATTGAAATCCAGGTCTGCTAAAGAAAGTTTGCTGGGCAAAACAATCAAGTGATTTTTTTTTTTATTCTTTCCTAGATAACTTTCCTGATACACTGTTTCTAACCCAACTTGGTCTTTTATTTTTAGTTTTGACTCTTAGGACTAGTAAATAATAACAACAACAACCACCATCATCATCATCATCATCATCTAGATTTGGATCTACTTTAATCTTTTATTTCATATTCTCCACTTCTTTTGCTTCTTCATGTGCAAATTTAACAGTAAACCAAATGCTTAACGCTTCAAAGATGTTAGTCACATAATTATATTTCAGAGAATGACAGAAATCACACAAAGATCAGAAGAAAACCTCAAAAGAACTCATCTGAAGAAACACAGTTTCCAAACTTGGGGGTATTTTATGTTACAAGATAGTACATTAATAATATGTCATGGATGAAGGGCAGGTGAAGAACTTAGAATGAACTGTTAGAACAATTTCTACATTATATTAGGCAACCTAGGCCAACTTCAGCTGTGCTTGTACAGCCACAAGAGGTCAAGTATTTTAGTTTTTACAAATAATGAAACACATCCTGAACATTGCTCTTTCTTCCTCTACATGGGAAATTCATCAATGAATGGGTGACGCATTTCTTATGGCTAAGTGGGATATTGCAAAAATACAAAGTTATATCAAATATTTCACCTGCTCTTTTCTCATAGCCGATATACTTAACCTCCAAGCAAAGGCTTTTGCATCTAAAGACATAACTGCATGAACTACAAGTGATTAGGAAAAATGGAATCTTCCCTGTGCTGTATCTTTCAAAGAATCCAGCAAAGATCTGAAAACATTTTACTACGTGATTACTGAAGAAGAGACCACAAAGAAGCACCTTCCAGATATAGAAATTGCTTTCACTACAGCATGGGGGTGGGCTTCCTTTCCAGGGTGATGACGCTTCTGCTGAAAAGGACAAGGCTTTGAAGAACGGGGCTTAATTCTGCAATCCTTGTATAGTCTCGGTGCTCTTCAGGGGCCAGTCCTGATCCTGTAGGTAAAGCAAGAGCGTGGAAGGCACACCTTGCTGCCTCTCCAAGCTCTGCCATGCAACCATCACCTGACAACTCTTTTTTTTTTTTTTTTTGTGCTGCAGCCCTCCCACCTGGAGAAGGGGAATAAGGCTAACTAATTTACTATATAAAATGCCACATTACCAAACGATTACATAAAAATCTCAAAAGCAAATAAAACTAATCCCATAGCTAACTTCTGCATTACTGCTTTTAGCCTGGTGATTAAAGCTGCAGGGTTAGAATGGGAATTGTTCTAGCTCACTTCTCTAGAGACAACAGTGAGCTCAAGCCATGCTATTACTAATTTCCAGGCATTTATACTGCTCCTCTTCAAAAAAATGCATGTAATACGTGCCTGGGCTTCAATGGACCACAGTCAAATTTCAAGCTCTATGAATCTCAGCACGATTTCTACCTACTTTAATTCAAAATGATTTTATTAGGTCAGTGGAATTCCAGTCATTTACATCAACTATAAAATGCTGAGAGACAAAGCTGGGAAGTAGCTGCAAGAACTTTCAGTAAGTGCACAGACACAGCAAGCCGCACATTACATGGCCACACTGCACTTTGTCAAGAAAGAGGTTAAGTTCAGTCACTTTAACATACCTACCAGGTCTCTACTAAGCAACTGTAGCAAAATAAGGTGAAGATTACTTTAGAAATTGTTGGATAAAAAAGTAAATTGAAAGACTCCCTTTCCATTAGCTCTGTTCTAACACAGCACGTGGAAGATGAACACAACATGAAATGCTAGATATAAAATGTGGGGCATATGTAAAATAGTTCTTCAATCAAAATAAGCACGCTATGCTGTTTTGCTGAAAGTACTCCAGCAGTCATGGTGGGTTTTCCTGTTATCTGATGCCATAGCAACAATAATCCATTTTAAAAATTGTAGTAAAAAGGTAATATATTATCATGACAGCTGTGTTAAATGGCTGCCTCTCCTGTGTTATGCTCTTGACTTTACACAACAATGTTAAGATGTTTTTTAACCAAGTTTTGAAGATGAAAATAACATGGTGTCAAAATATTTTTTCTAACCAATCAGCACTATTCAAAAACATCACTGAGCTTTGTGTTTCCATGACAACTAGTCTCAAATATTACAAAACTGCACCAAATTTACTTACAAAGAAGGGATCTTACAAGAAAAAAATTTTACATGTAACCTAGTATACCACACAAACTTACGTATGTAATGCATGCTCACAACAAAAACTGTATTGGTGATGTTTAAGTTTTCTAGAGCTACATTTCTAGTAGGAACTTTTCGTATTTGTTAGGGATATAATAGATGTTGTTTCTTTGCTGTTTTAATAAAATGTAGACTTAGGTGTGAATCGTTGATTACAAAGTAGGTGCAAAACCTATAAACACAAGAATTTGAAACCGTTACTTATTTTCATTAAACAGAGCAGGGGCAATTTTGGCCTGGCTGGATAGCTATAAAATGAAAAGAAAAAAATTATAATTCTATATTTTCCCTGTGTTCTTCCCCTTTGTATGTACGCCACCATTAACAGCTGAGAAACTCAGCTTCATTGCTTCTAAAGATAGCCCATCTTGTGATTCCAATGATTTCTGGTTAAGGAAAATAATCCCTTTAATATACTGGCAGAGATGCCTTATCAAAGGCAGTCTGCTATGGGATTAGTGATTTATTATCAACTCTAAAATCACTCTGATTAGTGACATAGTGTGATTAGTGGAATAAACATCAGAGTATTATAAACCAAAACCTAAATTTCATTTACAGTGGATTTGTAAATAACCAAAAATGACAATTTACAATCCATTTACAATGGATTGCTAGGTACTTTAGGAGGGGATTTTATTAACAGTTGGATGGGAAAAGAGAATAAAATTGGATTTCCAGTACTATTCCACCTACCCTGTTAGTAACAAACTCTTAAAACACACAGTAAAATAATAATGGTAGTGCTTAAATTAGGTATCCTTTGACAATTAACTTGAACTTCTAATAAAGTAGTACTGTCATTTCTCAGTAACACCTGCTATATGCATGTTCAGGGACTGAGAGATCTACAAAAGAAATCAGAAAAAGGGGGGTTATAACCTGTATGAAGTGAAGTAGAAAGGCAAGGATTTAGAATAATGATTAACTTTTATATGGTTATAGAATATTCTTCTAACTCATCTTTCCATAGCTGTAACTTTCTTTTGATTAAAAAAAAAAAAAAAAGAAAAGAATTTTGATGTCACTAACAAATGGGTTCAAAGTCAGTCAGAATCTCCATTTTAATTGGTTGACATAACCCAAGCTGGTACTTTATTACAATACAGACATCAAATCAAAAATAAAAGAGATGTCAAAGAGTTGCTACATACTTGATTCTTTATTAATAGACTTTATTACATCTGTCATTCTTGTGACCTCCGCTATAAACGTTAAAGAGTAGTATTTTTCATGACTAAAATAGAATGAGAAAACTCTGAATTTGTGAGCTTTATCCAGAGGTTCATTTCATGACTGGTATTGCTTTGAGTATAGTAATCAATCTTTTGGAAAGTGCCTTTAGAAAGTGATGGTTGCATTCTACTCTGGCTAGAATACTCTGTGAAAGATTGCTGAAAACGGTACCCACTTTGTAAAGCAACAGTGCAGAAAAGTCGTTCCAAATGATTTCTATGCAAATCATTAAATGAAAAAAGATTCTCAAATCCTCACGTTTTCAAGTGATTTGTCTGCCTAGTTGGCAAGTTCCAGTGAAAGACAATTCTATGGCAAAGAACAGGATTCCATGAAACACACTGTGATCAATCTAAATGAAGTATGAAACATAAAATATTTCTCTGCATTGATTTCACTACATCTTGCAATAATCATGCCAGCCTTCTTGATTGACTCTTACAATTACAGCACACATTTTTCAGAGCGACATGGCTGTACCGTCAAATGAGTTCTGGCACAGAGTATTTGTTACTAAGTACCCTTTAGAAAGTGACATTAAATCCTCATATAAAAAAAAAAAAAAAAAAGAAAGACCAAATAAAGACATATTCAAATTCTGTCTGGGTGATAGAAAATAGCAACAAACAAACAAACCCCCACATAGAGTGAGGAATTCTGAGGAAATTACACTTTTAAAAGGATAAAAAGAAGAATCTGCTATTGTACCCTGACTTGACGTAACTTGACTACGGACTCAGCCTCTGTCAGATGCACACAAGGCCCTGGTACACACTCTTGGCAATATTCTTAGAACATTACTAAGAAATAACATTAATTTCTTTCTACTTAAGGCTTATTGTCCACAAACAGTCCATTATTCACCAAGTAACTAACTAGCAAAACAGCCACTGTGGGTTAACTAATTATAATTGTATGTGCTCCATGGATAGAAGAAACAGGTAAAGAAACCTAAGCACGTTTTTTTTCACATGAGGGCAGCATCAGAGAATGGTGATCTTAGTTTCAATAGTCCCAAAACTGAAAGAATCATAGTGAAAACAATTTGAAAGCTTTGCCTTTTTTCCTAACTGCTTTAAGTGGTTTGGATGCCAAAACCGAATAATCATGGTTTTTCTTTTAGATGCAAAAACCACCTCATTCACCCCTACACACAAAAAGTAAGTCAAGTGTCAACAGCAATCTTTCAGTAAGAGTTCCTGAGTCACTCCCACTATAGGAGGTAGTTTCCATTTTGGATTTGAAAAGATAGCCAGTAACTTCTGAAAAAAAAAAAAAAAAAAATTGAGAAAGCAAAATTGCTTGGGATTTGAAAAACAAACCAAACAAAAATCCCTGATACGGCAGTGAGCTTTTAAACTTTAAAGTTTATCTCAATTAAAGAAAAAAAACAACTGTTAGACCATGCGAAGTAAATATTCAGCCACTAGAAATTATACAAAATTAACAAACATTTCTGCTGGTCAACTCAACCTTCCCAGTGCCTTACTTGTGGATGTGTTGATCCCATTAAATCACACAGAGGATTGCAAAGTAAGTCCACGAGCACTGGGTCAGACTTCCAGGTTCCCCTGTTCTGGCCTCAGCAGCAGCAAGCTGTGGATGCATATCCTTGTTTGACACTATGGCTGCAGAACAAGTTGAGCATACAATGGTATTTCTCTAAAACAGGTCTTCCAGCCTCCAGGGAATGGCAGGGCAAGGAGTTTTTGAGCCAGAAGATATTATTTAGCTCTAAATAGATTTTCTTTTTTAATGTGTTTGTGTACACCATTTTTAACCCATGTAAATTTTCATCATGTTTTTGTGGCAGAGTTCCCCTGTTTTAGCATACTCTTTTCTTTCTCCTAGTACTGGCACAGCTTAATTTCAGTTGATGGGCCCTACATCTTGTCTGAAGAGAGACAATGTCATTCCCAAAAGGTCTTGCCTATGCAATGCATGACTTAGAGGCTTCGATTGCATGTCTCAGCTATCCTTTCTCCTGGCTGAAGCATCTTTGTGCTCATCATTAGTCCTTGTATGGAAGCTTTTCCATACACTTCAACACCAATTTCAGCTTTCACTGCAACTTTCCTTATACTATGCTCTTCTTTTTTTTTTTTTTTTTTTTAAATAGCAAGAAACAGGTACGTGAAGTATAAAAATTCAAGTACACCACAGATTTACAAAATAATTTAATAATGTTCTCTGCTTTGTTTTTTTTTTTTTTTTTTTTTTAATTATTCCTTTTCTGATAAAACCTAAGATGTGAGATTCCTGTGGAGCATTTTTTGAGCACTGAGCTGAAGTTTTCCCAACATGCTTCAATCAGTTAATTCATTTTACTGGGTTAATGATTTCAACAACAAAAATGTCATCCTCCTGAACCTCCTATGGCAACATGGCACCTATTCTCTGCCTGCACTGCCAAGAACAAATGTGTTGTTGGGTTTATTAATGTTACCTGAAGCAATCTGCTAGCCTCGCTGCCTCCCGCAAGCGGGCATGCCAAATTCACGAGTAATAATTGTTTTAACGTCTTTGTCTTGTTTGGATCTTCATTGCAGTAACTGCCTCCCCCCAAAATCTGAGAAATGAATTTAACTCACTTACTAGTCGATCACTAGCTGAATACAATAAAAAAAAAAGGGGGGGGGGGGGGGGGTGGCGGGTGGCGGATAAAACGAAGATAAATTCTTACTGTTCTTTCTCAGTCTTTTCAATAAGATATTTTCTACCTTCACAAATACATCATCAACAACAAACTTTATTATACCTATTTTATATGCAGGCCATTTAACTTGCTTCTACATTCCTCAAATGACTGAGCCACACCTGCACCCTTGCCAAACCACCAAGACAAATTAAAGACGGAGGGAGACATTTTCTGGGAGACAGTTTAATATCTTCTCATCTTTGCCCTGTGCAAGACTTTTATCACCTTCTCACAATTACTCTTGGGAATAAGACAGGAGCAGAAGGAAGGGTTGGGCTTTTTTGTGTCTATAAACATCACTACAAATTTTTTCATCAGTTTGGCCAGACAGTCTGGTCTGTACTCACTGGTACGTAGGATTACATTTCAAATATGATAATTAATTGCCAGAATTACAACCACACTGACATAAAAGGTAAAGCCAGATGCTCCCTTAAAAATTATATACAGGATCATGTCCACTTCTGTCTGCTGTCCAGATTTTTGCAAAGGGTTTGGGAGGACTACCCACACCAGTGACTGTCTGATGCTACTCCCTCAGAGGTACCTCATGAAACTTTTGGAGCACAGATGGAATTCCACAGAGACACGGAAGCACACGTGGAATAGGCTGAAATGAGCATGATGCAGAAACAAATGTTTGGCAGTTCCAGAAAATGATTGCATAGCTTTTTGTGCAAATTAAGCACTCCTGATGGTTGATTAAAGCTGTATTTGTAGAGAATTCATAAAGACACTGTAAAGAATCCATAAAGAATTAATAAAACCCACTTGCTGGACTTTGGTCTAGGGTAATCACTGAGTCTCTGGAGAGACAACTGAAGTACAAGCATAAAATCTTCTGGAATATCATGTAATAAGCATCTTCAACATTTTAAAACTCAAAATATTCTTAATCTCATGTGTAGAACCAGACCCACACTGAAGTTACTCTTCTGCCTTTCTCAGGCCTTTAAATATGGCCAGGCAATTGAGAGAAAACAGTTTCAATTAGAGCAGTTTTTATAGGCAAGTTATAAATCTCTGAAACCAGGGGTTTATAATAGCAACACTGACATAACTGTAATACAGCTTCACTATGATAAATCAGTCGCTTGTCCTTTAAGTCACATGTTCTATAAATCAGGAATTTGGAATGTAAATCTCAGCACTTGTTCATAAATCAGCAATACTGATCAACACTAGGAATAATATTTTGGCAGTAAATTGCATTTGGCAAAGAATATTCCCCTGTGTTAGTTCACTTAAAAATTGTTTAAAGCCATCTTTCGTGGATTCTCCATGTGAGTCTCTTCACCGTGCCTGGCATAGCTGGTGTTAGTGCAGTCCCAAGAACGCAGCCACCTCCCCACAGCATGAGACAGCTCTGACTCAGAACAACTCTTAGTTAGTCTGGGGGATGGTTTGTAAAGCTGTTTCTGTTACTAATATTAGTGTCACAATAGCAGTTAATACCCAAATATACATCTGAAAGTTGATTAACACCCCGAGTTCCTGCACACTCTGCATGTCTCCTTCAAAATCCAGTGCTCTTGCCAAAAAGCTGAAGCCCGTGCAATCATATCCCCACCACACTTAACATCTGAGCAGGAACAGGAGGTACAGACAGTCTCAGTAATACCTCTGCTGGTCCCAAAAAGTAATTTCCACCTGAAAGGTAGACAGGTACAACAACAGGCATGGGATGTATAAGGAAATGCATGTAACAGGGTAAAACCATGAGGCTGAAAGACAGAAATATGTTGTTAATGGTTTTGGCTCATTACTATCCAGCTCAATGCTACCACTCTTGCATCTCCATGTCTTCATTAACAGCTAAAACTTTCAAGTACATATCAAAAGTTTTGCCTTACAAGGAAGAAAACAGCATGAATACAAGTAGTATTTCCGTTTATTTGCTGGTTTGCCAGTGCAAATTTGCTAATGGTTTTCTTTACAAAGAGGAAAAAAAACAGTGAAATTGAATTTCCAACTTGTAAAACCTTTTCTGCTACAGTGAGAATAGCACTTTCTAGATAACACTTCTTCCTAGCATGTATTTAATGTGACGTATATTTCTAAGTGAAAGCTGTTTATCACTTCAGTGCAATCAGTAAACACGCACATGCACGTATTCATTTAGAGCATCTTGATAATGTCCTGTGTTTACTGAACTCAGAAAAGGTCATTGAGGTTCAAGCTTAACTTTTCTTCCCTCCAGCCTTTAAGACACATGGAAAACAAGGGGGAAACTAATTTTTATCTACTACTGAATGTTGAAGAACTTATTGCTGAAGAATACCATCCTGCATCAATAAATAACAATACAGAATGAAATAAGATTCTTTCCTTAGTAGAATTATTTATTGCCTTTAATATAAGCCAGTGCAATCACTGAGAATTAGACTAACTTTTCTTGCCCTCCTAAACTACACCTAATTCTACAGGTTCTATGGATGTGAGATGGCGATTTCTCCAGTGGAAATATATACCTTTCAAAAGGCATACCTGATACCACCATAGAAAATGATGCACCAGAAGAATATAGTTTCTATTTTTAACACTTGTTTCTTCAGTTCATAGGAACAGCACACATGCACTGATTTGATAATGGACCTATGTTACAAATGCAACTCATCTTCTCTCCATCTGCTTGCAATTCTGGTGGCTAAAATGAGGAAAAAAATTAATGCTATTAAAAACATACCTCCAGATCTCTCAGGAACCTTGTACATGCCAAGTGGGATTCCAGGAATGACAAAATGTTTGCCCTTGAAGAGCATGCTCCAAACATGCCTGCCACTGCCTCTCCCAGGGCACTGCAGTTGTAACTAAATGAGCAAATAAAGGGCAGGGGGATTCCATGGAGACATTTATCTTAATAACATGGTCTTGTGCAGTCAACAAACAACTAGGAAGGCCTGATATATTCCTTTTACTCTCCTATCTTCTTCAAAGGTCTCCTGTACAAGCATATATTGGGCATAATATTTCATAGCAGTTATCAGAAATGAGGAATTTAGACAGTATTTTACAGCTCCCTTCCCCAAATGGTTCATGCTCTGGAGGCAGAAGAAAAATACTTCTTTGGAATTACAGACTATGAATTACAGAATTGGCTTATCCAGAAAATTAATACACAAAATAGATAAAGATAAATTAACTAGAATATAGTGTAGAATCCTTGTGTAATTACAAGTTCAGATAGCAAGACTGATATGAAGTCCCTAGTTAAACAGTATTTTCATACTGGATTTTTGAGTAGCTAACTGCCCTGGTATGTTCTGCTGAAATAATTCTTTATTTTTTCTCTAGCACCTTTCAAAGATGTGGTTGACATTCTAGTATTTGTGATGTATTTGTAAGAACATTCTTACATAATGCAGATTGCCTACATTTTAATAATTCTACTTCACAAAACTGAAAAAAGGGAGTTGTAATGGGGAACATTAAGCAAATTTAGTATAAAAGCTTGTCATGCTATAATGAAGTAATTATGGAGTATGTATAGTTTGCCTCCACAATAAGCAATTTCAATCACAAAGTTTGTAATCTAACAGGTGCTGCTGCCTATTAATTGTTAAGAAACATTTTCCCTGTTTTTGCTGGAACTTCTCCCTGGTGCATGTTAGTTTATGGAACATGTAGATGGAGAGATGTGGAAAAGGAACAAGACCTGTAGCAAACAAAGGTCCACACAGCTCAGGTTCATACAAAATTTCATGATATGTTAGCAGCTGTGTTTGTGTCTTTGAACCATTGAAAATATTTTGAAATGGTATTAAAACCTCTGCCAAGCAATACATGTTAAAGATTCTCACAGTTTGACAAACCATTAAAAAAAAAAAAAAAAGTATTTGAAAGAATAACCTTTTATTCCAAAGGGAATTTTTAACTGTGGAAAGGAAACTGAAAGTATTTGATAGTTATTTGTAAGGAATTATGCCCAGACTTGTGAAGGATCTTAATAACGTGATATAATGCAGATGGAGTATTTCTGCTATATAGGCATTTCCAAAGAATCTCTCAAGGATTCCTGACTAATCTCTAGTAATTGGAAAGATTTTAAATACTGTTTCTGAAGTACAATTGAAAACCATTAAATGCACGTAAACAGGTAAGGTAGTTCCTTTTTCAGGCTTATTTTTCTAACAAAAGATAGATTGTTCTAGTGCATACTACCTGTTGATACTCCAGAGGTGGCTTTTTTGAATATAGCATCTAAATGAACCAAACTTTTCACGTGTATGAAGGAGAGCAAAAAAGAGGATTATGAATCAGAGGTAAGCTCATTGTCATCAAGGTGTTAACTGTACTTGAGCTCATCTTTTCTTCTTACAGAGGTGATTATTTTTGCAGTTATTCCTCCAGTGGATTAAAGAAATTAAATACAATTTATAGAGGAAAGTAAAACCAAACATGGAGAGGCTACAGTTTTCTGGATATCAGATATTAATTTTTGTTTCCCATCTCTTCATGGTGTTATTGTGCAAGATACATTAGGCTTTCAAAATATAATTCACATAAACAGATAAGAATTGGTGAAATCCATTCTGGAAGTTCAATATTAAATTAAAACTCACAGGCAGACGCAACTCACCTCCTTCTCTGAATGTAAAGTGGGATAGGTAAACACTGGTAAATGTTATGTATTTCAAAACACACAAAGTTTAATCAAATTAAAGCTCTGTTTCACATTCTTTGGCTCTACTTCCAAGAAAATGTTCTTATTCTAACTAGCTGTATATTTATTTTAATATACAACACTGCAAAATATCATCTTACTTCTGTTATTTGCCTGAAGGAAATTCATTTCAAATATGAAACTTTTACACAATATTTACTGTTCAAGTATTGCAGCTTTTATTAAATGGGGCCAGAGAGGATGCCAAGGGATTTAAAGAGAGAATTAATAACAACCATTGCTAATTTAGGCTTATGCACTGCTTTATTGGAAAAGCAAGGATGAAGATACGAAACCAGGGATAATCCAATTGATACTAAACATTTTGAACCTATTAACTGAATTTGAACAAAACATTTAAAAAAAAAAGAAGGCTACATAGTTAAAATAAGGCTCATAATCCATCAGAGAGAGCATACAAAATTAACCTTTTCCTTTTTAGTTTGCATAAATGTGTGATAACAGTATACAGAACTATCATCCTCACCTTTATATGATTTACAATGATTTCAGTAAGATCTCCAATATTTTAGAATAGAGACCAAAAAAAATGTAACTCACAGAAGCTCAAAAAAGGTATTTCAATTAACAACTCTTAAATTTAGAACACTGGGACAAAACCAGGACCACAGGACAATTCAGGTTGGAAGGGACCTCAGGAAATCATCTAGTCCAACATCCTGCTCAAAGGAGGGCACACTCATGGTCAGATCAAGCTGCTCAAAGCTTTACTTTGTCTGGTTTTGAAACCTCCAAGAAAGGATATGGAACAACCTTGCTTGGGCAACCCATTCCAATGTTTGATTGCCCTCATCATAAAAAAGTTTTGCCTTAAATCCAGTCAGAGGTACAAGAACTATAACACAGATACAGGGACTGTAAATATCCAAAATAAGATACAACTCATTTATACAATCAGTGCAGGTGAGAAACAAGTCTCTGGTTTCATTTCATAATTTAATGAATTAGCCTGCTATTATAATACCTCTGTACAGAAAAGAGAAAAGGTGAAGAGGAACCCTAAGTTATTGGAAATCCATATCATTAAGTTGTCTCTTTTCAGTAGACAGGGTGGATGCACTCTACTTAATTCAACATGTACGTTCTGTATTCAATCCAAACTCTATTGACTTTATACAACAACCGTTTTGACTTAACTTATCCTTTCCCTAGAGTTACCAGTGATTTGTTAAGTGAAAAAACAATTTTGTTTCAGCGACCATTATAGAACATTTCATTCAAAACCAAGAGGTCAATAGATTAATCTAAGTACCTCATAAAAGGCATGTGTGACTACTGATGTCAGCAGGAGAAAAGAAACCTTTGGTCCATAAAAGTTTCAGCAGTGCTTCTTACCATATAGATGATGGAGTAATAAAATGTCTATATGTAAATAAGCAGAAGAAAGTTATGTAAAATGGATTTAATGGACTGTGACCATTTATGTTTCATGCCCAGTTGCTGTCTTTGTTCTTCAGTCTGTCTGTAAAATCCAAATTTCAGAACAGAAAGCTGAAGCAAAAACAGATGAAGAAGAGGAGGGGGAGTCTAAGTGAGTATTCAAAAGGCATTCAGGCACTTGCAACATATACCCATCTAAAATGATCTGATATTATGAAAATACTGACATAAAAAGTAAATACTTCTGATGCAGTTGCCACTACAAAAATTCTCCATGAGTTTTCCTAATTCAAAAAGTTAATATTTAATCTAAAAAATCCAAAGCAATCTGTAATGGATACCTTCTGTGAATAATAACTGCCAGTTCATTGCCACTTCTTTGCACAGTTCACATTGTGCAAGTGATCTAACAGCCTCAGTTCTACTGCCATAATTTCTAAGGGAGCACCATCCACATACATAGTTCTGTATATAAATGCATGTTTTATATACACCTTCCATGCACCTTCCAGAATATGTTAGCTAATTAAAATTGTAGAATCAAGCACTCAAAAATTAGTGTGTGACAGAATTACGTTGTTACTGAAAACTTCGAAGGGCAAATTATAATAAAGTCCAATTCCATGATCACAGTCGTTTTTCCCCACAAGATCCCTACCTTACTGGATACAGAGTTATTTAATATTTACTCTTAGCTCACCACACAATTCATGCTCTCACTTCTAACGAATTGCTTGCTATCCAAAACCTCCACTGAACAGAAGAAACAGTTTCTCTTGTAAGGTTATCTGTAATACTCATCAATGTCATACCTGAATGGTTTACAAATAATTAGTTAATTCATCTTCACAGCACGCCTATGGTACATTTTAGAAATAAGAAACTGAAGCATGAAGGTACTACAGTTACAAATATTGACTCATTTTGCATGCTGCGCTTGTGGCATGTAAGTGCATAGTACTGCTTCGTATGTTCAAACCACAGTTCCCACTGCCTCCAACTCCACACAAACAGCTGGAGGAGCTTCCCAGTGAAGTGGGTCACCACCACCTAAAGAGTGAAGACTATTACTGATGGGAATGGACTTTTCAGACACACAAAATGTGGTTTATATGTAGATCTGGAGAGCAGTGCTGCTCAGACCTTCATTGCCTTGTCTCTTCCCTTCTGTCTCTTCCCAACTTTCTATCCCTGCATCACTTCTTCACCCTTCTATGTTTAAGTCAAAACATTCTCTCCAGCAGAAAGAGTATAAATTCCTTCCTTTTAGTTCTCACACTTGAAACCCTAATATTTCTTGTCTTCATGTTTCATAGTTTCAGAAGACAACGGTTAGGTTAGCAAGCAGTAGTTTTGCAGGACTAGAAGATGCTTAACACACACTGATTTTTAAATAATTTACTTTTCACTAACCCTTACAGAACATGTGTGTGATGAAATGTTCAAAGATGTGCCAGCAAATTTGCATGACTTGCTATAGGAAGAACAAAGAACATGTGCCCACAGTAAAATGAATTTAGGATTAAGTTTCAAGGTCATTCTGCAAACCCTGAAAATTTCTCTCCATGGATCATAGTATCATAGCAACGTAACACTGTAAAGTACCTGAAAATAGTGCAATTTCTAAATTCTCAGAATCAGACATCAACCTTATAATCCCAAAAATGTTAGACATCAAACCGATCATCCCAAAAATATTAGACTAAAACCCTCAAAATTGGTGATTCCTAAATTTACTGTGGAACCTAAACGCAATATAGCAATTAAATTTCCCCCCTTATTTCCACGCAAGGCTTTTCTTACAATGAAAAAATAATAAAATCCCTGCAAGAAATTAAAAATAACCCTCTACAGCAAACTCCTTGCTATAAAAACATCTTCAGTGTGAATTTTAAAGGCAGCACCATAGATGGAAACCTGTCACAGAGGGTGTTAGGAAACCTTAACAAATAGTTACAGCTCCTTTGCAAGCAACATTTGAATACTGCAGTCCACCTATATGAGTCCTATGGCTATTCTGTGGGTGATTCTCACAGAAAGCTGAATAAAAACTGACTGTAATTAATGGCAGATAAGCAAGACAATAAAGACATAATACTTTGTCTTCAGTTGTGTATTTCAGCAAGGAACTTCCATGACTTTATCAGTCAAGCAAAAAGGTAGAAAAGCAAAATTAACCCACCAGAGCGACAATCCCGCCTCCCCCCGCACCCCACCCCCCCCGCTTTTTTAATTTATTTTATTAACTAAATGGGAATATAAGTGGCTATGTTTGTTTCTTTCTACTAACAGTCAAAACAGATTTAGTAAGCAGTTAGCAAAGGTATTATTAACACTAATTATCAGTTCCTTGTTATTTATAGCGCATAGTAAATATATAACAATATAACGCAAAATTACAAAGAAGAAATAGAAATAACCTTGCATTAAATATTTTAAAGATTACCATCATCAATTCTATACAATGCTGAAGACAGAAGAGTTAACTTTGTGGTAAAAATATTTTATGGAACGGATAAATCATATGTATTGAAAAATAGAACTGAGAGTTTTATAACAAAGCTCTATAAAATTTACTACAGTAAATGACAATGAACTATATTAATTATTAATGGTTCTAATGACCAATAGATGGAATTATGTTTGAAGCATTAACAAAGACCTAAAAGATACCCCATGCAATAAGAAAAAGAGAAGCTAAGACACGTATGCTTACGAAGAGTGGTGTAAACTGCTCTGAGCTTATTTTACAAAAAAAAAAAAAAAAAAAAAAAAAAGCAGCTGTACGGCACTGCAACTTGTCCTAGTCTTGGCACAAAATCTGTTATTTGAGGCCTTTGATCTGTAAAATCTCAGTTCCTGCACTGGTTCAAGGTATCTCAGTTTTTATTATATAAAAGTCAGGCTTTAGTTGCTCCCATCTTACATAAAACAGCATCTTGGGTAAGTTGTAATTCCCATTCATCTTTCCAACTACCACCCCATTTTTCTTCACTTTTTATCCCCTGTACTCATTAAATTAACTATTTACAGTCACTGTCTGGGAAACAAACTCTCCAAACTCCATTCTAGACAGTCTCCAACTCTGCCCCTGCTCCCTGTACTGCACTGACACTGCTTTCAACAAAGTCTCTAATTACATCTCACTGGTTACACTTTAGAACCGATACTTGTTTTATCCTAACTGACCTGTCAGCCACTTCTGACACCCATCAGCCACTTTCTTTTTCATGGTATCTTGTCATCATTAACTTTGGAGATTTTATCCTCCATAGATATTCCTCAAGCGTTCCCACACCAGTTTCCTAAGGACATTGAATACAAATCTGGATTTTGTCCTACTTTTTCTCTGCCCCCTGCCTCTGGGTGATCTCTCAAATGAATTCTGTGCTTCTATAGCCCAAAATCTCACTCCTGTGTAGTAATATCAGCTCAAACACTGTTATTTCCACATCACCCCTAGTTACATGTATTATTGTCTTTATCTGCTTAGAACAATGTCAAGCTCTTTGATGAAAATTTGTGGGTGTCCAGGCAAAAGAACAACTTCAGCTTTTCTAAAGCTCAGTTTTCATTGTTCCCCAAAGCTTCTCCAAACACTTAATCTCTGGTGGTCACTATGGTTTATATGACTGCTCTTGCTCACTTTCTGGTTAATACTACCCTCTTCCATAGACTCATAGCACAAACATTTTTACGACTCCATTCTCTCACCATTTGCAGGGCCCTATGTTGTGGGACTTTTTTTCCAGGGCACTAAATACAAACCTATCTTCACTAAAAGTCTTCCAGGGTAGGAATCATTCTCTAACAGTAAGAAGCCTGCTAAAATGGGGAATATTGAGAAGGATGAAATGATCCTGACCCCATTGCTCCATGGAGAGGTAAAGTTACAGCAGAAACAGCACTTTTTACACAGAGAGATCACTGACCTGTCAAAAGATGTGCACATTCTCTCATTTTTCCTTCCTCTTGATTAAATGGCAGGAAGGTGCTGCTTTATGTTGTTGTTGTAATACGAACAAAAAATAATAGTAATGCATGAAAGCACATAAAAATGGCAGGTGATCCTCCACTACGGTGCAGCACATAAACCCAAAACAAACAAATGCCCACCACCAAACAGATCAGATTCTCCCCAGCAACTGCTAATTCCAAACACTGAAGAAGTGTTAAAAAAATAAAATTTAAAAATGTTAAGCAACACTGTGATCACTATCATAGGGGATGGGGATCCTAGCTCACTTTAGGAAAGGGACTGGCAGTGTACTTCTTGTGCAGTGTCATTTTATGATCCTCAGTCCAAGAATTTTCTTCTGTATGTATGTAGTTCCTTATGTAATTACATTCTCTAGATATTACCATTATCAAATGATACCGTAATTGAAATGACCAACAGCAATTATAAAACTCTTCTTTTACGTTACCATTACATTACAGTCTTACTTCAGTTTTGTGAGGGTTTTTTACTAACTAGACTGAAAAGTGTTCCACTGAAACTGATCTACTATTCCAGCATCCACATCCCAAAATTTCAGCTTCTAGTTTCTCAAGAAAAAAATAAAATCTTCAGGATGACCAGACATTTTCCCTTAAAAATGTAGTTTTGGTCAGTGTTCAATTTCCTTTAAAAAAAAATTCAGTGACAAATTCTAAGGTAGTTATAACTAAGTCAGAACACAAATGGAACACATTCAGTGAAGACTGGTATCTTATCTCCTTTAAAACTTTCTAAAAATAATCCGTGCAGTTCTTGCCATATTAAGACTAATACAAGACATTTGTATTTCCACAAAAATACAAGGCAAATGTCATAAGCTTTTGCTGATTAAAGTATTTTCAAGAAGCAGTCTTTACAAGCATAAACTTTCCTTCTTTGATGATCTTCTAGTCTGCCACCTTGGACAGATGGCAAGTTATAATGGGTGGGATCATACACTAGTTTGAGACATTTACACCTCAGATCATGAATCAAAGTGCTGGCACTCTATAATGAAAGATCAATATTGTTTTTGTAGAAAGACCCTATAGAATTTTATAAATAATGAGCATTTAGTGGAATGTGCAGGCAACAGAGAACAAATTACATTTTCTCTAGAGGGGTTTTTAAAACCACACCTCAAATGTGATAAATGTAGGGTGATGGAACAGACTACAAACGTTAATATGCTGCACAGCATAATGTGTTCAAAAATTAGAAGCCAGTGCATTTACTTTCTCCTGTTTAACAGTTAAGCAATCATTTCATCAAGACGTTTTCTCTTGCTATAGTAGCACTGGGTCATAGCTAGCATTTCGCAAGATTTTATAGATGGCATCAAAACATAATCATTTCTTTCTCCTCGCCTCCCCCAAAGGTGTTGATCAGGATATTTTAACATACTTGTAACTCATTGAAATGTACTGCATGTGAAACATGAAAATATCTTCACAAATGCACCACACTTCACTCTTAAGTAATGGGGCAGTACAGTCTTCAACTAAGACACTCTCTGGGAGTCACAGATAATAAAAGCTAAGAAATAGCTTTTATTATTGAGCTTAACTTCCTGCTCTTTGGCAGGAGGGCTCTCAGACACAGGCACTTAGCCAGCTGCCGAGTACAGCAGGGTGTTGGTAGCACCTCTTACTTCTAATGGCTGAGGATATAAGTTGAACATCCTCCATTATTTCTAATCCATAGGTCTCTGCTGTTGCCACCACTGCCATTGGGAGGTGTTTGGGATGACCATACACAGAAAGTGCAGACAGCTCATCCTCTTTGCTACCTCACAGGCCTTACATCCTTCCTCTTACTTTGTTACAAAAGGATCAAGCCTTGACCTTGCTCTGGTCCCTTTTCTCTCCTTTCACTAATGATGCAACATTCCAGCAAAGGAGAAGGGCAGGGAAAGAAGAGTAGAGCTCAGCAGAAATAGGGGTAGAAGCAACGGCTCAATTACTTCTTCACAGATAGAAAATTCAGGGAGCAGTTACTCATTACTCTTGGAATGACCCCTTTAATCATGAACACGGTCAAGAAGCCTTGACATAACACTCATACGATCCAGGGCTAAAAGAGAAACTCAGAGCCTCCAACCTGGGCAGTAATGTCTGGCTGAAGGATTTTTTCCTTCAGCGTTTCCCATATAGCCATCCCAACACACCAGTAATACTCACTCTTAGATCTCTCAGAATGTGTTCTTAGCAAATACTTAAGTACTCAAGAGGGAAGGCAACACCTGGGAAATAAAAAAGCTCTTCTACCATTTCAATGTTTGATTCAAATACTGTCGGTTATTAGTTTAAGAGTTTCCTCATATTCCCTCTCATACTCCCCTGCTTACGCTAGAAATGTAAGATGATGTTAAAAGGGACAGGCCACTTGGCAATCACTGCATGTGTTCGCTATTCGCTGCTTTCCAAGCCTCTGTGTTTTTGTCTCTCCCTCCCTGGCTGCATGCCTCTCTCCCGTTCTGCAGGAGGAATCCTGGCCCCCATTAATCAAAGCCAGACGTGTTAGTTGAGCACACATTAATACCAGATCACTGACCTCCAGGGCAAGCTTTACAAGTTCACATTTTCAAATGGCATTTTGGAAAGAATCAGATGTTCTCTTTGAGCAGAATTTTACTGGAGAAAGCCTTAGCGGCTTATGTGAGGCATGCAGGCTCACCAGTTTCTTTTCAGAGGTATGCTGTCAATCCGGTTTAGAGTGCCTTGCTATTTTAAATACTGTCAAGGAGGTTTGGGGTAAATAATGGGTGCCTTTCTATTCTGCCATAAATCAAGGCAAATAATGAATAAAAATAATGTTCCACTTCAGAGTTGGATTTCTTCATACTCTTGTAATCAACTGTAACACAGAAAAATGTGAATGCAAAGATTGACTCTGTCTAATACATCTGGAAGATTTAATTGGGGGAAAAAACAGTGGTAACCAATAAACAAGATTTACCTGGTTGCTGTATGGCAATGTTATTTAACGCACATCTGTGTTTAGAAGCTCAGAAGCAGCAGGAAACACAGCATGAGTTTCTTGGTTCTGTCAAGGTCATGATAGCCTTTATGCTCTAGACCGTAGTAGCCCAAAGTCATGCAGTTACTTTTAAGTTATTGCAAAACATTGATGTTAATTCATCTAAAAGAATACCTATTCTTTTTGATTTATTTCTGGAAGGGACTTAGCCTACTTGGAGGCTGCAGTAAGTCAATAAATTTCATCAGCAGTTATAATCTCTTGGCATGGACTGGAAAGAAAAGATGAACTGACAAAACAGAGACAGTCAGTAAAGTGAAGGCACAAACCTAGTGTTACAAATCTGCCCATCTACTGCCTCAGATAGAGAGACACAGTGCTCAGTTCAGCAGTTAGGAATTTTGGTATCTTTGCTTTACTAGACAGTATAATTCATGGGACCTTCTACTCTCCTTACATTTCAGAAAACATAGCAAGCCAGATGTAAAATTCAGTAATTTAATGAATTTTAAAATCAACTAACCCTAGCATGAAGCATGAGTGGTTTATATCTGTATCTCTCTATGTATGTTTACATATGGAGAGAGATGTAAGCACCCACTCTTAGCAATGAAAATATTTAAGCAAATAGGTTTAATTCACTTCTATAAAGTCCCAAGGTTTACTTTCTTCTTATAGAATGAATTAAATTTTACACAATGAACAATATCAATCTACTTGGGAGCTTTGGCTACATATTGGCAAATGCAACTTTTTTCTTTTTCCTTTTCAGCTTTCTATTTTAACAATAGTTGTCTGCCAGTCACAGGACTTCCAATCTAAGGACAAAACCTCTCCTATTCTAAGCTACAATGAGCTCAACACTGGTTACTTATCAAAGTATTTACTCAATCATGGCTCAGACTGCTCAGTTTATTTTGATCAGGATCAGTTTGGCTTGAGTCCTCATACGACCCTACACCAAACACACAAACAACCAAAATTTCTCAAGTTATCAATAGTGCTCAGTGCTGTTCTTTGATACTCTTGAGACCAATATGCTTATTCTATCTTCCTGTTATAGAAAAGCAAATTAAAAGATATCTTCAGCAGAAAACTAACTAACAAGCATAGGTGTGACAGCACCCAGTTTAATGAAGAAGTTCAGGTTTAAAAGAACTACAGATTCAAGGTCTCAATGCCCAGTTAGATGCTGACTAGATCAAGAAACTAGCTTCTGCGTTTCCTCTATTCGCTATGCAAACTGCACATATTTCTGCAACACTGCAGGTGAAACTACAACAAAGAAAACCATAGAAGATACTCATTAGAGCTAGATATCAATAGACACTTTAACCGTTGCAATATTATAATGTTTATCCATGTCCTCTGACAGAAAATTGGCTTTACTGTTCATTAAGTACTGTCTATTAATGTTTTTGATTCCTAAAACACTGATACTTAAGCAGGTACCACATGGATATGTTAGCTTCGCAGAAATGAAGGCATGTCTTTCAAGAGATTATGTCTCTGTACTCATGCTTTACAAATGCTGTTCTTTAGGACCATCATCTTAAGAAAAATAGGAAATCACATTTGTTTAACGGAAAATGAGTAGTAAAGGCACTAAGAAAGCAGTAGGGGAGTGTCTTTATTAATGCTGCTATTACAAGAACAGTACTCAAAGAATTTGGGGAATTTATTGAATAATGTCCTGAATAATTTAGTTTAAGAGAACATGCTCACAAATACATACACAAACAATATTTCATATTTTTAAACAGAAGCAATATGAACAAAATAATGCAGGAAATTCTTATCATTGTTATTACATCATTTTTGATATATATTACTTATTTTTTTCATTCTGAAGAGCCTGCAGGACAGAATAACGTAAGAAAGGGTAGAACGGAAATGAAACAGTTATGCTGATGGGCAATAAAATTCTATGTGGGAGACTAAAATTCCATTATTCCACAGAACAAAAATGTTGTTTAACCTGAAAAACAACATCCCTCACATATCTCGTCTCTTCAATATAATCCAGGTCTAAAAGACTCACATTCTGTTCTACGCTATAAGGGCCAGATCCTTTGCCAATTTAGAGCACTTTACATCCATTTTAATCACTTTATACTACTAAATACCTTTTGGTTTTCAAATCAACAGTGATCAAATTCAAAACAATCCTACTGAGATTGTTAATTTACTGTATCTGTTCCAAGTTACTAAGGTTGTGATAAACACTCACAAATGAAGGTTTGCAAATTTTTTGTTAAGATTAGAAGCTGTTGTACTCAGTATACAAAGCTGCAACTATACCTTTGCTAGCCACAGTGATTTATCATTAGAAACAATGTCGTTCAAATAAAGATAATAATACAGTTTTTCTACCACTATCATACTATTTTTCTCTTCTTTTCTTGTTCCAAGCAGTCCGCTAACAAGTGGACCCTGGGAAAAGCGTGTCTTGAAATTCATCTACAGTTTTGTGGTATACGTGGTTCTACTAGGTGAAAAAGTACTTTCTGTTATTTCCAGGGAAACTGTTCCAATATTTTAGAAAGCATTGCATGCAGACAGGGAAAGTTTCTCCTCTCAGACAAAAATACAGCTCACATGTCAAAGCTGTATCTCTCCCTTAAGTGTTGAGTGCATCTGTCACTCCCGAGAGTGCAGTAAAATTCAAGAAAATCTATGTGGCTTCATATTAGTAGTGGAAAAACAATAAATAGTTTCCAATTACTATTACATCTAAGCAATATATTTGTTCCAGAGATCCTTTTTCACTTAAAGTTAAGAGGAAAAAAAAAAAAAAAAGACATTTCAGTACGTGGAAGGAATGAATGCATAACATGCATATGGCATGCAGAATAGTTGATATATATTCACTGTAATATTTAGACATTAAAAAATTATCTGTTTAGAACAGGTAACTAACCCAGTAATTACACATACATACTTAGGTTGGACATTTAGCTTTCAAGTTAATTACCAGCAAAAAAATTAACCTGGGGTGTCAGCAGGAAATTTAAAAAAAACCTGATGTGTTAGAAACACAAAGCAGAGTAGTCTGCTTCAAGGCTCAGATCAATTTAATTTTTTAATCACTCTCTCACACATTCATTCTATTATTCATACTTATAATTTATTCATCCCAAGATGCACCTGTGAAACTGCTAGGTACTGAAATTTTGATGTATTAGTTTTGGAAAAGGTGGATTTGTTTACCTCTGAAAGTACACGAAAAATAAATCATTAAGAAGTTTATCTGTTGTGATTTCAGTGGTAGGTAGCTCTCTGTGACCACGCTGTTCAGGTTTAGCTAGCTGTACTGCTATCAGGTGTTCTGCGTTCTATTAAAACCTTTAATCATTGGAGCTGTTTCTGAACATACATACACAAATTTATCAAGTACAAGATCCAAAGCTCCCGAAATTACAAGTTGTTAGCTGTCTTTTGATCAGTCCCTGCAATCCATAAGTACCATCAACAGTTTACCCAAGCTTTGTCTCTTTTAGAGCAAAACAGACACTCCATCCTACTTACTTCAGCTTACTATGGCATAGCTACTTTTCTCTTTCCTATCGGACACAGCTTGAGGTAAATAGATTCTGGGGATATGTACATCTCTACCTCTAAGTTTGCTCCAGTTCCTTTGCTTTGCTATCTGTGTTTGGAAGAAGATAGCTGAGATGTATCTCACAGCCCTTTCATTTGCCAAATGCATTAGGATTTGAAAACCAGGACACCAGATATGTCAATAAAGTGAAAAGACAGGCTAATTAGGTCTTTAACCCAAACCAATCTGCTTCAAGTGACATTTACTTTTAGTCCCAAGATTCCCACACTATTTGTTTATGCAGCAATCACCTCATTTCCCCCTCTCCCTGCTTATATTCAGACTTCTTCAAATTACATGTCATTGTAGCCTGTATTTGGGATTCTCAAAGGTTTCCTGAGAGCAGTTTTACAAAAATCATGCCAAGGAAAGGCTGAATGCTGAGAAAGGCTTTTGCATAGTTTATGAAGAATAGGTTTTGATTCAAATCATGCCTATCATCTTCTCTTTAATTTTCCACAGAAGTGGGAGATAGAAGTCTGCTATCTCATACACATAACTAATCCAACTGTCCACTGAAAGCTAGTTCAAGCTTTTGTAATGTTCTTTTTTCTAGAATTCTTTCTCTAAGAAGTAATTCCTGAAAAAAAAAAAAAACACATAAGAAATATTTATGGTTTGTATATAGTACTATTCATACAGTCTGCAAATTAAAGCTTTAAAATTATCTGATTTTGCAGCAGACGTATGCTCAAGTCAGCAAATGGAGATCCATTTGAGATGTGAATTAGGAGTTCTCAGATTCTGATCTTCTTACAAAAATTTTTTAGCTCCCAAAGGGGGCATAAGTAAAAGCTTGGAGCAATTTGAAAATGAAGAGAGATAGATGTAATTAACAAAGTCTGGAAATAATTTCAATTAATTATCACATTTTATGTTTTGTCATTCGCTAATCTTGTCAACTAAGTGAATCAAAATATCACTTCTTCCTTTTTTATTTGATATTAAAATATTTTGTTATAAGTTATGTAGGTCTACTGCAGGTGGTTACTTAGTTTCAAAGCATTTCCTGAACAATCAGGATGCAGACTGCTAGCGACGATGTGAACAGCTTCAGCATTTCACCCTAGCCTGCTGCAAAAGGCAGCAGGAGTCATCTTTCCCTGGATTCTTACTACTCAGTGCTCTTGCAGAATATGCTGGCAAAGTTTAAAATCTTTGATCTGTAAGCTGTTTAGGTACTGCCCTTACATAATTAAACAGAAATCACAGAAGTTTAAGATTTTGCACCAAGTTCCATTTAGTCAGTACACTTTCTCCAGCACACTTAAAAGGCCTTCAAGTAAATAAGGATGATAAAATAAAGTGGCTGGCCACTGTGGTAGCCAGCTCTGCACACTCCTTTCTGGGGAAAGAAGAACACATGAATACAAGCTGAGATGTTATTTCACTAACAGTATTGGTAGGCTATCCAGAGAAGAATAAGGCACAGAACCTTAAAGACTGCTGCACTGCATGAAGGCAGAGTGGAGAACCCACTGGGGCCCAGTAGTTGCTTTTGCACAAGTCAGCATCACCATCCATGCCAAGTATTTGAGGCAAAAAGGTGGCCAGAGGCTACTCAACTATAGCTCATTCTCTCAAGCTTTGTCACATCTGCCACTTAAACAGAGCACTTTTATTAATAATCTCATCTTTTAACAGATACTTTATTGAAACGACAATGTCAGTGACAGTGGATTTTGCATCCCTCCTTCCATTTGATTGGGTTTGTTTTTTTCAAGGTAAGAAAGTACATTAATATTTTAGATTACATTACAAATTTGTATTAATGAAATGTGTTACTCAAACTGGGGTAAACCACCAAGAAGTGAAGGTGCTAATTCTGCTTCGTAGCTGTAATTAAAATGCTACAGATGCACTACTCCATTGACAGCACTGAAAAGTATATGGGGAAAATGTATTATTAAACATTTTAACCTGGGATCTCCTGCATTTCGGTGCATTGGAAAAGGTGGGTAAAGGTTTTCCTCACATTGTGATGTTGTAAAGAAACTTTAAATACATAAAATAAGAAAGGGGATTCATTTTTAGCATAGCAGAGGTATAAATTGTCTTTCACTTTGTTTACTAATTATTATCCATCCTACATACTCATTTCTTGAATGTAAGATGTGTGTTAAACAACTAATCCATTATTGCATTAATCCATTACTGTGTAATGACACAATTAGAAGCAAATTGATAGTTACTGAGTTACTATTATCCAGAAATTATATTAAAGGAAAAGTGTAAGCATGATTATCACAGATGTTTAACATGCATGTTCATCACTCACACAACTGGGTTCAAGAATTGTTCAAGAGATACGGGTAGTGCTTGTTCCACCTGCCTAACTCACTTTACTTTTGAATGTTTTTTAAAATACCAGCTTTATTATTCTGTGGATTCTTTTTATTTCATAAAAGCAAACCTCTTCAGGAATCAAGGGGCTGAATCATTCACTACACAACAAAATCTGACATACAGGAAATTCTTCTACCCATATAGCAGTAGATAGAATTAGGTCATATTGAGGTGAAGGCTCAATATTCCATCATAATAAAATAATGTGAATACTTAGCATGGCCTTCCATCTCAAAGAATTTTTGGAACAATTATTAATCTTCATACTTTGCTATGAACCTTCATGGACTAAGTGAATAAATTCAATATTTCTTCCTTTTTGCATTTCCCTGTGTCTTAGGATAAACCTAAAAACAGTATTAGTCTGGTGGAGAAGCGGAGCCTGTAAGCTAATAATGGGTATTATTTTTAGAGGCATTTTGGATCTTGCAGCTTTTAAAGCAACACTACTAGAATGCCAGAGAAACTCTAAGGTAGACACAGTGTCCTGTATCTTGTTCACATGATTGTCATCAAATTTTGGTATTAAATATTAATGAGAAAACGAATTATAAAAATGCCAGCTTAGAAGATATTTTGATAATCCAGTAAAGAAAGGAAATAAAAGTCTTGCAAATCTACATTCTTATTGGTGGGCTTTAAAATGTATAGATAATAATTTTTATTATTCAAGAATGAGGAGACTGGAATACTAAATAACCAGAGCTTTTTGTATGAGATTCTAAAGATACTTCCCACATTTTGAAAATAATTAACTGAATTTTCTCCAAATGATAGAACAAGCAGCAGTAGTTTAATTTCCCTGAACTGTAACAGACACACACCCAACACCCAAGCGTTATATTTCAAAGAATTTTAATTAAATCTATATAACAAAAAACGAATGTTTCACATCTTAATTGAAAAATCACCAGCTAGAGAACTGAGACAGTGAAACAGTCTGGAAAGTACTGAGATATAATTGAAGAAAAGAATAGATAAGAATATTTCAAATGGTCTCACTAGTCAGCAACTAGTGTAAATACTGCAATTCAAATAACGGCATTTTAGCGATTAAGAGAAGAACTAATTTCTATTCTATTGCTCCTTTGCTTTGAGAATTATACCTCATCTTTGAGAATCCCTGACTGAACACAAAACTTCATTGTATACTCTACCAAACCAGAAGGCTTAGTGTTGATATAAGCACTTTACGTGATAGAGTAAGACACCAGTCTATAAGCAATACAAGATAAGCAGGTATTTATGATCACTTTTGCAGCTTTTATCTGCATTACAAAATGCACCACCTTCTCAAGGGTGCTTTTGAAAGTAGTTGGAAAGACAGGGGAAAGACTGGTATTTGTAGGCTGTTATACCAAGTCAGTGCTGTAAGAACAAGGTAACAGTTGAGCTTTACTCCGTGATGTGAAATGAAGCAGTTAAGTTCTAAGATTTTGACATGGGAAACCTGCCAAGGCCAGATGGAAATCTCAGCTGTCATGGGCAGAGGTCATTCTGTCCTTCTCAGCACAAGGTGTTGCTAAAAGCCTGTGTACTATTCATACAAGTTTATCATACCAATCCTTTCTAATTAGGAGCTAAACCGATTTTGTTTATGTTATATATGATTTTCTTGTAATTCATTGTCTTGCCTTTGTTTGGTTCTACTTTTTAATTATATAAGTCCACCAGAGATGCCCCTGAAGTAGTGTTGATAATCTAGGTTTATATTTCTAAAGAATCTGTTTAAGGGAAGCTTGGATAAGCCTTAAAGGGAATCTTTGATAAGTCTTTGTTCTTTTAAATTACTTTATCATAATGCAGCATTTTCAGAAAGGGCAATTCTTGCTGAATAAAGGAAAGGTTTATTGATGACACTTTTATAGTGGAGTTTTAATGGAACCATTTCTAAAATATTTCTACAAGATCTATATAATCCTCCAAACTATCTATAAACAACTCTAATTACCAGACATGCTTAATATGTGATAATGTTGTCCACTAGAGAAGCATACAGAAATATGTTTTATATAACTAAGCATTATAGGGGGGGTTGTAGTTCTTTGGTTTTTTTTTAACAAAACACAAAATTCAAGGTTTTTATTGTAATGAACTGAGATAAAGTAGTAATGACAGTTCAAGTCCTTCAAGTGCTGATAAAGACATATGTATGAAAAATGATTAAGAAAATTTTAAACGATACGACAACGAGTAGCGCAGTATATGAAATAGTGAATTTAAAGGATAGCAAAGAAATGCTAGTAAAAACATTAGAAATACTATTTCTACTAGGAATAACTAAGTAATAGCTGCACCTGATTTAGACCACTTGTACAGATTAATCATACTACTGAAGCAACTTTAAAGTCCTATTGTCTACATTTAGCTACACATTAAATTATAAGATCATTCCTAGATTTGAGGGTTTTTTCCATACACTTATTTTCCTGTCGACTCCTCTGTAGGTACTATTATTACAGTAAAAATAAACTACAGTGTGACAGTTGTGATGTGCTGTTAGATATTAGAGCTTAGAGTGAAATCAATTTAACAAACTAACCAAATAAGATCTGTATGAGACAAATTCCAAACCCAGACTGGAAGATTCCAACGTTAGTTTGTTTTGCTTGCCAAGGGGAAGTGTTTTGTAGGGTTCTGCATTACAAAGTTACTCATGCAGCCTGCAGGGGTTGGCATTGACATTGCCTACCTTTAAGCCATCTCCCTTAGATGATGTCCTTCACCAAAGGCTGTCAAGGCAATTATGCAAATGTAGGAAGAAAGGTCCCTGGAAAGCAACTGGTAAAGGCAGGAAACAGAGACTGGGGGTTTTCAGAATGAAGGGAGAACAACACGGAGTTGGTGGTAGCTGAGTTGGGTCCTACAAATCATTTGGGGCATGGAAGAGGTGGGTAGGAACTGACTGTTCTCTCCTTTTCAGTACAAAACTGAGAAGGCTTCAGAAGGCAGCAGCACCTACCGAGTTCAAAAAATAAGTAAGAAAAAAAAATGTTCTGCTGAAGGATGCTGCAGATGCTACAGTTCTACACACATTCAAAAAGCCTAACTTATCTTCTCATAAAGAAACTAAATACACAGAAATTAGCTTGTCATGATTTAACCCCAGCTGGCAGCTAAGTACTGCGCAGCAACTTGCCCACTCCCCTCACCCCACTCAGCAGGGTAGGGTCAGGAAAAAGGTAAAATACATGGGCTGAGACAAGAACAATTTAATAATTCAAATAGAATAAAATATAATAATAATATTAACAACAACAACCATAATGAAAAGGAGAGGGAAGGAGAGGAGTTAAACCCAAAGGAACCCAAGTGATGCACAGTACAGTTTCTCACCACCCGCTGAGCAATGCCCACCCAGTGCCCCAGCAGCAACTGGTGGCCCCCAGTTTATACACGGAGCACGATGTTCTGTGGTATGGAATGTCCATTTGGCTGGTTCGGGTCAGCTGTCCTGGCCATGCTCCATCCCAGCTTCTTGTGCACCTCCTCACTGGCAGAGCACGGGAAACTGGGAAGTCCTTGACTTAGGGTAAGCCCTACTTAGCTACAACTAAAATTTCAGTGTGTTATCAACATCATTGTCATACTAAGTCCAAAATATAGCACTACACCAACCACTAAGAAGAAAATTAACTCTATCCCAGCCGAAACCAGGACAGAACTGAAGTTCATTTTTAGCACATACAATCTGCAATTACACCCTGACCACTATATAGACCCAAAGCAGCGTAAATGCCATTCAAGGACTATTTCTAGACTAGCTCCAGCACTGTCATGACACACACTTGAAACGAAGTACAACCTATCCAAATCCATAAAATATTTTCTATGTCTGGCTGGCAATGCTTAAGCTGTTCTTCTCATCCTTCACTAAAATTGTTTTAAATTTCACTAAAATTCCTTTGCAACTTAACATATATTTACTTTCAATGTTAGAAATCACTGGACACATAATTAATGTTTTGAAAAAGTCAAGTCAGATTCTTGGGTTCTATCAAAACTGAGTCCAAGTAAAATTGATCTCAAACTTCATTACATGAGACCTGAAAAGTTCTGATAGTTCATTGTAAATGACGGGGGGGGGGGGGGGGGGGGGGGGTTGGTTGGAAATCCTGTTAAGAATTAATTACTTGCTGGTCACTGATGGTGATATATTTACCCGATGCCTGAACATCTGCCTATTAAATCACAATGTCTCCCCTTCCAGGTGTAAAGAAACATAAATCAAAGTTCTTTCCCTGCCCTGCTATCTCACAGATGAAATTGGAGGGAATTATTTTGAAAACCCACTTGGACTTGAGTCCAAGGAAAAAAGGCAATTTATCTACAGTTCGTCCTGCCTCTCCTACCACATATTCAGTAATATAACAGCATGTAACTAATTGCAGTATCAAGTCTTCATATTATGAGAGAGGGAGAAGGAAAAGTACTGTGTACAAATTTTAAAGTATTCACCATACGTCCTCCTATTTTTAAGCATTTTTTTCTACTTTACTCCTCTCCCAATCTTGCATCTACACCTCACCTAGTTAGGAAGCTGCATGGTTAAGCACCTGGCCTGAACACACAGATTCATGTTTGTACTAACAAAATGAATGGCATTTTTCAAAGGAATTGTAAGGTTGAAGCATACTATATTCCATCTCCTGAAAAGAGGAAAAGGAAACCACCTGGATGCAAAACCTTCTACTAGTATCAAATATACTGACAAAGAGTTTATATACTTATATTCAGCTAGCACCATTTTTAATGTGCCTGATGGAGATCAGGTAGGAAAAGGCAAGAAATTATGTCCACGACCATAACTGTCTATCCCATAGTCATCAGTGAAGAATCATACCAGAATCAAAATAGTTTATCTTTAGTGTAAGCTTAATATTTTATCCATTATTAGTTTCATGGTTTCCTCTTTCTCCTTTCTTTCTGATACGAATGCATCTATTAGAATTTGAACAATGCAATAATTTGTTCTATGCAAAAACAAACACCACCACCACCACACACCCTCAACAGCCTTCCTTGCAAACTAACACAATGTAACATTCTGCAGAGGGCACCCTCAGTACAGTCAAGCAGATCACCTTTTTCTGCTGCATTTCTCCTTCTCCATAACATTAACTACATAATATCACATTTACAACTGTCAGAAACGCACAATAGCAAAAAGGCTTTCTCTGATGGTAGCATTACAATGTATGATGTAGACCTGTGAAAGAGAACAAAGTATACCTGTACAGAGTACAGTCACTTTCCTTTTCAAATATCATCAATGCTTTTTGGTTTAACAACTCGTGAATTAATCTGCTGCCAAGGACTACATACCAATACTAAAGACAGTGCCTCTCTGCTATTATTACTTTTAGTCCATTTTCTTCTGTATTGTTCCTTTGAAGGCTTCTATCTATTCAGATACAGGAAGAAACTTCTGTATTAAGTGAAAGGAGGATGGCAAGAAAACATGGTTATAGCAGCACATACCCTATTATGGCATAACATTTAAAAATTCACTATTTTAACAATGACTTCTTATAATCAATCCAGAACTACTGTCTACATGGGAGGGGAGAGGAAAGGCTCATTTAAATGTTATGAAAAAAGCATATTCTCTCTGCGTTGTCTTACTGCTCGAACCTTGCATACCCCATGCATTCTTTCTGCTGACTCAGCTGCTTCTTTTCCAACACTGCTGCTCGTATGACCTTTTTTCTTTTTTTTTTTTTCTCCCCCTCCTTCAGAACCATTTCTAGGCAGTTTCACAAGAATTTTGATTGCTGTTGTAAAGTTTATATCATTGCCATCTGACAGTTGTTTTCTGGCCTTTGTGAAATGAGTTGATGGTCTCAGTTAATTTCCTAACAGTCAGGTGGTCACAACTTAAAAACAACCCATCACCTCCATTGCCCAAAGACCTCTACAGCCAACAAAGAATGTAAGCATATGATCACCAATGGGTAAAACACATGCTTAAAGTGAAACACATTTTTAAGTGCTCTTGGGAGGGAGGCTGAACTTCGCAGACAAATTAAAAATTAAGAGAAAATGAACTCTGGTAAATAATCATATTACAGAAGATCTGAATGATACTGGTGGATGACTCATGCTTGTTATAGTGAAGCCAGATCTCAGCAGAAGTGTACGTGGTGACAAAGCTGCGCCGATACAGCAGTATTTATAGATGCACTGTAAGACTGCTTGTGAGCTGGGGAGAGGAACACAAGCAGAAGGAACAAAAGTTGAATACTCATTGATGTTGGGAACCCTTACCTTGTTAGCCACTCTAAAACTAAAAACACTTCACTGTGAATTTAAAGATGTCCTATAACAAAGCAATCAATAAGGTGGTTATGTTCTCCCCCTATGCATTTTCTTTACTGATTTAAACAGCAGACCCTTTAAGAAAACAGGAAAATGTTAAATTACTTCATTTCACTGTGATAAGGCAGTTTACAGATGGGTATATTATTATAATTTACCATTAGGAAACTTACCAAGAAACAACATGTGGCAAATAATGCTTACGACATTTATTAAAACATTGCAATCTGAATCTTTGAATCCAATTAAAATCTGACCTTTCTTCCAAAAATCGTCAGGTAAGAGTTTAATACCTCTATAAAACTACTAGGATATGTGAATTCAGATGAGTAGCGCAATTCCCTCATGAGATACAACTATTTAGTATTGTGTCCCTGACTCCATTTTATTTGAAAATGAAAGGAACTTTACACTGCCTGCAGAGCATTCTTCTAAAAGTAACTACTGCTATTTAATTTTATTTCCAGTGTATTTTTCTCAGATTCAAGGAAATTACTTGCTCTTACTTCATGTTGATTAAATCATGTCAGCAAGTGTTTTAATTTATGTTCTAGCTAGCAAAGTAGAACACAATTTTCATTTTTGGACAAGGATAATCATAATTAAAAACACATTAGATGATTACACCAAACATCTATTCTAAAAAAAAAAATCTACATCATGATTTATGAGTTATGATTTGTTAATTTCCACATTTTGAGATGGTACAACTTTGTATGCTGATGAATGGTTTTGATAATACCCCAACTACCCAAAATGAGACACATAGGTCCAGACACTAAGAACTCAAAAGAAGTTAATGGTAGCCAGATCAGGGTACAAATGCAGACATGCACACACCAAAAAATTAAAAAAAAAAAAAAAAATCCATAAACATACAAAAGTCTAAAATCTTCACAAGGATGAGTAGCCTAATCTGAAAGTTTTGACTTGCATTATTAAATAATAATTTCCTGTGTTTTCTACAGTTACTGTTACAAAATTTTCAGGAAGGGAAAATATTTTGGGTAAAGTAAGCCTTTCAGTTTGGGGGTTTGTGTTTACTATTTTGAAAAAGTTTGGACTCACCTGTCATCTTTAGATATAATTCAAGCCAACAGCATTAGAACAGACATTAATCTTTATTTTCAGATATTTCTGTTTATCTTATTTTATTGCATTCTTACTGTACCCATGTGTCCATGCCCATTACAGCAAACACCGTTAACACTGTGAGAGAAGGAACTAAATCTGTAACACTACTACAAGTACCAGGGAACCTACAGAAATACAAAGTTCTTCAGCTTTTATATAAAACAAAAGACTCAAGAACCGTATTTCAAATTAGAACTTCTAAAATAAAGATCAAAATACCTTGAAGTTTGGGTGATGCTTTCTTGTCCAAGGATGGAGGAATCTCCTCTAAAGCAGACTGAGTATTTTCTGTTTCAGTATGGTAAAAATATCTTACTTCTATAATAAGAAGATTAATGCTTCTTCACATATCTACTCAATCTCATGTTCCAGTTTTTGACATCTTCCACAAGCAATATATTCCATATAGAATGTAGTGCTTGTTAACAGGTATTCATTTTACTGAACTCCACTGTAATTTGTTAGGCTTACATGATGCCTCAAGATGTTTCACACATTCAAAAAGGAAGCTAAAAAGGAATAATTTGTGTATATTACTTAAGTTATACATGCTGTAAATATTGATCTGCTGATAGAGAAGCAAGATACGTTGTTCAAAAATTAGCACTTGCATTTCTGTAGCTTTTAAGACTAAGTTTTCAGGATCATTTTATGTCCTCGTTTCAGCTGGGGTAGAGTTAATTTTCTTTTTGGTGGCTAGTGCAGTGCTGCATGTTGGGTTTGGTGTGGGAACAGTGTGGTTGGGGACTTTCTGGTTTCTCAGGCCTCGCCAGCAGGAGGGCTGGAAGTGTGCAGGGAATGGGGACGGGACCCAGCCAGGTCAGCTGGCCTGAATTAGCCAGAGGGATATTTCATATAATGGGATTTCTTGCTCAGTATATAAACTGGGGGTAGGGGTGGGGGTGGTTGGCTGCGGCTGGGGATCATTGCTCGGGGTCTGGCTAGGTACCAAGAAGTGGGTGGTGAGCAGCTGTATTGTGCATCACTAGTTTTCTTTTCTCCCTTTCCTTTGGATTTAATTCCTGTCCCCTTCTCCTCCTTTTCATTGTAACTTTTGTTAACATTACAATTTTTCTTTTGTTTTTATTTTATTTCAATTATTAAATTGTTCTTAACTAAACTCTCGAGTTTTACATTCCTTTCCAATTCTCCTCCCCAGCCTTCTGGGTTAAGAGGGAGTGAGCGAGTGGCTACATGACACTTAATTACTGGCTGGGGTTACACCATGACAATTTGTAAGCTTGGTAAAGAGATTACAGCTCTCCTCACCGCTGCAGCCGAAGGCTACTCGGCATTCTGCTTCCCATCTGTGACATTCAATGTATATTATGGCAATTTACAGATCATGAAAACTCTTACTTTTACTCTTTTGGGGTTATTAACAATTCAGCACAAATGGTTCAGACCTCCACTACTGCTCTCTGTGTTACATAGAATGAAGCTGCAATTTGCAGTTTTGACCTGGTGTTTTAGACAGCTCCCACTGACTTCCAAGGATAGTGAGCAGATACTCTTGTGTAATGTTTTAAATAACATTGAAGTCTTTTCTCCCTTCAGAATTGAGTAGCTATAATTTATCTAATGCCTGAGAACAAAAAGCAACAACAAAGCCTTCATCCCACCTTCATGCCAACCTCCACAGTCACTAGCCATTTTGGAAAAGTTTTGGTAGAGGATTGCAAATCACAGGAAACATGAATAAGCATAAACAGGATTCAGCGGGAGAAGAGATCATATTATCTATTAACTGGCAGTCATTTATAAAGCCTGCTGTCAGATGCGACAAATACACGAGGCCTGAGAGCACATGTTCCTTTTCTTTCACAGCATAGGGGGCATAAAACAGCCAAGGCCAGTGCACTATGTCATGCAATTGCCAAAGTTAATAAAAAGCACATTAGATAAAATGTACCAAGTATTCCATAGAGTACCCACACTGCATCAGTATCTTAATCACAAAGCATGGAAGAAGGAGGTGAAAAAATATCTTTGGGATAAATATGTATCTCCCAAATGGTAAGTGACTCCTCACCATCAGCCCATGCCTTCCTTCTCCCCAGTGCCACACGTTTTCCTTTTTGTCCTTCTTTCCTTCTGTTCTTCCCATAGCATTTTCTGGCTGTCCTCACACTTTTCTATTCATGACTTCTCTCCTCCTTAAATGACTGCCTATACCAAACTTACCAACACCCTCACACCTCCCCACCAAACCAGGTTTTGTTTCCTCGTTCTCTAGTAGACTTTACCTGATTCTCTCTTTCCTAGAGTAGGCAGCTACACACCATAGCAGAAACACCTCTTAGCTGCCACGAGGAGAAAGTGATTTAATTTTGAGTTTAAATTTAACTTTCAAAAAACAAATTAACATTCCAATCATTATAAACTTACTCCACCTCTGGCAGAGCCACTCAAATATGTAAGAATACATGAAATTCAAAAACTCTAAGGAGGACTGAGTGTCATTTCAGAAGACAGAAGTCCCATTGCCCTGACTCCAAGGGATTCACCTCAACTAATACTAGACAGGTCACAAAGGTTCCCAGCGAGAAGCAGTCACCATACAGGTATTCACTATACAGATGGAGAACTCTGATCTTATTGGTATCACTGGTGCCTGCAAGCAGGTATGACTCTGTATCCCTATTATCTCTTCTAAGCACACATAGAACCTCCACCTGAGAGCCCTGACATTTTTACCTCCCAAGAATTGTCTATACATGAAGAATTATTAGACTATATCATACATTCCTCTGAAAACAGTTGGATTTGTCCGATTTGATGAAAATTTTAACATTATTTCATATATTAACAATCATGAAACACCCCTAGGAATAACTGAAGTTATGACTCAACATACAAAAAGTTACAATTCAACTACAGGGCTGGACAGCAGATGCATACAACCTTTACTTTTGTTTTCAACCTTTGTTCAAAACAGAGTGCCTCTTGCTGAAAATGTCCAAAGTGTTATTTCACATTACAACAGAACAAAACACTTTCTTCTACTAAATAATACTGTTGGGCCCTATTTTTCGTTGCCTGGATTTTTATTTTTAAGGTCTTTCCACCCCAGCAAATGCTTTTGCTCTGACAGCATTTAATAACATGTTTGACCTTGGAGTGTGTAAGTTGAAATGATTTCAGAGAACGCTGCAGCAGAAAATCAGGGGCCAGGGATTTTTTGCCTTATTTGAATTTTATTATTTTGGGAGAAGGGGGAATCCCTTGTTTCACAGAAGAAATTACTTTTGAGCCACAGTGTGAAGACTTTTTGCATGAGTGCATGAAGAGCCACAACTTTTTATGCTTACTGCAGTTGATAGATGATTGTTACCATTGCCAGAAGTAACTTAGCTACTTCCTCCTGGGAATATCCCTGCAAACACAGTAACGGAAGCTGAGAAGAACTAGTTTGTATCTAGTATGTGTTGGAGAAGGGCTATTATCCTAGCAGTGGGAGAGCCTGAGCATCATTCCTCCCTGACAGTCCTGTGGGCTGATACAGCTTAAAAAAACTTTGTAAGACTGCAACCCAGCCCTTTATTTTTCTGCTGGATTCATGTCCAGCATTCCCTCTGTGGAACCCATACCCATTATCAAGCATCCTTCCCAAGAAAGGTACAGGTTGTAACGAACAACTACTATTGACTACAGTTTGCTGTATTTTTATGTGTGGATTGAAACACACACAAATCTTTGTATCTGAAGGGTCAAATTTGCAAGTATTTAATATAGAAACACAGAGTAACTATTTCATTTTAATGCTAAGTAAGAATGAAAATTAACTTATGTTGCTCAATAGAAAAAATCTACTCTGGTGAAAAAATACTATTTGGTACATTTGTCTGACATATATAATTCAAAGATTAAATTGTCTTTGGATGGAGAGGCATTAATATTTTTTGCCCCTAAAATACCATCACAATTACAACAGCATAGATACAATGGTGGGACATGGCTCCTGACAGTCTAACCATTGGTTCATGTAAGGATATTCACAGGGAGTCAAAATGTTGCTGTTAAATCACTGCCCGCCCTTTCCTAGTTTAAAAAAACCACCAGGTGAGCTGTTTCAGTGGTAATAACAACACAAAACACCACAAAAGAAACTGTTGTCAAGAGATTTGCACAGAAAAGCGACACTGCAGACAAAATATTGATTGCTATAGGAAAAAAAAATAAATTCAGATGTACTCTGCATTAGACTTATACAAACATTCTTTTGTAACATGGAATAATGTTACATTTTATGGACATTCTATTTTCATGAAAAAGTGCTTTCTAAATTTATGGGTTATTAATGTCCTGTACTGAACTCAAGCAATTTGAATGCATACAATATGTTCACTATGGTAACTATTAAACAAGGAAAAATCACTGATCTCAATATAGGAACCCCCTTTTTCAACAAGTAAGGACAAAAATATATACAAAATCTGCAAAAAAAAATGGGGGGTTTGGTGCATCACAAATAGGAGAAGAGAAAAAAAGAAAAATAAAAACAGAACCAAAGACAAGTAATTTGACCTTTTTATTCTCTGTCCTGGAAAATAAAGATAATGAAATAAATTATACTTCTTTAGTTTTTCATAAATCATTTTCTATTTGGTAAAGAGATTTCCAATTCAAACCTTTCAATAATTGTGATTTAAATTCAGAGTTACAGTTTGCCAATGACGCTCATAAATGGCAATTAAAAGCATTAAATTTATAGTGACCACCACTAGATTTCTGTTTCTAACAGAAGGCATCAAAAGCATTGCATTTAAAACGCTATTTTTAATTCTGTATTTAACTCGCAATCCTTGAAAAAACATTAGAAGTCACAAATGACAACTACTAGCTCATCTCTAAGGCCTCACAAGGAAAGCTGCACAAGAACAGGCATCCTTCATGTATCTCTGTCCTCACCCAAGAGCAGATGGGTTCTTTCCGTTTGTTGTCCATGGTGTCCCAAGATGTTACTGAAACATTTGATCTCAAGCTAAAAGCCCTAAATACAACATGTACTGTCAGGCTCTGACTGTTCCTAAAAACGGAGAGACCAGAGTCTCTCTGAGCAACTTGCTCCAGGGCTTGACCATTCACACCCTAAAAAAAGTTCTTCTCATGTTTATATGGATTTTCTTGTATTTTGGATTAGTCCCACTGCCTCTTGCCACCCGCATCTTTATCCAATTTGGTATTTATATACATAAACAAGAACCCTCCAGAGCCTTCTTTTTTGAGGGTAAACAATCCCAGCTTTTTCAGCCTTTCTTCATACGACAAAACCAGACACAGCACACCAGACGTGTCTTACCCATGCTGGATAGAGGGGACCTTGACCTGCTGGCAATGCTCTTCCTAACACAGCTGAGGATGCTGTTGGCTACCCCAAATGCAAGGGCAGATAGCTGGCCCATAGACCACTTGTCCACCAAGACACCCCTAGGTACCTTTCTGCAAAGCTGCTTGCCAGCCAGTCAGCCCCCAGCCCATACTGGTGCACGGGATTATTCCTCCCCAGGTACAGAACTTAACATTCCCTTTTGGTGAACTTTGCAACATTCTTGTTTGCCCATTTCTGCAGCCTGTTGAGATCACTATGAACAACACCACAACTATCTGTTGCATCTTTGTGTCTAACACATACAGACAACATACAAGTCTAGGACAGTAATGACACTCCACTTTACAAACCAGCTTTTCAAACAGATATTACTTTCTATAGTAGAGATAATTTATTCTTTGTGTATAATTGATTTGTGCCTGCACTTAAAAATGTCTTTTGAAATCCATATTATAACTAATACTGTCACATAATAAAAAGCAACACTTTAAATTAAAAGTTAATTATTTTCCATTATTCAACATTAGTAGACAAGGCAAGAACTCTAGCTTAGTGCCAGAACATAAAAGAAGTTATTCTGAACTTATAATACATGGGTTTAACAGCTTAATGTCAAGAAGCAATACTGTAAATTAAAAACTAAGTAAAAGGATTATAGTATCTCATATTTAGAAATTTCACATAACTACAGATAATTAACACAAGTGAAATATTTCTGCCGCATTGTCCTGAAATCTGAATTATAAAGTATTTTTACAGCAATAGCACAGTATTCTCTAATAACACTTCAGGTACAACATCACTATGGCTTTTGAGACTCTTACCACAATATACTGATGCATTTTTCAAGGTCTTGTAGGAGGTATTTCTATTTCTTTCTTCTTTTTATCATTACTACAAGACAGCTCACTTCACCTAGCTTTTCTAAACCACAGTTGGAATTGGCAAATCACAGGTATGACAGAGAAAGGAAACCTCATTCACTGCAGGTATGTAAAGGTGCTACTTTTGAGGGCTGTTTTAAGTGACTTTCAGAAATAGAAACCACATGAGGGCAACATACCATTCGTTGCAGGTACTTCAGATTTGAAGAATAAAACACTTCATAAAACACACAAAATAATTTGAATATTGATTTCCTGCAAATGCAAAGTTTCCAAAAATGAACAAAACAGCTGGAGATGAGCACCATCTCATCTTGAAGGTATTTATCCTCCAAAGAAAAATCATCTTCACAGTAGAGTTGTGGTGACGCAAGTCAAGGCGGACTTAAAAGAAACACTATGTCTGCGTGGCTGTGTTCGGACAAAATGGCCTTTATTGTTTATACAAACTATTTCTATATCTTAGACAGTACAGGTGTTAGACTCTGATAGGTTTTTGTGTCCTTCTTCTTGCTTGCTATTTGCTGTTGCTGTAGGTGCCCGTATGCTGCGGTTCTAAGTTCCAATTCTTCACATCCTGTTTACATACCTGACAATTTGTGGCTGTCTTAAAGGTACACAGCTAAGTCTTTGAAGTCAACTAACTTGTCTGCAGACCCGCTGCAGACCCCAACAACAACTAACACTAAACTTTAGAGATGGAGAACTGAATTCCCTTATGGAGATTATGGGGAAAAAATTAAGACTCTTTTTTTTTCAATCTTTGTGACTTCCTTGTGCCTCAGATTATGCTTATTCAGAAATCTCTGTCAAGAAAGTCACCCAGAGGAAAGAGGTCCTCCTGGAAAATTCCCATCAGAAAATACGACTAGAAGTACTCCATGATCTGTGTTCTTATGTAGATTTTGATTTGCACTTACCCCTTTTCTCTCACCAGCTTGGAAAGTATTGACTTTTATGGCTAGTCTTCTCTTTGAAGTTTCTGGAGCCATCCAGACAGCTTTAACATTCCCATCTCCTCCAAGAAGTATTCTATTCTCTCCTTCAAGAGATTATCCCACACAGTCCTAAAGGGGGGGGGGGGGAGTACTTTCCCTGACTTAATTATGCAACTATGTCCTGTCCTTGTTAGACCAAAATTCATCCACAACAATTAACCCCTTGCCTCAGATGTATCATGTTGCAACTCCCTCCCCCTGCCCATTTCATTTGCTACTGCTTGGCATGTTTCACTGGACCTTAGTGTCCTACTATCAGTTTGAATGTTGAAAACATACATGACGTGTGTTTCATTATATAGATACACCTTATTACTGGCTCTTAACTGAGGAAAGACATCATGGCAGTTAACTGCTTTAGGCTGCCTGACTGTTCCATTCTCATACCATCAAGGGATATTTAAAGCCAACTCACATTTACTTCTGCCAAAGCATAAACCTCCAAGTCCACAAACCCCACGACATAAATCACTACATTCATGGCATATGGTTGCTTCTTTTGACAGAATGTGTTCAGATCTATTCAGTCACTCAATCAGTTTTCTCTTCATAATGCACAGATTGCAATCATTTGATAGCCTCATATTCTACATCTAATATACCATAACAGCTGATTAAAACAACCAGCTCCAACAGATTTTCATCTTATTTTAAGAATACACACACACTTACCACATATACAGTGTAACAGACCATTTGCAATATGCTTAAAGAACTTTCAATCACATTAATTAATAACAAATAAACGGTACAGTTATATGCCTACGGAAGTCATAACATCCCTGCAAACAGACAGATGAACCATTGCATCAAAGTCCCTTCAGCAGGCACAGGAAGTTTTCAAAATAATTGCCCTTTAGTCATTACAAGATTACTTTTATTTTAATGGATGCTGGTGTGTGAAGGAGAATATAGAACCAAATATTATTTCTGAAATGTCTGCATCAATAAAGGTGCCTAATTAAGGTATTCATTAAAGTATACAAAGTTAACTTAACAGGAAAAAAATCTAGAGAGTACTATTACATTTCTCCATTAAACTAATTTAATTTGGTTATAACGCAAATTCTAATAAGATGATATTATTAACTAGTTCAATTTCAAAATGTCTTATGTTTATTTTTATTATGTTACTAAGCAGAGCAGCAATTGACTTAATTTATTTTATTAAATAACATCTCTCAATCTGTTTAAAAAGGGACAATGGCTTATTTCTTTCCTTAGTGTGCTGCCATTTAAAACATTACATTATAGTTAAGTTTTTCACTAATTTCACAGACTAGTATTCAAAACTGTGTATACATTTTTTTGCTCAATTCAGTCATTTGGTCTGTAGTTATAATGTTCGTGAGCGTTAATAACTATTGTCACATGAATAGGGAAAAAAATTGCATTTCAGTTGGTCACCTGTTCAGTTGGTTAATTTTTTTCTTTCAGCTTTTGCAAACAAATAATATAGACATTTCCATTATGATTTTAAGTCATTGCTGATTAAAAACTACAAAGCTATGTTTAATACTCTTCCAAAATGGAAACAGAATAAAATTCCTTCATAACAAATCACGGTACTTTCCAATTTTCTTCCACAATGTTATTCTCAAAACACTGAAAATGTAACATATAAAGGTCCCAGTGGTAAATTCACAACATACTTCTCTAAAATCTGGACATAGCTGGCCAGCATAAAAAGGTTACGTGAAGTTATAGAGAGTTCGCTAATTCTAGAACTTCAAGGCTGTTGCATTTAACCCCAAGGGTCCTCAACATATACTGTGTGTACCACCAACAGTGTACAAAGCAGCATTCGAAACAGTGACCCATGCAGGCACATCATTTTCAGTGATGGGAAGAACTGGATGTCACCACAACCACTGCCAATTGCACTACCTAGTAAAGGGGTTTTAACCTTGTCTGAACATTCTAGAGAGCCAGAGCCTAGTGCTGTGATCGCAAGAAAAAACATGCAGAAGGTTCTAATCCCTGCAAGCTGTAAAAAATAAATCCTGAACATGCCTCTGTAACTTGGCAGTGTTAATTATCACCTCTCATTCTTCCCTTTCTTCCGCTGTTGTTATTACCGTATTCTGCCATCACTTCACCTGCAGTTTTTCCCTGTCTATCTAATCTCTTAGGTAGCCAACTCCACATGGAGAAGCTTAATCATGTTCTCTATACCTGACTTCAATTGATCTGCTAAATATTGATCTATTTAACATAATAGATGCATTAGAAAAATCAGTATCAACAAAGTTTTGAGGTACAATCCACTGATATGCTTCAAAACCCAAAATGCTATCAAGAAAGTTATGCAGTGCAAAATTAGGATTTAACCTAGTAAGAAACAAGCTGCTTCTGTCTGCAATAGACAAGTCATTTTCCTCCCAAGCCTTTAATCAAGCAAACAAAATAAAGAGTTTTTCTAACTACTAATACAACATAAATGTATATTTCTTGTTGAAAAGTAAAATAAATATAAAATAATACAAACAGGTACGTGACAATAAGTATTTGCATAAGCCAAGTTTGTCCACTGCTACATTTCTTGTTAGTTCAATATAGAAGACCTCAAAACTAAACATTCTGGTCACAGAGATCATATCAGTTTAAAAGCTTCCATCTGCTCTGCCACATCGATTTGCTAATGTACATAACATGGTAAAAAGAATATAGTCAATAGTTCAGCAGACCAGACAAATCAGAGGCCAGAAATGCTGCAAAGATTATCTTGATGCTTCACCAATCACAACTATGGCCTAATGTCAGGAGATTAAAGGGATTTAATTTAATGTCAAAGGATTAAGTTTCATACTTTATTACAAGTAAAGTTAAACACTTCATAAGCAATTATAAGCAGTGGAACATCCCAGGAAATACATAAACCTAAAAATAATAATTTTGAGGCAATTGGTATTTTAGGTCAGGAAGTGTGAATCAGCAATTAAAATCTGAAGCAACCTCACCTGCACCTCCCCTAATGTGGCAGACAACTGGGGGGAAGCCAATAATGTGAATGGGAAAGAAGAGAACAGCACAAGATCTCACCAGACTTCTAACAAAATTCCTCAGAATTGTGTTCAACCAGTCAAGCAGGTGTTTTTTTTTTGTTTGTTGATACTCAAGTACATTTACTGTGGTTTATCTAATATGCCTATTATTTATTGTCAGAGTTTAATTTCTAACGAAATATGTAAAAGCCGATATTATGACCTTGTTTGAGAACGAAGACTTGAAAAACATCTTCTGTTACAAAATTAATTGATAATTTTAAATCTAAATAGAAATGTTACCCAAAACAGGCATTATTTTGTTTGTTGGCTTGTTTGTTTTAAGGAAAAAGGCTGCCGGGGCCAGTGTTTACGAAAACTAAACCACAGGGTTTGCCTGGAATGCAGGCACAAAGCTCTAGCACACCTTCATCTGAAAGTAACATTGACCTCAACGGGCTTTTTCTGCCTGACTGCGTAAACAATCATCCCAACTTATTTGCACATAAAAGTCAGAATAGCAAATTAAACAGTAACATTTATTATCAATTTAGTTTTTCAGCTGTGGGAAACAGTTGAGACTCCCCACCCCCACCCCCCAGTTATACTTTTTAGGTGTTTTTCCTCTACTGCTACTTAGCTCAGAAAAATATTATAATGTAAAACACCTTCCCTAAAATAGCAGCTATCTGATTACACAAACTATTTCTCATCCTTTTCTTTAAGCAAAGACTACAATATAGCAATATAATACAATACCTATAAAACAAAGTATTTGGAGATGATGAAGTTCTACAGTTTCAGAGACTGTGTCCATTCAAAAATGCAATTCTTCGAGCATATGGTCCAAAGCCCTAATTTTGCAAGGAGCAGTCTGGGTTCCTGTCAGCTGAAAGGTACTTTAAACTTCAGAAAATTGAAATCTGGTTTTGCTATTAATTAGCTGTCATAGTATATGATGACTCTTACAGTACCTTCCTGCATTTTTTCTCATGTATCAATGTATGAATGAGTAATGAGAGAAATTTGCTTGTTGATGCATTTATATAATGGTTCATTATCATCATTGGGGTCAAAATATTAATAACCATCATATGTTTTAGGAAAAAACCCACACTAGTAACACAAAGAAATGCTAGTAATTAGTGACACAGACATGAAGTACACAGATATACAGTGAAATAGTCTCTTGTTCCACTGAGATACATCTAAACATCATAAACTAGTGCCTAGTTACTGAATTTAGACTAAAGAGCACCAATGATACTAAATTTAAAATTAGAAGTGTTATGAATGGAGAGCAGCTTATGTTATGTATTGGATGGCTGCATATACCTGCAGTTTAAGCATTTGTCTTACTACTTCATGGCAGTATTTCTGAACCCTCTCCTACTGCTCTGGCTTGTCACATATACTGATGTTGTGGTCACTGCAGATCCAACTCATTTGTTTCAGCTTTTTTCCCCGGTAGAAAAGTGGATCCAGAATTTGAATTTACTTTCTAGCTTGGCAGTATATACCTGAATACCTAGGGTGAATAAATTGCTATTTTCCTCTGTTGCTGATGTTGACCAAATACAGAAACAACTGTTCACCTTCATGTACTACATGAGAAGGACTTTTTTTTAATGAACTCCATTAAGAAAATAAAGACTTATTTTGATATCGTGTACAATCAAGAGTCCAATTAGTTTCTCTGATGCAATCTACATGCTCACTTCCAGGAGTGGTGGAGTGAAAAAATTTGCTCACAAAAATTCAGTGATAGGCAACAAGAATTCAGTGAGCCAGAGATGGGCAACACCCACCCATCACAGTACTAGGTATTTAAATCCTTAGAAACAAATAGCAAAGTCTATGAAATACAACAACAAAGTACTAGTAAATGTTAATGTTAGAATGCTGCAAATGCTGATTTATTTCCACAGAGGGCAAATTCAACGTCCTATATAATTTATTAAGTAAACACAAGTGTATATGAAAGTCAGCTTTCCAAAATACACATAATAAAACCAAGAAAATGGAACCACCAGTGTACCTTAAACAGAAGGGTACAGAAGTATCAGTTCTACCTAGATCCCCACTCTGAACTCTCAGTACCGTCAGCAGGACTGGCAGAGGTGCCCACTTTCATCATACAGACTCTGTACCTGGATAAACATTTGACATAATCTGGAAAAGAGAAGGGGCAGCAGATTGCCTGACAGGTGTTAGTAGCAGTAGAAGTAATAATAATGATGATTATGATGATGATAGTAATAATATAAGCACTTGTCTAAGTTTCCTTAGAAATTTTGCTTAATTGAATGTTGTTAGTCCAATTCTGAATCTGGAGATACTGCTATAACTCCAACTTTTTTACTTGCAGTTTACACAAACCCCAGCTTCAGTGTATTTACAAAGGCTGTTTAAATGCCTACACTGTTCTCTTTTATATAAGAGTGCTCCTTTCTGCAAGACCAGTAAACATTTGGGTGAGTCATGCTGGTCAAGTTACTTGGCGATTCTGGTTTCTTCCTGAAGTATTTTAACCAGTTGGATAAAATACGTTTTCATATTCAGTTGTTTTTTTGCCTACAAAGTACTACCATCTACAGTTTCTGTATTTTTTTCTAAGTACTTAATCTCAAAGTGAAAAGAAGCCCAAAGAAATGGTTCTGCTTGCAATAGAAATGATCAAAACATCTTATCTTTCTTTTGGCATTCTCCCTAGAATTTTGCCCTGCCTTTATAAGTATTGGGGAAAAAACACTTGAAACTAGTAGCAGCACAGAAAAGATATTTTTTGTTGTAGACATAACTGTCAAGATTTCTCAATAAAAAAATATGAAAGCAAATAATTTTATCAAAATAAGAACCATCTTTAAAGAAGTTATCTACATTGGAAACTCACTTCTTAACCTTCAGTGAACAATGTGTTAATAAGACTTCATGCTCCTGTCTTATAATTGACACATTTTTTTATATACAGAGTGGTTTTTTTCTTTCTTTGAATACATTATGTGAAATGGAACTTATATAGAAAATAGAAATTAAACTGGTTAAATCTGTAATTTGATTCTATTGAAAAAAAAAGTCTGTCAAACTATTCAAACCATTGTATCAACAAAACATCCCTGGCTACTTTCAGATCTTTTCTGCAGATTCAATTTGCAAAAGAATATATTTTCTTGAAAAATAGTTCATAATTTTAAAATGTATATAGTTCAAGAGCCTGTCTCCTGAAGTACTGAATGTCTTTGTTAACACATTCAACTTCCTCTTGAAGGCACAAACGTGAGGGATGTTGTGCACTTTGCAGATTCATACTTTAAACCATCACGTGCACTACAGTTTGCTCTATCATGCATTGTTTCTTAGTCTGTGTCAAACATGACTATCTTTTATTATTAATATCCTACAAAAGGGTTTATCAGGCAAAATAGACTCTGGTTATTGACAGCATTAAAATAAAGAGACAGGTTTATAAAAGAGAGAGAGAAAGTAATCTTCCTGTTTTTTGTAAACATCATTCTTGTAAAACTTCATAGGCACCTAACCATTAGCTTTTCTAGAAAACCGCTGTTTAAGATAATTAGCTTTGGGCAAAGCAGATTTTTTTTGGTGTTCTACTATGATAAAGTAATTTTACAGAAATTCACATACAACATATTTTGTGGGAACACAATTTTTTTTTTTTTTTTACTTTGGGTTTTACCTCTGCATCATATTTAAGACAGAAAATGACAGCAAAGATCAATGTTATGGTCATTTCACAAAGCATGTTTGTATTATAGGAAGTAACAATTTTGCTTCTTATAGAGGAAGAGTCTGAAAAATGAAGTAAATTCACACCTGCTTATACACAGCTACAGTGTCTGTTCAAGACACCCTCATTCAGTGGCACTTCTCAATTTCTTTTTTTTTTTTTATGATAAAGGGGATAAGCTTGAAGGAATTAGAAATACGAAAATTGATTGCACAGTGCAATGAAAACCTCTGCAAGCAACATTTATAAGGGCTCCAAGGTTCTTTTTTAACTTTATTTACATCTACAGCATTCATTTTGGCACAAACATAAGTATATAGTATATATGTATATATCTTATATAGTTTCTAAAATTATTGTTCAGTTAGTTATAGCTGAATGCTTTGCTATTTTTTTTACTGTTCCTTCCTCAGTTTAAAGTACAGCAAATACAGCTTAATTCTGGCCCTGAAAGGACAATACATTACCCTCCAATAGCAATTAAACTCTTAAATTAAATATGTGCAGTCAATTCCTGTTGGCAGGTATTATTTTTCTTGTTTAAGAACAAAAGGCCCCCCTACACAGAATAATGAAATCATGTACACCTGCATGCATGTATACAATAGTATAGCACCACACACTTGCCAGCAGAGTCTAAATTATCAAATAATTCTCAAATTCCACAGTCATGTACAAGGAATGAAAGAGTGACTTCAACCAAGAGTATCGTGGTCTCCACACCTGTTTATAATATGGACTCTATAAATCATATTACTGACCAACAAAAGCTGTTTGGTTTTGTTTGTTGGTATGTTTGGGGGTTTTTTAAGTGCTTGGGGTTTGTGTTATATTTTATTGTTGTTATAGATCCTAAATGATTAGGAACACAAATAACATGGAGGCTTCTATTCATAAGTCTGTGGATTTACAGAATGTGACTGCCTCTGCAAACTACAAGCACTAGAAATTTCACATTCCTTTAAAACTAGATTATGTCAGCACAATGAACCCTTCAATTAAAAAAAACCCTGCAAACAAGAGACAAGAGAAGAAAACAGAGCTACTGAGATAATAGCTCTATGTAAATCAGCATAGTTCTAATGAATTCAATGGAGCTAAGCCAACTCAGAGAAACTAAAAGATCTGTCCAAATATATTGACCAAAACAATCAAAATCGAGTGTCTTTTTCTTACACTTCATAATAATATGAATTTAAGATCAGCTGATCTATGCACTTTAACTATATCTCAGCATGATCAGTTGATCTATGCACTTTAACTATATCTCAGCATAGCACAAAACTTTTTCACTGGGGAAAAAGAGAACGATTCTATTGATCATGAGATGCTGAGATATTGCCAGTTTGACACTTCAGGTAGAATTCTGAAGAACAGTCTATATTCTCCTAGTTTCACAAAGTAAAGATATCCCACAAAATTCAGAGGTTTTCATCAGGGCTTTATCAAATCCCTAGATGTCCAACATGGCTCCACACATCCCCAGCAGATGTTAAGGATTAGAAGAGGTGCACACACACCCCTTCACAGAAAGCCCATTCATTTTGATTTTCTGTCTTCAATGCAAAATAGTGGGAAATAAATGCTTTACAGAAGACGTCGTACTATCCTTTTTATCCTCATCAAGACTTAGAAAGAGAAGAGAATAACACATGGGAAAAGTGTCAGGAATTCTCTAAGGTGGGATTGTCACCAAATGTAAAGTCCTACACAGCTTAAACCACCCTCTGCTTCTGTAACAAAAACAAACCGTGTGATATTTCTTCCACCGTTACAACTTTTTTATTTCAGGATTCCTTAGGATATCTTCTCACTGCTTTAAAAATATAACAAATCTAGATTTTTTTTTGTCAACAGTACCAGTTGTGGTTATCACCTCTTTAGTCAATTTATCAAAATATTCTCCAAGAAGATATTAAACACATTTTCATTTTAATCAGGTTTGGAGTTCTTTGTTTTCCCTTTCCCCCCATATTTTAACTATCATCATTGTTAACTACATTAATAATGCATCATCGGACATTACATAATTTGCAACATTCAGTAAATTTAGTGCCATGGCTGTGCTGTAAGTCACTCGCACAACAGCCACATTTATAACTCTGACACTTCATCCACAGACCAAGGACTACACTCATGAGAATCCACACTCACACCTTCAAATGGCTTCAATTTAAAGATAAGGGATAAAAAGTAGCAAGCCCATCAGTAAAAGATTCACAAAATACTAGTCAAGATTTCTCATATTTCTTGAATTTATTGCTTGAAGCTTATTTTTCTCTCGATTCTGGGATGCAGGGAAGGGCAAGAAAAAGTAACCTGTCTATTCCTGTGGAGAACTTCTCGCACTAATGGCAACAGCTTCAAGGGTTGTAGCAGAGTTCAAAAGCCATGAGTGTAGCTCAGAGAAATATCATCGGGTTTAAAATTTCAGATTTCATGACCAGAACATGTTAACCTGACATACAGTAGATGATCTCACTGGCAAGAGACTGAACCCATTTATGAGCAAAAATCTGTCAGGAGGGAAAAAGGAAAAAAAAAAAAAAAAAAAAAAAAGAAAAAAAAAAGAGAGAGAAAGAAAATATGAAAAGTCTTCATTTACCATACAACCAAAATGATTTCTACTCACTGAGTGTGGGAATAGAACTATTTAATTACAGAGGTGGAAAAAATAGGCACAAGAGTTTTGATTTTCCAAGACACTGAAACTTCAGGCATAATTTATTTTCGTTCAAGTTGGGTTTGAAATACATATCATTATCATCACCGGATCACAGAAAGTGCAGAAAAAACCCTAGGTTTTTCCATGTATTTACAGTATTTTACGTACTGAGGTATTAAGTCTGTTTTTTAAAAATGCATGTATTAATGTAAAAAAATAATAAAGGAAAAGCAATGAAAGGAAACTAAAAAGAAACATTAAGTTCATTTTGCAATATATTAAAATCTTTACTTTCTGTAATGTATCTAAGTAATTTTTTAATCCAGAATACCAAACCCATACATTTTAGTATAATTTCTAATCATACAGTGACTTTGCATCATACATAGCAAGGTATTTCATGCTCTGTAGAGTAAAAAAGTAGGTCAGGACCCACAGGCTATAGTCTAGCTATGCTGCTGAGAGTTTAAAATCTTATTCTTTTGGGAAAATAATAAAACAATTTAATTTCACACACAAGCCAATGATCTTCAAACATTCCAATTTCTTAACAGTAAAAGGAGGCTGACACCTAACGCCTGATTGGTGTGAAAGTCACCCTATGAGATGCAAAAAGTTTTCAACAGCAAAGCAAGCGTAAAATGTTAAAGTTTTGCCTTGCTTGTAAATGAAAGACATTACAAGGGATCAGGAGAACTGTAATTGATGCTGACAACTGGCAGTCAATTCATCCACCTGTACATTTTACATCCTCCAGTTCTAACAGGTCTGCACTGAACTGGCTTAACTGAATAGCTCCTAAAGAATAATAAGGATTATCACTATCTTTTACTTAATTCATCTATTCTTCTTTTAGCAATCTCTAAATGCAGTAATCTCATTGTATTTTGTATTCATTTCATATCAAATAATTAAGGTTAAAATAGTGATTGAAATAAAAAAGAGAAGAGGCCCAGCAAAATTAAGAAGTCTTCATATGGTTCAATTTATTCGTTCGGCATTCACATGAATGTTACAGGTCTATGTTGGACAACTGGCATTTTAAAAATGTTGGAAATGTTCTGTATATTGACAACAAGCTCTGCCTACTTGTGGGCTTAGCTCCAGCGTCTCACCTCTTTAAGAAACCTCTCAAACAATAAGCACAACAGAATTTGAACATGGGTCAGAGTCTGTATTAACCTTACAGTTTCAGGAAAATACTAATTTCTTTAAATAACTTACTCCCGGAAAACTGGTGATGTGGCAGTCAGTTCAGCAAACCCTGTACTGTAAAACCAGCTTTGACAGGAAGGATGCTGCTCTATCTGACAGCATACAATTTTAGTCTGATTTCTCCAGGGACGACAGCTCAAGGGAGGCAACATCAAGAACAGGAAGGTTTTCATGAGAATTAACTTTGGGACCTGCCTTTAAAGTTTTAATATTCTGCTGTCCCTACCAGTCATATGCAGACATACTAAACATTTCTTGTACCTGTGGAGATCTCAGGGGGCAAAGGTATACACACTTTGGAATTGCAGGACAGATCGTGTTACATTAGGGAAAATACTTTTAAAGGTTTATTTTACACTGTTTATGGCTGCAGCATATTTACGCACAATATCTAATAATAAACAATGCATTCTTATTTAATCAGCACTATCCATCTGCAAAACAAGAACCGTATATATAGTATATACTATCTGTTCCGTTACACCAATACAGAAAGGTGGCAAATAACATTTTGGGTGTGTATTAGTATGCAATATCCCCAGTGCTGTTTGTGCAAAACCACTTTAGTCATGAGTTGGGGTCATGTACTCATTTTAAAGCTTTCTGCAACCTTACTGGCCATCCCATAAATTAAACATATGCAGGATGAAAGATCTCTGCAGTTCCATCTGGGGACAACAGAGATGATTCTCACCTATGCAAGCTTGCCAGTGACTTCCCAAAACACACCCACACAAAGACCAATAAATGGACCCACCCTGGCAAAACCCGTCTGGAACATGATCTAATGCTCCACTGACGATAGCCAAACTCGGGAATAAAGTTGAAACATGGCCTGTGAGAAGACAGCCTGCTGTGCCTAAACAGAGCAGCTTCTCGAGGCTGTTGCTAAGAAGTTGCAGACACATGCATTGCAGACAATTTTAGACCACCTAAATAAGTAAAACCAACACAAAACACATGGCACACAAACTTCAGCCACATTATTTACTAGGTAAAGTTCTTTTTGGCCTGAAAAATGCTGTTTCTCAACCTTCCCTTCTTGCTAACATGCAAAAATGCTTAAAAACTACTGATGGATTATGGCAGCACTATACCTGCCTTCACATGGGTCACTCAAGTTAAGCCATACAATAGCAATCAGCTAAGAAAGATGGGGCATTAAGAAAATTTTCATTATAGAAGATGCATTCAGATCCTGATTCATATTCCCCATCTGAATCAAGCAGACATACTGCAATCTAGATAACCAACCTCTTGGTGAATGCTGAATTTAATCATCAGGCTACGTATTGGTGAGAAAATCCTCTTTGAAAAACCTTACAATAGCTTTAATTTCTAATGGGAAAATTAGCAAAGAAATTGAGAACATAGTGAAGCTGATGCAGATGGTCACTTTGAATATAGAGATTAAAAATTACGTAGTGGTTTTGTGATGATAACTATTATTAAACTTAATGGAAAACAGAAACCAGTTTAAAAAATAGAAGTCTTTCATGTTCAATATTCTCCCAACAACAATTCAAAATTATCTATTAGATTTTCTCTATAGACACGTGCATAAAAACACCTAGCTACCAATGAGCAACTCTCAAATAGATAAATCACTGTTTTACAGGTAGAATAGGAGGTGGGTTTGTTTTGTTTTTTTTTAAATCTTCAATGATTTTATATATGCTTGCTGTACTTGTAAGCTCCTGCAGTAGATTTCATTTAAACCTGAAAAGGTTAGGACTGATTTTGATCTTAAACCAACAGTGGTGTGAATTACAATTGAAGAACAAACCAGAGCAGGGTGAATGCAAGAAAGGCACTGAACACATCGACAGTAGAAAAATTCACCCTTTCCTTGAGTTCACAGTAGTGCTTATAATGCAACTAAATTCCCATGTCTCTTAGAGATCCCACAGGAAAGGGAAGGGAAGATAAAGGAAGAACATCTGATGAACAGATGGTCACATCTGCTCATTTTCTTCAGTTAATGATTAAATTCAGGTATCTTGACTGTGATTCAAAACTTTTGGGCACTTAAATGTTTCAAGTGCCAGACTGCATGGGCTGGCTACTTATGAGGCCATGTCACACATACAAAAAGTTTCCCTTTGCACTGTTCAGTCAAATATTGAAGTACATCCTGGAAATCAGATTAAATTAAGCATACTGCTATTCGGCCATTAAAACGAACAAGCTTCCCAATCTATCCACTCAGTAATTCCAAGCCACTTCATTATAGCAGTGCCTTTTAAAAAGTAATAATATTATGAGTGCTTCTAGTTAAACTGTTAGGTTTGTCTTTTCTTCCAATTAAATTTACTCACTTATAAAGAAGAGATGAGCATATCTGAAACCAAAATTGTCCTCATCCTAAGAACATTTATGCAATTTCTTTCTGAAAACGTATTTTAACACTTCAACAAGAAAAATCTGCTCATGTGAAGATAAAATGCAACGCCAGAGTAGCACTAATATATGCAAGCTCACTGTCCTCCTATGATTCACTCAGAGCACTACAAATTATTTGTCTAATATACAAATTGCTGAGTTGCTAACGACCAGATTCTTAACACTTTTAAGCACTGCAGAAGTAGATCTCAAGGTTCCCTAGTCTATGAGCCACAAGCTGCAGTCAGATCATTACATATACTTTAGTCCTCAAAACACACCAAGTGGTGTGGCCATTTTCTGAAAGTACAAATTTTAAGACAGTTTAAAGCCTCAATTCACAAAAAAAAAAGATAAATGCCTGAGGTGCTGCGTTTATCGTTAAAGGCTAAGGAAGAATAAGGCTGTTACAATTACAGGCTAGGTGACTCTGCTTTCGCAAATAACAGGCTGCACAGACACCAAGTCCATTTTAAATCTTCAAGTCTTTTTCCTGCTGTTTGTAGTAATAGAAGTACCTTATTTACTTTCCCTACTTTTATTAGCCTTGTCTTCAGTCTTATTAAATTACACCAACCCCAATCTAAATGTGGGGGTTTTTTTACATTTAAGAATGCTACTTAATCATATTTCTTTTCTAATATAAGTATGCTTTTTGCCATATATATTGTGCTCAACACTTGGACACACACGTTTGCTCAAAATAGCATCAGTTCGGTATATTTATTTAATATGCCTAACAGTTAAATTCACAGAATAATTTGCTAAAAGGATAATCACATGACAGCTCCAAAAATTAATAGTTACTATCTAAAGATCTGACATCATAAATACCAAGTATTGTTTGGGGAATGTAAGTATTTTTTTAATGATGACTTAGAATGCCAGTAGAGCTCCATATATTCTGTAAAGGACAAAACTTTTATTCCAGTATTAGCTTCATTTTACAACAAAGGATGCTGATATGAAGGACACTGTATGACCCAGAAAATTTCACATTACTAGTCAGTAACAAGTTCTTCTGAACTTTAAGCTTCCATTCAAAATAGTCATTTATCCCTCATGAACATGAAGGGGAGGGGGGAAAAAAATTAAAAACCAAGCATGAAAAATGTAGGCAATAACAAATAGGAGAAATCAGTTTTTCCAAGAGGCAAAAAGCTTCTCTCTTGACTGAGGATAGGATTTCATTCAGTGTATTGGATTTATAACACACAGCAGTCTTCCTACATCCATACATAAAATAAATTCTGTATATAACTGTAGAAAATGTTCAAGGTATGGATTTGAATTAATATATGGAATTGCAAAGAGTCAAATGTACAAAATCAAGTGGTCCCTAGCTTTATACAAAACAGAAGCACCACACTTTAGGTAGTCTACATAATGATGATTGGATAGATGTCAGTATTTCAAATTTTGAGACAGTACTAGCAAATGAATTGACAAGTTCAATTTGTTCGGTCAAGTTCAATTAAATTTATTCTTTCTGAACAAGTTAGAATTAAAATACGGAGGAGGTGGAGACAAGTCACCAACAGAAAATTTTACTTTGGCGTGGCCTGAAAGTGTACAGCCAGCCTAAATGTTGATATAAACAGGAGAGATCTGTTGACTGTAGCACAGATTTGTCTACACTCATTGTAGGTCCATGTGATTATTATTTAATATTATACAAATACTTATTGTTACAAGCAGAAACTGTGATTCTTAGTCTCACAACTCCTTTGCCCTCGTATTTATAAGATCTAGTTATTCTAGCTAGAAAAGAAAAAGACTGACAATCAGTTTATTCCAAGGTGTTCCAATTATGTAGTCACTTGATTTCAAGCGTGAATAGTTTGAATATGATATAAGAAAAGTGCTGGAATGGAAACAGCTGTTGACAGGCTCCCACCTATGGGAAACAGGAAACATATCTACTGTTTTAGGGTATTGTTAGGAAACAGCCACTCAGGTCTCCAGAGTCTCTTTCTGAATTCCAGGGAAATATTAGAAGGCTCAAACTTTCTTCTCTCCATGGTTTTTATTAGAAGAAATTCATTCAAATTTGAACACTCCAATAAACAAGCAGGCAAGCAGAGTTAGTTACAAGTCCTCAAGGTACTACAAACCAGGCGAGTGTTTAGTGTATCTCAAAACTATTAGATTAAACTCAGCATAGATGCATTTTTTTATTGTAATGTAATGCTTAATTATTTTTTTTTTTGCAATACTATAAATATCTTTAAAGAATACATGCCCTAGAAATTTCTGTCATACAATACAATAATCATTATCAAGTATCTGTAATTAAACACCTGTTGTGGTTATCCAATCATAGGTGAACTTTAGCTGTATTACTTTAGACCATTTATTACTCCAGATGCTTATGATCAACATTACTTTAAGCAGCTATGTGCCAAACGAGTATGTTGCAACAGATTTCCTTTAACAGAAACCTAGTAAATGTTAGGCATGCTTTTAGACCAAGGCATCTCTTTAGTTTTTAGGAACAAGTACTAAAAAATATCCACCAAACAAGTATGTGCTTGATAGAGGGTGTTTGGCTGTGTTGATATATTAATGTTGGTACCTCTAAAAAAATATAAAAATTAAAAACAAAAAAAACCCAAAACATTGCGACAGATCTTTTCCAAGAAAACATCCACAGGTACTAAAAAGAAAAGCTATAAACCTTATGGTAAGAATGTGACCATCTGCACTGTAGTCCATTCTTTGTACAGTTTCATTGCAGCCACTGACACATCTCAAATATTTCATTTCCAGTTTTGTTCCATGTCCTCCCAAGCAAAACAGTACAGCAGAGCCACCGCTCACAGGATCAGTGTTCTCACACTGTCAGGTTAGCTGAAATGATCAGGAATGCTGTATTTGAAAACTGACAGACCCTTTCAACTTTGCAGCACATCCTGAAAAATAATATGCTAACCCTAACTATGGCCATTCGCTCTATTCAGATCTCCATAGCCCCTGGAGCAGCAGCCTCTGGTTTTCTAAACCACAAGTGAAACGTGACAAGAGCAATGTGCCAGACTCTGGAAACACAGTTGTTTATTTACTCATGCATAAATGGCCTAACTGGAAGCTGGTATGTGACAGACTAAATGAGCAACTAAATCACTTCTCAGACTATAATATGATATGGGCGGGGAGGGAATAAGCCAGACAGGAATCAAGAAATAATATGTCCACACAGAAATATCATTTCAGATATTTCTGACACACAGACTGTTGGGTTGACTATGTTATAGTTAATTTTTTTCATTTTGCAGGGACTTTGTCAGGGGCCTTTCATCTGCCCTGCCAGAGACATTAGAGCTAGAATCTGACTCAAATGCAGTAAGAACAAAGAAACATTTTAAAGAAATGGGATACAAATTAATATGCGTAGAAATAAACCACTGAATTTTGCTAATAAATAAAGTTTACTGTTCTACTGGTTACAAAGCATCTCTGCTAATGTTTCTTCTCAGTTACTTATTTTTGACTCGACAATATTGTACAATGTCTGGCATGATGGGGTTCTGATCTCAGCCAGGGCTTCCCAGCACTATCATCACAGCAAGCTAAAAAATAGACAGAAATGCTTTCAGTATCAGTAAAGAATATGTGTGCGTGCATACATATATATTCCATTTTCCTGAACCTTGCTGATCTCCTCACCTTGATTTTCTGAAAAGGCAGTGTTTTAAATGTGCTTGTTTATGGACAAAACCCCAATTATTACTTATACTTGTAAGTCTTGTATCCAAGGTTGTCAAGGTATGAATAAAAACGGCTCTTACAATACGTTGATGAAGTGCACTAAGAAAGAACCACTAAGCTGTTCGGCAGGAGGATGAACTTAAACAGAATGCTTTTCCCAATACTATCAGTAGGACAGATAGAATCATGAAACTGTTTCTATTTCTGCAACGAAACACGTCAAAGATCTGCTTTTAACTATCTCATATCTTATTACTTATTAAAAAACATAAATATGCAATAAAGGAAAAAACTTTTCACATATAAAATCAAGTTAAATTAATGAGCAATAAACATTATACTGATTAAGATTTCTGACATAGTGTTTTGTATTTACAGTTTTCATAAAAAGTAGTTTAAAAAATTCCTGTGAGTTTTTCACTACAGAATTGCATTGAGATAATGAATTCGTAAGGGTAAAGGTGAAAAACTTCTTTTAGTTTTGGCCTGAAGTCATAAACCCAAGCAACACATGCAGCCAGAGAAAGTGTTTTAAAATAATATAAAATAGTAAAAACATTTTTACATCAACCCTCTTTATCTTGATTCAATGTGTGTATATATTTGCATAAGGAAGTAAATGGAATATGTGCTGCTGTGTTGGCTGCAGTTTAAATAAATGTGAAGGAAAAACTACAGCTACATCGGTATAAATCTGAGCTGTGGTGTCACGCATCCATGTCAGTTCAAGTAACTCCACAGTCCATCTATTTGGATGACAAATATTCAGAATACAAAAGCACTGCCCAATGAAGAAATCATTCACACCAGCTGGGAATCAGATCAGTGATCAGAAGAGAAAACTAGTAATTAAAGAGGTAAGACTGATCAAATACATTCAAAATCCAGATAGTGGGATTTGCCACAGTTGTGCCTAAACAGTTACCTCTCACCAAGTGAAGCCCTGAATGAGCTTAAAGACCAGTGAAGCTACATATGCGGGGCAGACCATATGGGAGAAGGATTTTTCATAAAGTTTCCCATTTATTTTAATGCCCAGTCTCTCACCCAGGTTCCCAGAAATTACCATATCCTACACAATTACTACGTTCAGCTCCCGTTAAACTACACTTAGCAGCAGTGATCTGACAGTGTAGGTAGCTTATAGTGCTGGCTTTTAAGCTGTCACAGCTAAAACTAACAGCAGATTAGAGAGAGGCAAAATGGTGGGATGACAGAGGCACTAAGCAATACGCTTACATACATCGTCATAACGAAGCAGTAACATGCATCGACTCATTGGTCACAGCAGAATAAAATACACAGTACCTGATTTCTCTTTCCTCAAATCATTCTTTAACTTGTTGCTTTCTGAAAGCTTAATTCTATGATTTGGCTGGTCATCAGAGTTTTTATCTTTTTAAAATTTCAGGCAGAGCCCAAAGCCAACTGAAGCCATTCATTATCCATAAAGACTTTCTCAAGTCTTGAATAATCCCCTTTGTGGACAGTTATTCATTTTACATGATACTGTTCTGAAGCAACACTGGATGAATGATATTACATCCTAATGTATGCTGGACCACAGAAAGCTGGCTGCTTGAGTCAAACAGGAGATAATGACATAAAAGAGAAAGCTATGCTGCAGGAATAAAAGTCAGAAACTTGGGAACTGAAACTCTTTGAATTCAACACTAGATTTAAGAAACTGAAGTATGGAATATCCTACATGTGAGTATTCTTCTGTCATTCCACAGAAGTGTTTCTTGTTTTGCACAGATTCATTTTTCTTGTTCTGTCTAAAGTAAAGGATGAACAGTTTAGTAAAGCCTGTCTCTTTATGGATTTAGTTCTTACACAGCCCTGGAAAGGACAGACTCTAAAGAAAGTATCTTTTTCAACGTGTTTTAGCAAGTGGAAATCTTGAGAGAATCATAATCTTGTGCGGTCCCTTGAATCATAAACTTCTATGTCAATACTCAGGAAGTGAGGTGAGACAGGGAAAATGTGGCGTCTGTAATCTGGCCACAACTTGGGGCTCAAAGCAGATCTGATACTTGGATTAGGTACGGTAACCTGGTGATAAAATCCAGAAGAGGAATCTTTATTATATTAATACGGTAACTGAAATCTCCATATGTAATATTAAGACAACAGCCACACATACATCATTGCTTCCTCATGTAATAAGAGGAATGCTGGTTGGTTGATCACTTTGCAAAAATAAAAGCAAAAATATCACCGACATAACTCTGAAAAGAAAATATATATTCCAAATAAAAATACTCAGACAATATTTGGACAGTTCAGTCCAAAACGGTATACTCTAAAATATTTGAAAAATACTTTTCCAATAAATGGATGCTGGGTCAGATCACCTGGAAGCCTCACTTTTCTGCTTTTCAGCTGGTGAGGTCTGAAGGTTAATTCTGCAGGGTACATAACACTGCCTGTCAAGTGTACTTGAGTGTACTTGTAATAGCCTGTCCTTTCATTTTGCACAACCCATTCCATGACAAATTTGCATCATAAAACAAACAAAAAAAACCCCAAACACCCACATATCATTTGATAACATCCTTTAAATATAAAGCCTGCAAATTTCAATTACTGTATATAATGCATAGTAAATATACATATGTAAAAAGTATATGATAACTAAACATTGATACAGATAAATCTAGACTTACTCAATTTAATGACCATCCACTACATTAGAAATCAAAATGAGTACTCCTAAATTTTGAGTTATAAGCATCATAGTCAGGCTCTTAATTGCTCAAAGACCTTATGTCAAATATTAATTTCAATGTTTATGTCAAAAGGTATTTGCAAACAATTCAAGTGAACTTTTTCAGTATTGTTGATGGTAGCTTTAACATCTGCATTCTGGGTATCTTGCAACAGTACATTGACTAACATTATTGCCAGTGGAAATTTTTATATGAATTTTCTTCTAGAAGAGAAAAAGCATTCTGTCTTCTATAAATGTCCTTTGACTACCAACTTTAAGCATATGTTAAAATATTTTTTTAATGTCATGTTTGAAGCTTCTGTATTGATAATGTCAATCACACTTCCTTCCACTTTCACGGTATTTGATTTTGGTTCCATTTTCCAATGACTTTGCAGAAGATATTATCTTTGATAAGTTATGCAAGTGCATCAAAGGCAAAAATACATAAATCCACAGGTAGAAGACTTTGTAATATATTTCTCACTTAATATTTTCTGTACTGATTTATGTATTTACAGTGATTTCTTTATTTTTGCAGCAAATTACTTATTGATAATTTGGCTATGTATGTTTGAAGATCAAGACAAGAAATTAATTTGTGTTATATTAACTTAAGCACTGAGTTTAAGATCCTTTTTTTCTTGATATAAACTCCTGAAAATAATTTTTAGATAAATAGTAAGATAAATTCAATATACATTTATGAAACAGAAATCTAAGAAACACAGATCTCCTTGGTAATAACCTTTAGTATTTATTCGGAGTTGTTAGGGCTCAAACAAACATCTTGCTTGCTTTCATAAAGGAAGGCAATTTTGTTTTATGTTTCTGTCTAGATATGCTGCTCAGTCTTGAATGCCATGTGCTTTCTCATGGTGTTTTACCAAAAGATTTCCTGCTGAGAAGTTTGCTAAAATCTTACTCAAAGACTATGTGCATATAGGTTGGTAGACAATATAGGCATGTGGCAGCAACAGTTAATAGCAGAGGATGATGAAAAGATGAAAGTAAGAAATATATAACGAGTAGAAAATAATTGTTTGGGTATGTATCTTGCATAGCTTGTACATAATTAGAAACCCTGAGGGCACCACAGAAAAATAAAGATTTACAACAGTGCTTCTCCCCTTCTGCCCTAAATTAATACTACTTTTTATTTAGGTCACAGATGAAATATATAATAATTGTTTTTCACATCACTACCAAAATGCTTTAAATCTAAAATAGGCTTCTGGTAATAAATTAATAATTTTACAAAACAGAATAACTGTCATTATTATTAGAGGTAGGTTAAAAGAAGAGGAAATTAATAATAAAAACTCTATTTACTGTTACTTTTGAAGATTTATGTAAACAGGGCTATCAGTTTTAGATACTTATTTAACAGGCAATATACAGAAAAAGTCAATTTTTAGCCATTTCCAAATCCCTACATTACTCCCCAGTGTGAAATCAAGAGAGGCCTAAGTAAGACAGTAACTTTGTACTGTCAAAGAGAGAAAAATGTAAGGGAATACTGGGATTTCAGAGCAACATTTTACTTACTTGACTATGTATTGTTTCTAGCATCTGTTTTTGCTGGCCTGTAAATAACTGCCCATAAATCTTAAATTAACAAAATAATACCATTTAATATAGGTATTTTTTAATACTGCAAAATCAATAGTTACTACACTGCAATTGAAAACTAAAACAAAAAAAGCAGCTTCAGAGACTCTTTAACCAAAATTCATTTTTCCTGATCAGTAACCCACACTAATAAAAATATTTAAATGAAGGTTTACAAAACAGCTTGATCCAGCCCCTTGTTTCACTCTTGGGCATTTACTTAATTGAAGCCGTTACAGACACATCGTCTGGCCAAAGGAAAGAGAAAAAAAAAAAAAAGAGAAAGCCACTTTCAAAAATCTACTGCTGGAATGCAGTTGATTAACATAATACTGTATTTGGCAAGAAAATAAAAGCCTTCTCAGTTTATACTTTAAAAACAAATACTCATTAACTCCAGCAACTAAACCTTATCAAATCTACCTAGATTCCTAGAGCATACCCTTTTAGCTCAAACATTTGATTCCAAGTGATCCCATCCAGTTCTGATTCACCTTGTCCTGGATGAGCAGTGAAACAAGCAGAGTCTACGCCTGACAGGACAGGCTGGTACCCTAAATATGATATGCAGCACAAAGTCTAAAAGGCCATAACCTTTATACACATTAGTGTCCTCTGCTACTGGAAACCGGAAACCAGAAAATCAGTCTTTGATGAATGTTATATTAATGATTAACACTTCTTGGTGAAATTATATACTTTATAATTTTATTATATGTGCTTTGATATTTTCAGCTCATGTAGGTACACTAAATTTTGCACCTTACCTGTGTAACTATGATGTGGCCTTAACTGTGCTGGTATCAAATAGCATGCATTAGTTTATAGTGAACTGCATTCCAAGAAACGTCATTAACCTTAGAATTTGAGAGGAACTTGAAAAAAACATTCTAGACTTTCTAAAATACCTTCCAGTCACTCAGTGAGGTAAATACTTTTTTTCTGCTTAAAGTAGAAATAAAAACTGTAAGACTTTAAGTCACTTGTCCAGAACCTCTGCACAGAGACATAGGATCATAGAATCATGGAACGGTTTGGGTTGGAGGGACCGTAAAGATCACCTAGTCCCAACCCCCTGCCAGGGGCAGGGACACCTCCCACCAGCCCAGGCTGCCCCCAGCCCCGTCCAGCCTGGCCCTGAGCACCCCCAGGGATGGGGCACCCACAGCTGCTTGGGGCAGCCTCTGCCAGTGTCTCACCACCCTGACAGGGAAGAATTTCTTCCTAATGCCTAATCTAAGTCTACCCCTCTGTCCGTTTTTCCTTCAGATTTCTTCCCCCATGGACACATACGTGTTCAGACTGCAACCAGCTGTCTGACATCCTTATTTCTGATTGCTCCTTGTTAGGCATCTTGTAAGTCTAACTCTCCCACTGTTACAAGTAATCTTCGCACCCTTTTCTTTGGTTATACTGCACTTGTGTATTACAGAAGTTAGCCAAGGAACAATAAGAGCCTCATGGAATGAAGCAGAACTCCCTAGGGCTTGTTTATATATGAATACTGAATTGTAATAACTCAGATGTGAAACCAAACCATTACAGCAAAACTAGCAGAATAAGATCAAGATTTTCATATGTCATTGGGAGCAGCCTACAACAAAGATTTACCTACACACAAAAGAGACACATACAAAAATCAGCATGCCTACCTATACGTATTCATACAAATCACTGCAGTAAATCAGTCCACAGCTGGTGGATGGTACCTAATTGGGGAGAGTACAGCTTATTCAGACTCATTTTAAGAGGCTGGAGAATCAGGCTACTGAGAAGCTCATGAAGTTCAACACAGATGAGTGCAAAGCTTTACATCTGGGCTAGAACAGCCCCATGTAGCAGTACTGGCCGGGCAGCAATGGGGAATCTGGTGAATGACAAGTTCTCTCTTCACTGATCTGCAGTTCTGTATAACACCCCATTTTTTCTCTGCTGGATACTTTTCCTGTTCAGTTCACTTTGTTACCTCTAAAACTGGTTATACCCTGCTCTCCAGGTTGCTTTCACTTAACAACCAGTCATTGCCTATAAACATGAGTCGTTTACAGCCCTGGGGTTCTGGTATCATCCTGTGCTTGATAACGGTCAGCCCAGAGTGTACCATATTAAATGTCAAGGTATGTGTGGCACCCATGCCCTCAGATAACCATACAGCAGAAATAAATCTACCAACCTACAATTTCAGGTAATTTCACCAACTTGAAATGAAGCTTTACGTTGGAGCATCTCTGAATTCAGCCATAAACTGCAAAGGTACATACAGCCCAGGAAATTAACTTACTCTGGCACCATATTTGAGGTGATGCTATAATCATTCTCTTCCTTCCGTATGTGTGGTGGATTACAAAGTCCTGATGACAAGTGTAAGTGAAAACTAAGGGCACCGACTATCCTCACGCGCCACAGGCAAGAACGATCTCTTCTAAACATGAAAATCTACCCAAGACTAAAGATGTACAAAGGATGGATGAGTATGGCTATGTTAGCTCATAAGAAGTGTAAAGTTTACCTAACTCTATTTTATTAAAGATTTAAAACAACAAAACACTGCTTGTAAAAGTAATGGAAAGAGAATATAGAAATGTTGTAATGCAGAATTTCAAAATTTAATAACTGGTCTGAAAAAAGGTGAGGGTTTTTAGTTTGTTTTCTCTAGTTTTACCCAGAACTGAGAATCCAACAAGTATAAACTACTCCTATAGGAAACCTGAATCATCAAAACAGTATTTTGTTGCAGATGATGCCATCTATAATACTGTCTCTCATCTGCCTTGGAATTGAACTTTCTTTCAAGAAGAGAATTATGTAGTGACTTGGGATTGTGATTTGATACAGTGTTTTCTAGAGGCATTAAAGATTAGGCTGTGTTTTAAAACTGCTAAAATACAAGGTCTTCTTGAAGTATCATGAAGTTATTTTTAGCTCTCCCCTAACATAATACAGCTGACAGAATCAGTGTTACAACTAGAAAAAATGCATACACAGGAGTATGTGTACATATGTGTATGTGATGTACATGTAAAACTCAGAATGTCGCAATTTCAGAATCATCCAGATTTCATAACTTCCTAATATTAACTGATGGTTTTCTGGCATGTGAAGGAGAACCAGCTACCTCTGACCTGGTGCTTCTTGTGCAAGAGCTGCTTATCATGACAAAATAAAAACCCATATTTTAAATAGTAATTTAAAGGCTTAAAACCACTATAAACAAGAACTTTATTTCAACAAGAAATACATTCCAACTATCATAGCTGAAACTTTAAAAATTATGTTGAAGAATCTGTTTTTCAGAAATTTTTTAAAAACCCACAAAAGCAGTCCTTTTTTCTCTGTCATAAATGACAACAAAAGTGAGACCTACTGCACACGTAGTAAAGGGATAAGGCAGAAAAACCACTCCCATTTGAACAGTTACTGTTTCTTTTTAAAATATGAGGTTGTTTTTTTTTCTTTTTTAATAGACAGAATCCAGAACGAAGTATACTGTAAAACGTTTGCCAGTGCTTATTTCAAATGACCTGAATAGCTCATCACAGCTTTGTCAGTACTAAGCAGCATACCCATTTCAACAGTTTGTTAAAACCCTTTATATTGTACAGCACTCTCATGCATTTTGTATAGACCACCCCTTTTATAAGTCCAGTTAGTAGATAATAACTACATCTTGGTAAAGGTAACAATGCCTTTTTTCCCCATCATATATCTATGAAGATAACAATCACACTGGGCCAAATTCCACAGGAACTAAGCCATAAATAGTCTGCAAATCTCACTATTTCAGCTCTTCACTGTACTGTGTTTCTTTAATAAATTCAGAAGTTTCCCACCATTCGTGTCAAATGCAATATTTCAAAGAAGCCCTGCAATACAGAGCAAACCTCCGAAAGGAAAGTATACTTCCCTGTGCAGACAGGAAACCGAGACTGCCTAGCACAGACTGAGCTGTACTTTGATGTAGTTTTATGCACTCCTGTCTCTTTCATTTACCCGAAGTTAACCAACTGATAAACGGAAGAAAAAAAAAAATTGTATCCAGGAAACCAAAGATTATTCACTTGGGAGAACAAATTACAAAACTGTTCTTCATGCCCAGTAATCACTTAAATCACAAACCATTAGCAGCAATCAAATTGATCACATAAAATAACTTGCAGCCCCAAGAAGCAGCTAACCGTAATCCTTCAGAATATGGACTATTAGCAACTATATGATTTATTATTGCTAACATATAATGACTGAAGATTGCTATTAAAAAATAGTATCAATAGCCACTTTACTATGAAGTTTTGACCTTCAACTACTGAGCAAACTAGTATTTTAATCGTACCATTTCAGTGAAGCTCTTTTCTTAGATTATGATGGTTTGATAACAATTTATTGTATACATACTGCAAGGACGTTGAAGAAAATGTATCAAGTGATGAAAAACATTCAACTTTAATTTAAAAATGAAATGTCCCACCTGAACATCACAGATTACTAGTGATCAAATCACTATTTAACTGATGAAATACATACATGTATACACATTAAATTGTATATTACTTTCAGAATATCAAAAAGACAGGGGATACACCCATTGCCATTCATTTCAATGCTATAAAGAAGTTTCTTAGGATTTTGATAAGTATCCAACGAGATCCTCTCCAGACATCCTTGAGAAATTCAGTTTCATCACATTACTGACTTTGTTTTCTTTAAATTGCTGGAATAAGGAATAAATGAAGTGCCCAAAAAGATTATTATAATTTTTAACATAACAGGAAAGAGATAAACCTGTTCTGGGTGCCAGTAACATCCATCTTGGCAGTAGGTATCTGTGCAAGAACTCTAACAATAGCAACACACTTGATCACAAAGGAAAGCAAGAAAATGGGCCTCAGGATAAGCCAACATAAATAAATGCAACTGTAACTGAAAAATGGGGAAAAGAGAAAAAATCAGAAGATAAAAATAGCAATGACTGGTAAGCAACACAGTATCTGGAACCAGCTGATGACAAAACATAGCAACTTCATTTATATTTCCTTGAATACTTTGAAGTACTTTAAAGTCTGGTTTTTTTGCAACCCACCAGATACAACGGATATAGATGATTTAATATTATTTGTTAATATGGTATTTCAATGCTACATTGAAACACACATGGATATTAAAAAAAATAAAAGATGTAACACACAAAGTTAGAAAACCATAAAACAATCTTTGATACTAAAAAGTGGAAAAAAAGGTTAGATATAGGAAATCCTACAAGTCGATAAATAATAATCGTAAGAATCAAAGTTTAATTTAGCATCTTCAACCTTTCTGTTATCTGATCCTGGTCCTAGACTGCTCTATTCAAAAACAGAATTTAATATTAAAGATAAAACCAATAGCCTCCTGTAACTACATTAAGACAAATTAAATTGATATTTCTGTACTTCCTGGTATATAGCTGTTTGTTACAGTAAGCAATTATAAATATACATGGCTGAATAGATTGCATTCGCTGGCCTTTGTACCACTGGGAGAACAAGTTGATGACAGGAACAGATACCCAGTTTCTTCACCTGGACTCTCCCCAGTGTGTATGACCTGAGCTGCTGGATGGGAAGAGAACCCTTCCACACAAATACTCTACAGACAGAATGTCCGTAATTCATTTAACCCAACAGAGCACAATGGGGGCTGGAGGAAAGGCCGTTTCAGCAGAGCACATGCAGACCTAGCTATCTGCACTTAATTTCCCTCATCCACTCCCCAGGCATCAGTAATCACTGGATTATGCTTACCCACATCCACTCTCTCCCTTTAGTATCTATTCATGGGCTAGCTGTCCAGGAAATACTGCAATCCCTTTGTGAACCAGCTGAGTCATCTCCAAAACCTCCTATGTCAACAGATTTCCAAAGTTTTCTGTGTGAAAGGAATTTATAGAATCTATTTTAAATTAATCTCTTAGGAGTTTTATTTAGTGCCTCCTAGTTCTAGCACCAAGATTTGTCAAGTAACAATTCTGCATTAACTTTACTCAATGTCTTTATGATTCTGCAATCCTCAAATTTCCCCTATTTAGTCTTCTACTCTCCAGACTGTAGAAATTCAGCCTTTTTAGCCTTACGCACAAGGTAGCTTTTTCTACCCTCATGGTTATTTTATCTGTGATCTTCTATAACCTAATTCTACTGTGTCCTTCTACAGTACTCAAGATATGGGTGTAAGTTTTAAAACAGCATTTATCTCCCCCTCAATACTTTTCCTGATAATGCCAAAGACATTGAGGTTTTTTTTGAGAACAGGTATTCACCGAGCCAGCAATTTCAAATACTGTTAGCAGTGACTCCCAAGTTCTGCTTTCTGAAATCTGTCAGAATCTTATCAGGTTTAGATAAGATTTTTCTCCAGATTCATTACATTAAATTTATCTACACTGAAACTCATATGCCACTTTTTTGATCACTCCGTTACATTTTGTGTAGTCTGCCTGGCACAGCATTAGACTACCCAAAGGAGCTTGTTCATCTGCAGCCTTGGAGACTTCACTGCATACAAAAAGATTTTTGTCTATGCAATTCACAGTCTGTTTTTCAGCTATTTTTTATGAAAGGTACCCTCTGAAGAGTCTTCAACATTTTCAACAATTATGACTAAGTATTAGAATATATTTGGCTTGGAAATAACGTTTGAGCTATTTACCTGTCATTTAGGCTACTATAACTTGCTATTCACTAACATTAAGTGCTGCAAACAACCAGAGTATTTTAGAAGACATCTCCTAGTTCCTAGTTTGAACCTTAAATGTGAAGAGTAATGAAGTGATATGTGCTTTTCCCATAGGCTTTCTGTGGATGAATTCTAGCAATAGTGTGGCCTCAAAAATATCTGAAGTTGGGTCAATGTAGAATCTAATTATTTTGCTGAGTATATAAAGAAGGTTGGCAGCTATCCAGACCTCTACAATGAGGTCATTAGTCAAGGTATGTCAGCACATGATTTTTAAGTTATAATTTTGGTTGGTGTTTTCTGGATATTTAAAAACATTTATAATGGCTACATTTCAGATTGGAGAAGGCAAATAAATACATGCATACGTATTTGTCGAGAGAAACTTCTGGGGTTTTAATTGTGTAAGTAAATCCTAACAATATCACTCCCTATCTTTTTCTCCTCTCTGTGCTTTAATTGTTAAAAGATTTTTTTTTTTTTTTTTTGAGGACAAGGAGAGTTTATTAATCATATCTGAGTCATTCCAATGTTTAATACTTCAAAACTTTTCACTGTCTTTGTTCAGTGAAGGAACAAGAGCATTACAGTGAAGATTTTAGCTCCACAGACATGCTCAGCTCTCACCAATAGTTGATGTTGCAACCCAGCCCAAAAACAACTACTCAAAGCCTAATTCAGTCCCCTTCACAGAAAGGGCTCAACTTCCTGAATCCATAAGCGCCCTTACTCTTATGATCACTGCAGATTTGGGAATACAATCACATTATCTCCCTTAGACTACAAGTACGCAAGAATACAGTGAATGACAGAACAGGCATCCAAATAACAATAACTAGATGCTCTTCCAAGAGCAGCAGCAACTAATTAAAGTTCCTGGTAATCAAAGTTCAATAATAATGCTAGGTGACTTTTAACTTATTTATATTAAATCTTGCTGAATAAATGTAGTGCAGTATGCCTCTCAAAAGAACACATGTAAATTCCCTATCTTTATTTTGCAAATTGACAACAAGCTTTACCTAATCACAGGACGATAGCAAGATGTGTACTTGGAACAACTCTCCATAAGATACAAAGCAGCAACAAACCTCTTTACTGTTACAGCAAAACACATCTTCTCAGAAGATTATTTTTCATCTTTTGGATGCTGTTAAACTCTCCTATGTAGAGCAAAATGCCCTAAAGCCCTCAGACTTTAGCAGTGAATCATTCATGTGTTACAGCTTTGTTTGTGACTGCAGAATCAACCAGTGATCATTACTGCAGACAGAATCTCTTACTATTATTATTTTTTACAAGGAGCAAGGGTAACATGTTGCTAAAAAAGGTGCATCTCTCAAGCTACCTGTATGAGACATTACTCTAAATTTGATGTTACACTCTGTGTAAGTTTTTTAATAGGAGGTAATCATCCTTCAATTCAATAATCTATCTGGGTTACTACTAATGAAGAAAAATAGATACAAGCAGGCATGCGTACATTAAAATATGTATCGATATGATGCAGTCATAATGCTATATATGTATTTCTGTGTCTCAGGACTTTTTTCTTATTTTTACAATTAATAATGGACAGTTTCTTCTAGAAAGCAAGCAGCAGACAGGAAAAGTTGTATTCCTTTATGCCTGATTAATTTCATATAATTTTAAATTTCTGCTCTAGACTAGAAATATTCTTTTATGCATGAGGCATACTACTTCAGCAAACAACCACCACAGGCAGAATGGCACTCAGTATAGACAGCAAGAGCAAGAGAAGGTTCCTCTGAAGTCCCAGTACAGAACAGTGCACCAAGTCATGAGAAATCTTACTGAAGTCATTAGGACTCCCTATGTACCCAGGTACTGGGCTAAAATGCTGCCTAAATGATGGAAATCAGTATCAGTTTTGAAGTTGTTACTGGAAACTACCATGGATCTTATCAACCCTTCTCACTGTGGAATTGGCAGTACATTTAATGTAAACTTCAATAATGAAATAAAGTTTAGTACAAAACCCATTCCTCTGCGACCACTGCCTTCTTAAGTGCTTGCAAAGCAGCACTAAGTACAAATAGTTGAATTAACCGTTGGTCAAATTATGCTAAAAACATTTAAAAATCCGAAAACTGAGGCAATAGCCTAAAAACATAGTAAAATGTAATGTACAGGCATTATCATCTATTCTCTGCAAATGATACCAGAATCATATGCAGAGGCACTAATACTACAGCAAAAATACCTACTAAATTCTAGAATAATGACAATTTTAAGATTTAAAAACCGGTCTTTACAATAAACTCATGGAGAGAGGGGGTAGAATAAATAATTTTCAGAACAATTAAAATCTTTCCTTTTTAGAATTCCATATACATTCTTAAAAATTATACAGCAAGTGTTGTTTCTGAAGTAAAATTGAAAAAAAGCATTTTCTTCTCCCCCTGACCCCCCAAATAAATTTTCAGTAAAATGAATGCAGTTTTCACAGAATCACATGTTCTGGCAAAGTGGTTTCATCCACCTCCCCCAGACCCACAAATAGGCAAACATTAGATTAATCAACACATTTAGAACTATAAAAATCAACAAGAGAAAACTAACACTTTCAAAGAGTACGTTTATAAACCACATAAGGTGGGCAAGAATTATTATTCTCAGAAGAAAAAATAATTTTAGAAGGCTGAAATAAAATTTATTTCCCCAAAATCTAAAGCACTAAATCACTGAATTTCATTTTGGCTCAGTACTAAATTGCAGTGTAGGTGGGCATTGCAATACTAATTCTATCTTGAAGTGCTTTTTTGAAAATTCTATATAAAAACTGTCAATTTTTAAGCAGAAGTTCTAGAAAAGAATTTATTTAAATCTCACCTTACTGCAAACTAAGCTCTGAGACTCCCCACTGATGGGGGAAAAAAAAGTGGTCTGTTGCAAAGACTTCAGTGTATGTTCACCAGAACATTTCTAACTATAGCTGAGACAACTGGTAAAGAATTATAGCGAAGATAACTGCAGAGAACTCAGATGTCAGCCTTGTATTTATAGCCATCCCCCATCTATGGCCCATGGCATGACACCTTAACCAACTATATAAAGTTGTAATTGCTAGAAACAGTCACCTAAAGTTATGCATCCAGTCAGCTCTGATACAGTGCTGGGAAGGAGGAAGGGAGGAGCCCACCTTTGCCACAGCCAATTCAAATTAATACTGACTTAACTGCAAGGCTTGGATATTTGCTACATCAGATCTTTTTATAACCTTTGCTTCCAATTTTATGTTCTATTTAATGGTGAATCCTTTCTTACATCTAGATCATAAATGCTCTGCAGAAAGGAGCACTGCCCATCAAGCTTGTAAAAGACATGGCGCAATGATTCCTGTGATCCTGCACACTACTACAAGAACAACTTCAAACAAGAAATCAGGGAGGAAAAGTAGTTATTAGTCATTGTCTAGTTTTGTTCTAGTATTTATACTACAAAAGTAACTAACTATTTTTGAAACTGTTGCAAACTGACAGTTACGGGATCATGGAATTGTTTATGTGGACCTTGAAGATCATTGAGTCCAGCTGACAAACCAGCACTGTCAAGTCCATCACTAAACCATGTCCCTAAGTGCCACATCTACACACCTTTCAAATACATCAAGGGACAGTGACTTAACCACACCCTGGGCAGCCTGTTCCAGTGTCTGACCACCCTTTCAGTGGAGAAATTTTTCCTAATCCCCAATCTAAACCTCTTCTGGTGCAATTTGAGGCCATTTCCTCTTATCCTGTTGCTTGCTCACTGGGAGAAGAGACCAGCGCCACCTTGCTACAACCTACATTGAGGTAGCTGTAAAGAGTGATCAGGTCTCCCCTCGGCCAGCTCTTCTCTAGGCTAAACAACCCCAGCTCCCTCAGCTGCTCCTCATAAGACTTATTTTCTAGACCCTTCCCCAGCTTTTTCACCTTCTTTGGACACGCTCCAGCACCTCAATGTTTTTCTTGTAGTGAGGGGCTCAAACCTGAACCCAGCATTCAAGGTGCAGCCTCAACAGTGTTGAGTGCAGGGGGATGGGCACTGTCCTGGCCCTGCTGGCCACGCTGCTTCAGACACGAGCCAGGGCGCTGCTGGCCCCCGTGGCCACCTGGGCACCCTGCTGGCTCCTGCCCAGCCGGCCCTTGCCCAGCCCCCAGCCCCTTTCCCGCCGGGCAGTTCCCAGCCCCAGCCCCAGCCCGCGGCGCTGGGGGCGCTGTTGTGCCCCACGGGCAGGGCCCGGCGCGGAGCCGGGTTGAGCCTCATACAAGTGGCCTCGGCCCCTCGGCCTGGCCTGCCCAGCCCCCCCTGCAGAGTCCTCCAGCCCCCCAGCAGGTCAACACTCCCCCCCAACTTAGTGTTGACTGCAAACTCACTGATGGTACACTCAATCCCTTCGTCCAGATCACTGATAGACATTAAACAGAATTAGTTCCAGTACTGAGCCCTGGGGATCTCTGCTTGTGACCAGCTGCCAACGGGCTGTAACTCCATTCACCATCACTCTTCACTAACTAAAAAACTAGCTGGACGGCCAAGCCCGAAGAGTGCACACCCATCCATGCCATGAGCAGTCAGTTGCAGTAATACATTTCTTTGCATTTCTCAAGCAACATTACACAGCTCATAGTCCAAAAGCGTCAATACTTAAGCAAGCTACAGTACAAATCTAAGTGGGTTCCCACTGACTTCAATGTGAAATGGATAATATAGCATTTTTCAGATTGCTTTTATGCATACTTTCATCTCATTGCCAAAGATGTAATGCCAGCCAAAGTATATGAAGAATACTTTGTTGCAGAACCAGAAAAAGATTCCAAACTGCCTTAGAGAACAGATCCTTCAGGTGCTGAAAAAACAGGGCTTAGTGTCAAGCTTTTGTTTTGGATGGATTGCAATAGATTTTTCCATTGGGCAAACCTTAAGGCTTGATCAGCACCAAAAAGAAATGATAAGCAGTACTAAGCCTCCAAAATGTGGCTAAATGCTTTTCCCTTTGTAGATTTTTCTGTCATTTTTAATCAGACTTTCAAGTAGACAAAGATCTTTTTCACTTTTTTCCTTGTGTGTAAGTTTACATTCACGACAGAAGTACACAATACAAATTAAAGAAGATAACAATGATGAAAACAAAGCAAGAAAATATAATTTATAAAGCTATAAATTTCCATATAAACCCTTCAGATCTTACTATAGAAGGTGATATTTCATCTTTAAGAAATGTTAACTGTATCAAACATTGATTGCTTCATGCATAGTATTTTATGGTCGGCTTTATTAGAAGTGTAAATGAATTGCAGCAATGGGCTGGCTGACTTTGGAGGGAACAAAAATCGTTTCTTGAAATCTGTGTAAAGAAAATAACTCATATGTAAAGACAGTAAGTATTCATTTAGTGATCTCTAAAAATGACAGTACATTAAAATGTTCTATTTGTATTTAAATGAAACGTATATCTTCAACAGCAGGAGCTTGTAACGTAGGCAGGGAAAACCATCCTTAGGCAGACAGGGAGCCCAGCGCCAAGCTTGGCAGCCTACAAGGTGCAATGCAGCACCCACAAGTATCAGCAGTTGCAGTGAGAAGGCAGTACAGTCATGTGCCATCATCTCTGTTGGCTCCATGCTTGCATTTTAAAACTCCAAAAGGAACTCAGCAGCACCTTGCCTTGCACTGTACCTAAGCAGAGTTGAACTGGCATATAGTCCAAGAAGTTAAAAAGCAGAAGCAAAAATTTACCTTTGGCAAAAACATTCAAAGTTTGATGCACACATTACATGTGCTGGTGCATATATATATTTATCAAGTTAATATTTCTCATGAAGAATGGTTTATATATACACCTTAGATGTGTTTAATATTGTTTACAGGTTTTTCAGTGAAAGGGTTTGTAGACTGCGGCTTAGGGGCCATGGATCAGGAATGTCACAAAAAGTCTGTGCTAGAATCAATGCTGGTCTAATAAGACCATATCATTGTGCAGAAGTCGAAACGTACCAACAGCATCACAGCCTAGATAGCCACAAGATAATTAATTTGAAGACAGGAGAGGCATAATTAACATCCATCTTTGTTGCCACAAATTTTGCATCCTTATTAAATCTCATTATTAAAATCAGGTAAGGGACAGGAAAGGGACGACTGCAGGAAACCCAATCAGAGGAAGAAAGAAAAAGCACATTGCCTTTGTAAAGCACATATTCTCTCCAGCTGTCTTCCCTTCTGTGGTGCTATAGCGTGACAGCACAAGACTCCCCATGTTTGGAGAAAAAAGAAAAGGGCTTGCTTCAAAAGATCATAATTGTACTTGGGACAAAAATATGCAAGGAGGAGGATACAGAGAAGACTTCATAATATTATTCAGAGGTTAATTTAATCCCTTCAGAATCAGTGCATGAAAATCTCTTGATTGTGAAGACAGAGATAGGAGGCTAATTTCTCTTAAGATAAAGTTATTTTTGATCAATGTTCTCCCCCAAGAGGAAAACACAATCTTACCTGAAATGAAGAATTAGATTATTAAAAAAAAAAAAAAAAAAAAAAAAAAAAAAAGGAAGAAAGAAAAAAGAAAAGAGAACAAATCCAATATAAGTATTGCTAGAATTATACCATAAAAAGTAGGAAGAGCTATTTTACACGTTTCAAAGCAGAGGCTAAGCAAAGACTCTTCTAACCTTGACTTGAAAGTTAATGATATCATAATACTGAAGTTATTCTTAAAATGTAAAAAAAAAGACACAGCCCCTGCATGGATCACTTGTGTCACTCTTGCTTCCCATGCTGGGACCAAATGCTATACAGAATTAGTTTTACAACACTGTAATTCATAAGCCAGACAGTCCAACTGTGATCTATCTCTTGTACAGTGATTATTTCAAAAGTCAAAGCTACTCTGCTGTGACGTAACGTAAGAAACTGATCTCCACTAAATCCAGTCTAGAATTCTAAGTGAAGGACAAAGAAACATCAGTATTGCTGTTTGAGAATTATTTTTAAATTTGGGAGGCATGGAATAGTGGGAGTTTGTACTGACTCCTGTAAGCTACTCATAATGACCAAGCAAGCAATGAAAATAAAACTGAACAGCTTCAGTGGACTTTACAAATGCACACTGCTCTTCCCATCCCTGAGCACTGTTTAATATGCAACTGCACTGTAATGTTTCTTGTTAGGCAGACAGCTTAAAATTAGTATTGTGGGAGAAGTGATTGATGACCTGAGTTCCCACAGCTCTTTCAATGAAACATATTCCATTTCCATTTCAAAATATGTTTATTATGAATTATTGGTTTGTCATTGGACTTGATGAAAGTGAATTTACATGAATAACGCAGACCCCTGCAAGGGGTAATCAGGTAACCTTTCCTTCAGTCTTTTCCATACTTTACAGAAACAGACAACTTAGCCAGAATTTTATTCTTTGCATACAGAACCAGTTTATTGATTGAGCAATGTTTCTTAGTTTGAAAACCACTTACTCAAAGTCAAAAAAAGTTGTGACCTCAACCCCTTACTTTCAGAATAAATCGTTAACATCAGTGTCTCAGGCAAAGCTTTATACCATTTGTAAAAAATGATGAAAAAGCTTCCAAACTCTGGATAAGAGAAGAAACATCTTTTCAAAATGTCCTTATAAGGAGGAAATTTTCAAGCAGAATGGTCCTTCAAGTACAAGCTGATGGAGAATTTATGGCAAAACATGCTTCGACTTCCAGAATTTCTGTTTTCTAAACAGCTCTAGTCTGAGGTTTACTAATCAAATCCAACACAAGAAAAAGAAGACACACCCTGGTGAACTACACAATCATTCCACAGCTTGCCATTACTTAACCAGCTGGTATTCCCTGGAGCACAAGGACTCCCATCACTCGTAATTCAGCTGTTACACCACCTCCATTAAGAAAATTGAAGAAATTTCAAATGCAAAGAAGTTGAATATGGCTGTTGTCGTCATTTCTCAGTTACAAGAAGCAGCATTTTATCAGCCAAAAAAAAAAAAAAAAAAGTTAGGTAAATGTTTCTTCCTGGCCTATACAGCAGTGGTTATGCAGGCAGGGTTTTTTTTTATTTAAAAAAAGGAGCAATAGTTATCACTGGACCTCTGCATAAGAGGTTGACTCTGAGGGACATTCAATGACAGTGTGGTAACGTTCAATACATGAGAGCCCCTGCAGCCATCATCTTAAACCCCCTCAGACTCCTTGGCATCAATTGTTAAGTCAGCAGTTCAGCAGTGTGATGAAATGATTGCAAGGCCTGTAGCAAAGGATAAATTAGATTGCAATTAAAAGCATCCAGGAATCAGAAAAATGTTCCCTATGGAGAAATTAAAGGAGCTTCTAAAGTCTAAGGTCATTGCATAGTATTGAAGGTCCATGTCAGCACAAACACTGATATATCCTCATTCTTTTTATATTTTAATATACCCTTATGGAACTGCCCCCCCCCCCCCCCAGTTTTGACCCTTATGAGAAATAAAAATAAAATGAAAGAATGGAATTCACAGGACATTTTTATAAAGGACGATAGTGCTGCCATGTTCCTCATTTTATGAAACAGTAACTGTAATACCTCAACTGCAATGAAAACAACTTACATTTGGAAGATTAATGCTGATGTTGCCACAAGTTACCATTTGAAAACAGCAGAAATATCAGAATTCTGCTACATTACAGTGTCTTTCATATATATGGATATTATTTTCATCAGTGTATCAACGTTTTCAGAGGACAAAACAGCAGGCCAGGGTTAGATTTGTTATTAACTTGACAACAGAAAAAAAAACTTCTCGGTGCTACAATTAATATATCCCTCTGGCAACTGCAAAGTTTCTCAATCTGGTCTATATACATTCATCCACTTTTGCTAGCACCATAATACTTAGCATCTTGTTTAAACTGGTCTAAATTTTTTCAGTGAGACAGCTCTTCTTTAGTCACTCATTTTCAAAATCAGGCTCTCTTCTCACCCTACCAGTGAATTCATTCTAATTTAAGTCAGGCTTCGGCTTATTTTTGTCTTTTTAGTTATGCTGTACTGCTGTATTATTTGGTCACTTATGAAAACTGTGAGTTATAGACCCCATACAACATGCTAAAGTTGAGACCAGTAAAATTAGAAGTGGTCTCAAACAATTTTACTGTTGTTTGATTAATATAAAATTGATAATGTAACAGATGTAACAGTACTAAGGAAAAAAAAAAAAGTAATATTCATCAGGTATGGGACTAACAGTACGGAACATCAAGACCCAAACCATTCTTCTTTCTTGTGGTGATTCCTATACCTGAGGCAATTTAAAAGCTAAAAGGAGCATTTCTTGAACCTGAAGAATTCTGGGTTCAAATCCAATGTCTGTCTCCATTTGGCTTTTCCTTATACATAACTGGGACACCTTCCTGGTTTTGTGAGATATCCTGACAATCACAAACAGAAACCAATTCTACTTTATTTCTCTGTACTCTTCAAAGTCATTCTATCTACTATTTAATTCCTAGATAGGTGGTGTCTACAGAAACATATTATTAAATGTAATAAGTTTATAATGAAGGTAGAAATACACCAAATTTTCATTATCTATGGTAAGAAATATTCTAGAACACCACTACTGCAAAGAATACACCCAGCATCCAGGAATGGTAGAAATATCTGAGCTCTTAGCAAGAGATTTTTCCTGAAGAGTTAATTTGGATTTTTTGTTTCATTAGGATTGCATATTACAGTTTCTGTTTAAAGTTGATTTGCTTAAGCATACACTAGAGGATAGCCAAGCCAAAGAACAGTTTTGAGAGCTACTAAATGGTTCAGTAATAGCTTGAATACTAGCAAAGTGGACATGATATATACTAAAGAGGGTAACACTTACTCCACAAACAGCATGACTTTAATTTTTAAAGTAATGATTTCTGATACAAAAAGAATATGTGCCTTTATTCAGTGGCAAACACCTGCTCTCAAGTAGCTTAAAAAGTACATAGTATGAGTCTTCCTCTTCTCTACTAAAGTATAAACATAGAATCAGACTGATGCTTTATGCAAAGTCTGCACCATTACTGAAAGCATTGAACATTGCTTCCATTTTCCTGCTTTGTTTAAAGCAGGCTTCATGGTAACAAACTTTCCAGAGGAAGCCACATTCGTGCTCAGGAAGTCACAAGGGAAAGAGATAGGAAAAATTGGAAACTATAATCAGAAAAGTAGCCAGAATTTCCTTGTCCCTTAATTACTCCTCTGATTAGAAACATATATCTATGTTGGTTTATTTTGAGTAAATTCTCTCTCCGTACTACAGGCTAAGTATGGAATCTAACATTTGATCTGGCTCTGCATTATTATGTACCACTGACATGTTTGATTTCAGCTGTCTTCTCTCCCGGGTTTTTGGCCAGACAGTGCTAGCAATCTGAGATACTCCAGAGGGTGATTTGTAGACATCTGATCTTATTTATCAAAAAATTGCATGGTATGCAATTTTATCTTCTACATTGTATGCCAGTAAGTGTACAACTAACATGATATTCCACACCTGTATAAAAGCTGAAATCTGTTAATACATTACATGTAAAACTGTTTGTTAGAAAATAGAATTCAAAACTATCTTGGTTTCCAGGTCTGTCTTCTCATCATTCATCTGTTAGAGAAGCATAAAAACTAAACCTAAATCATTAAGATTTCATACAAAACCAGTAAGTAAAATATAATGTTCAAGAGCAAACCATTATCTGTTAGATAACTACATACACGTACATAGTTTGGTTCTATGACAGTATCTTCCATTAAATAGCATCTGTGTACTTTGCAGAATGTAATACACCTTAGTACACAAACCTCAACCCTCACTCTAAATTAAATAAGCATTGACTCCTGTTTTACAATCACTAGATGTGAAGAAGGCTGAACTGATCGGTTTTTGAAAGCCAAGCAACAGCAGCATATGTTACAGGATGCCCACTGGACTTCAGTGGTCAACTTGATAAGATTTCATTCAAGTGACATGGAGTAGTCCAAAGCTGTGAAAAGTAAAACTCTAGATTTCCTACATACGTCAAACTCTAAAAACTTTGGTTTTGATATGTTGTTGTTCTACGTCTAATCAAGGTTAATCAAGGGTAGATGTTAACCATAATGAGGTTAATGAGTTGTGAAAAGAAACACTGTATTTCACCCCTTCCTCTATGATTTCGAATTTCTCATAGCTGTAAATATATACTTATGCGGCTTCCAACATTACAAAATTCTAAAAGATTGGTTTGATTTCAGTTTCAGGAGTCTGTTTTAGCAAATGTTTTTCTCCAGATACATAGAAGCCTAGGTGAGCTACAGTGCTCTGTAGAATACAAAAGGGACTTGATTATTTCTGAGAATACTATCAATACAACAAAGAAAACACAATTTTCCTCCTTGTTTTTTTCCTCTTCAGCACAGTAACATAGTTATTAAACAGATTTATTGATGGTATATATGATTTTTTCAGCAGAAATGTGAGGGAGCAACGGATCAGCATCCACACCTCATTTCCCATCACGTCCCACCAGAACTGATGACCTTTCCCACAGTACACTTAGCTGAGGGATAGTACCAGACAATGTGAGATAATACACATCCAAAACAGACATATTCTTTTTCTTGCTTTGTCACAGGTAAAAGCATAAATTTGTCTCCCATATGGATGTATGTGTTTGTTTGCTTTGAATGTACAAAGCAATGTTGCCACATAATTACCATCTGCCACTTCATCAAAGGACAAAAATACAGCTGCTGTCTTTTCCCTTTTTTGTTTTGGTTTGAAACCTTCTTTTTTTTTTTTTTTCTCATTGATTTCATGCAACATAAAGTAAACTTATGTAATGTAAACAATTACTAAATGGTTTTCTAAGTAACAATGAGCAACAGTTTTCCTTTAAAAAGCAGTCTCAACCCTTCACAGTAAAACTCAAGTCTTCAAGTAAACATTGCTCCTCAAAGTGTTCACATGTAAAAGGCACTGATAGCAGGACAGGATTGCCAAAAGGTCGAAAAACTAATGCTGCCTGGCAGCGAACACATCTAAAAGTCCACGTACCACCCAGCCTTGACAAAATCACATGCACGCTGTCTCGCAACACGCATCATCTTTGAGCCAAAGGCCCTCAATTACTGCACTGAACAGCACTGACGTTTTCTACAGCTGATAAACATTCTTTAGTGACAACACTGAGAGCACCTTGTAGGGGAAGCCTGGGAGCTTAATGCATATAAAAGTTGCTTGACACTAGTATTTACGTTCTGTAACCTGTAGAGTTAGTTAGAAGAGTTATGAAATGCATTGCCAGCACTGAGAGTGCATTTCCAACTGTAAAGAAGGGCTTTTGGATTATAAATTGGGTATCATTCAGTGCTTTACAAGCAAGTTTTATTTATTTTTAATTTGTCATCTTTGTTCAGTCATGAAGCATCACCAGGGGTTGATATGATCTAACTAGCTAAAACATGCTTGCAATATGTTTTTAGTATGTCATACCTATGTATTCATATCCTATTTTATACTTCCTATGCTGCATCACAGTTCAGTAAGTATTGTAAAGGTTTTGTCTGCTTTATTCAACTATTGTTCCTTTCCCTCTGAAAGTGTGTCCTTTTCAGACACAGCATGGGCTGAGAAGCAACACACACCCCACCAGCTATTAGCTGTTACTAGACAACAGCCTGCAACACAACCATACTAACATAAACGGTAACGTAAAGGAATTGCACCTTCTCATGCTTCAAGGATACTACTTTTGTGTTTTTATTTTAAGCATTGGTTAATTCTTTGCAGTTAGTTCTAGCCTAAGACCTGGTGTTTGGGGTTTTCTTGTTTCTTTTTTTTTTTAAATCAGTGGAGGGGCATTTTAACTTCCACGATGCTCTTTGAGTGATGGACATTTAGAACAGCAGTGCTGTCTGTCAGTACAGTCTGATCAAGATGGTATTTTAATTATGCAGATCTCTTCTTTTTTTTTTTTCTTTTTTTTTTTTTTTTTTTTTTTTATTAATGTCAGGAACTCCAAAAGTATTAAAGCTAACCTAAAATCACACTGAACCCGATGTGCCCTCCATCTTCTGGACTTTCTCTTATTACAGAAACTTAGAACTCATGGTCTTTGAACAAATCATTTTTTCTAACAGGAACAACAGTGGAGATAATTTATGTAAACGATGTTTGTAGACACAAATCAAAAGTAACTTTATCACCGGAACATCAGCCTAAGCATTCAAAACATAAGAAAATAAAAGAACTGGCAAATCATGTTTCTTTCATATGTAACCAAAGCTATCTCAAATACAAACAGCAGCTGTCTAGAAAAGGTCCGAAAGAAACAAAAGGATGGTTTTAAGAAAAGTAGCAGCATTTCTATGAAAGTTGTATCAGCTAGAGCATGGAACTGTGCTCTATCTTTCATAAACACCCACCCACCCACAAGTGAAAAGAATAACTGCAACACTTCAGAATGTATTTTTCATCATCCCAGCCTTCTGCAGAGACATGAAGAAATAAAGATTCACCTTGCCTGGACATTATAACCACATTCACTCTAATCGTGAGAAAGGTGAGAATAAGGAAGTGATTTAATTTTTGACTGGTTTCCATTCCTAATATATTTCTTTTGACAAAAGAAAAAAATCATTAAAAAGAATTTCTCCCAACAGAAAAAATTTATATATCCACCACAGTTTCATTTTCACCATCACTCTACACCCTTCAGGTACCCCAATCCATTAATTTCTTTCCTATATAAACATTTATTTAGTGCATGTGTCTCAGAAATTAAATCCCACAGCAATGATGGGCTTGTTACGAGAATAACTTGATACAGATTATTATTCAGCTAGGATACAGCCAGAAAAAACAAACAAACAAACAAACAAAACAAAACCAACTTTAAACCAGCATTTGGCAGTGGCTATCAAATGCAGTTAGTTACACAGTGTTACCATCGTTTATAAAAGCACACTAATTAAGGTGAATGAGATAGCAAGAACACAGTGACATTGTCAACTTAATGACCTGTAGCCAAATTATTTAAAACTTCTTTGAAGTTCAACCTAATTGTAATGGATATAATATTTAAGAATTTAAAGAAGCTCTGGATGCCTTGTAGAATAATGTTAATGATCTTGCTCTCCTCTCTCCCTTGAATTTTGGTGTTTGTGTGTTTAGAATACTGCTCATAATCAAAGCATTTAGTATGGAAGTGAATTCCAGTTTATAGCTGGTGCCATCCTCACAGTAAAATAACATCCATGTTCTCCAAACCAATCACCATACCATATTTTAAACTAATAAGGTACAAGAACTTGGCAGCTATTATGTGGAAACCAAGTTTTGATCAGATTTCAATTCTGTCAAGTGAGACTTTGTCAATGCACAGAAGGATACTTTTGCAGATTCTAAGGGCACTTTTAAAAAATGTTTTAAATACAAAGCACACAAAAAACACTTTAAATTAATTACCAACATAACTGCATTTTGCCTTGTTCTAGAAAGCAATCTCAGAAGCACCACAGCGTATTGTGGGCTTCCAACCAAAATAAAACCCATTAAAAAACCAGCTTTACTGCTAATGGCAAATTTAAGTTACTCTGGAGATTGGTAGTGAAATCCAACGTACTTATTCTTCTTACCTGACTTATGAGTGCATTGTTTTCATCTGCAGAGCGAGACTTGATGTCTGATATGAATTTGTTATAAAACAGGAATAGGAAGAACATTTTTTTCATTTTTTTTCAAATTATTTGATTATGAGCTCCAGAAAGAGAGTTACTTCCCACATAATGCAGAACAATCAGATCTGTTTAAGACCATTGGTACAAATCATGGAAATGATTTGAAGCGTTCAGAAAAGAAGTGCAAATTATATTGCATTTCCATACTGGTTCTTAGAGAGTAAGGAAACAGTCAAAAGCACATTTACCAGAAGTATAACACACATGAAAAAAAAAAAGAAAACTAATCGTTTTAGGCTATAGTCTTTTTCTTCTGGACTACAACAGAACTACTGCACCAGCAAGTTCATCCACTAATGAACAGCACTGTTAACTAGTACATATCACTGTTCAAGATGGGTTTTGAATGCCCTTAACACCTTTAGAATGATCTTTGTTTCACACAAGACAATAAAAACATCCACTACTACTCACAAAATCCCTCTAACATTGCTTTACTTCTGCAACTATAAATACCAAAGAAATGAGTCTAAATGCTGTGTAATTTACCCACCCACTACATGATGCGAGTAAGGATTTCATAAGCTGTATTTCCTGCATTGCCTAATCACCCTGGGCTTTGAATCTCAGCATACTGTACGAAGCACAAGGGGTGGAGGAGTTTTAGCTTTAATTCAGAGTACAGGCCTATTATGCAAAGCTGAGTTCTACAGAACAGGATTCAGAAAAATCAGTGGTAGCCTGTACATAGAATTTCATGAGCTACCACTTTCTTGTGTCATAGTGCAAGTTTTTCTCATGCTAGGTCTTATTAATGAAAACGCTTTTCCCCTTCCCACTTGAAAGCTTCTTCAAGCATATTTCATTTCTAATCAGGTCTTATTCCTGAGTAACTTTGACACAGCTCAAGAACGTGGTCCTGCACAGCAGTTTTTCCCATCAGTAACACTCCTGCAGAGCAAACCAGTGGACTATAGGACAAAAAATTTAGTAGTGAAAGGGACGGCTTAGACCAACAGTCCAGGACTGTTGGTTAAAGAAGTCACATGACTTAGAATTTCCACAAGCTCATAAACTGATCAGATTACGTTTTAAAACTAGTTAAATATTTATCCCGTTGCACTTCTACCAACTGTTAGTCCAGAATTGTCTTTAATTGCCATTATTTTCTTACATGATAGTTTATTTTCATTTATTCTGAAATAGTCATATTCTAAACCCATAATTTAAGTCCAAGCAATATGCGCTGTGAGGACACAGCAGTCCAAATTCAGCAATGCCTGTGCAACACATCAAAGACCCTGGATTTGTATATGGGCCACTGGAGTTCCCATTGCTCAATTATCACATATTTATTAATGGTAGCTGAGGTGGAATTAGTTTGGATTTGCTTACTTATGCTGTTCATCATGTTTTCTTCAGCAACACAGGTAGTTTGTTAAACTGAGTCTTTTAAAGTATATGTTTTTATTACAAATACATAGCAAATGCTAGGGCAACTGGCATTTCCAGACAAACATTTGGAAATTTCAGTCTCTTGCCTCCGTTACATGCTGTCTGACCAGTTAAATCACAAGTCTGTTCTGTCCAGCAAAATGGGGCTGTGATCTCTGTGGAGCTCCTAAGCCTTCATTACACACACACACACGCATGCGCACGCACACACACACACACACACCCCCCACACACAACTTTTCCATGGACCTGATACAAATTTTCAGATAGAACTACTAATGCTACATATACAATCTAAAATATATTAAAAATTTACATTGGCTAAAGCAATAAGTAATTTGACCCCACATATCTTATCTTAGTAAACTCATCTGTTGTTTTCCTTTGCAGTATACCTGGCCATATAAAGCTGTAATTCCAGTATTACTTACATGATGATTTTTGTGCTTACTCTGTTTTTCTCTATTGCTAGCAGCAGACTTTTGTTTTGGAGCAGAGCTATGTGTTCCCTTGGAACCATTACAATCCATCACACAAACTGCCCTCAGACTTTTACAGACAATGGGAACAGAAGCAGGAACCACAGCTGCAGCAAGCAGTTGTCAGTTGATGCAGTCTTGCAGATGTAGTCTTCACATAAAAGGTTAGATAGAAATACTGCTGACTGCTGTTCACTTACTAAAAAGCCAACAATAAAAATCTATGTCATCATACTATTAGTTGAAACATGAAAAACAATGATTAGGACTAAAATGGTCCAACTGGTGACCAAAAGGTTGCTCTCAGTCCATGGGAAGTCAATTCTGCTCAGCTGTGGGATTTGGATGATGTGCTTTTTGCCTGCTCAGGGGAACAGAGCTGGAGCCATAAACTGCTGGTACTGATCTTGTAGCCCATGTTAAATCTTCTTCTTCTACGGATTTGGTTATATTTTATCAGCTTCACTTTAAGTTGATTCAATGTTTTCCTTCCTCCTGTGGACTGTCTGGTGACCAATATTTGCAAGTTCCAACTTTGGCCTTACCCTCACTCCAAAGAATGAGGATTTCCTCTACAGAAATCTATTTTAGTAAGATCTGTAAGAATCTCAAACTCAAGCTGTCTTTATTCCTCTGCCCAGTTCTGTTGATATCACTTCATAGTTTCAATAATTATTAAAAGCTCTTCTTTCACACACACATATAAAATGAGTACTCTCATCTTAGAAAACTAAGCTGAAAAGAAAATGTTGGAAAGCTGCATGTCTAGAAATAACATTGATAATTCCTGTACAAATTACTGACAGTCAAATGAGGAGAAATGAGTTCCACTTGCTTACATCTGTGAATAAGCTGTCTTTCAAAAGCAAAGAACTTCAGATCTTGCTTGCTTCTGTAATTTTTTCCCCAAATTTGGATGCAACAAATGGAATCTTCCCTTTGCTACATATTGTCTCACTTTATCAGTCTATGCTGGTTTTAGCTCCAACCCTGATGTAGATGTTTCTCATGCTATTTGCAGATTAATACAAACAGGAGATTTGTGCTGCATTAAAAACAAACAAAAAACCCCAAAAAAACCCACACAAAGGAAAAAACAAACATACTGGTTTTATGTTTTGGATTTTCAGGTTTTAACCACACAGTTTTCAGTTTTCCTACAGCTAATTCAGCAACGTAACAGATATTTACTAGAATTTTCACCAATATCTTTTCTCTATCATACCAGATAGATTTTCTAAAATGTCTCTGTTTAAGAAAAGATATTTCTTCAGAGCTGCTTCTGAAATTTTATAGAGACAAAGTGCTTTCTGTACAGAAAGCCTTATTGTTCGAGGTGAAAAACATGACAGCCTAATGTGTTGGGACTTCAGAGACAAAAGCAAGCTCAACAAACTACTGGAAACAACTTAGGGATTATTTTCTTTTTACATTTTCAACACAGATGGGAAGGTGCTGTCTTGCTAGATGGCTTCATTCTTTTTTTTAGCTATTTCAATGTTATTTAAGGAATAAATACAGAAAAAGGAATTTGCCCTTTTAGAGAATCTCCAATGCAATGCTGCCAGGCTCCCCCTCACTGTTTTTAGTAGTATTTGTAATTTAGCATGAAAGACCCCTACTTCATGGAACTCAAAGTTTTCTATTACTGTAATGAGTGTGAACTCTAAAGACTGGTTTTGCTCATGTAACATGCAAATAAATAGACCGTAAGTCCAAGTTCACTTCTCCATAGGACAACATCTTTAGATAAAGAATCAATGACCAATATTCGAAAGTACTTCTCCCCAAGTGAAAGGCATTCAATTGCCCCATCCTAGAACTACAAATCTCAAAACTCCTACTCTGAAACAGTAGAGAAAGCACATGCAGATATAATTTACATTCTTAAAACCCCCTCTCTTCCCAAGGCCAAACCCTTCCATTTAGATGTAGATGTGGATGTGGATGTAGTACAGCAACAGACAACAGGATGGCAGATAATTGAGAAAAGTTGTCAAGAGGATACAAAGAAAGAAGCATTCCCATTAAGCCTGCTCCTGGACATTCTTTTCTATGAAGCATGAGCACACAGAGACTTGTGGAAGGGCTTCTATGCTACAACCATGAGTCTGGCATACAAGAAAAAGCCTGCAGTCCATGTCTGAGCCAGCCATGGGATCTCATAGTACTATCCATAAAAAGAAGCTAAAATTGAGTCAATGCCAGTGTTCAAATTCACTATAGGAAATTCGATCTACCACTATCTAGTTACACTGGAGTATAAACTTTTTATATTCTTTATGCACTCTGGAGCATTCAGACACAAAGCATTGCCATTTTTTAACTTCTCAAGCTTGTGGAATAATATCCATCAAAACCCCATTTTGCTTTTCTGTTCAAATGGTTTTGACTTCTACAAGACTCCTATACCAATCATATTTCTATTACGCATTTGCAGTTAATTTGCTGCTATGCCTGGGAAGAAAGTTAAGCCTGAAACCAGTTACTAATTTCCTTGGCTTCTAAGACCTGGGTCTGCTAAGCCACTTTAGTCACCCTTCTGTAGATATTTTAATGCCAGCAATGTTTTTTTCTATAAAGATAAAAAACCACTGCACACATTCTTTAACAGGTAGTTGGATAAAGAGTTATAATTTAGTTTGGAGAGTACCTACCCTGCATAATGCAATTCATTACAGATTCCCAGATCAGGCTGAAACACTTATAACACTGTGATTTTTAATATAATAATAATAATAATAATTTGAATAAAATTAATCAAGTTTCTTTGCCTGTGATTTCAGACCAAGTACATACTATCTCTGAATATTTCAGTATGATGACATTTCAGTTCCTATATCCAATACTAAATGTTTATTTCAAGTCTGAAATTTTTCCGAACCATTAAGTTGATGTTCAGTTTGAAGAATCGTTAAAATCTCTGAGTTGAGATACTGACAAAAGCAGAAAAAAACTGTTTAGGAATTAATAACAGAAAAACAAAAGTTAATTGCTGTAGAATAGTTAGCATTTATGCCATGGACCTTACACAGAATAACTCAGATTTTTTCAGTAGATCCTCCTCCCAAATAGTCTTTAGGTAAATATGTCAAAATCCATCAATATTAATTTGTAGCAAATGGTGGAAAATGAAAAATTCTAGAAGACAGGAATGTTATGACAAAAAAAATGCATTGGTATTGATGTATTCAGCACTGAAACAGAATTAAATTGAAGATTTGGGGCACTTAACTTCTGAGCATACATTACTTGTCAGTAACCACAAGTCAGAACTTTCTACAGTTACTATACAGCACAATTCACTGCATTTCAGCTTTTGCTACTCTATACATAAAGCATGTCACAGTGCATCAAATATACACCGTGGCAATGTTTTAGCAAATGTCAAAACGCTGATAGTTATTATTGTGGAATCAGTCGCTGGTATAAACCTTACAAACTTTTTTGAAATGTTTATTTTGACTCTAAGTTAATTAGCGTTATGTAAGGCATATGAAAAGTGATTACAAAAGCATCCCAAAAAAATGAATAGCCCAAGTTTTTAAAAGAAGCATTTACACCATAGCTGCTTCTTCAGTCTATCAGTTCTGTCTTGAAATCCCATGGTGACCAAACAAAATAAAATCAAGGCAGAACTGTTGTGGATTTGTGTACTGACTTCACCATCTTTTTCTTTTCCTTTTCCATTGCATCTGGCATTTCAATATCCCCACAGTGGAAGGGAGCAAAGGGCTTCTGATGAGTGAATAAAACTCACGGAGCATTAGTGGTAACACATATGCATTTGCACTCTGATATCTGACATCACACTTAATCTATTCCTGCTTGAAAACTCTCACTTTGAAATACTCCAGGGATTTTTTCTCCTATTTCCCTGTGCTGGTATAAATTGGTGCTGTTTGTTAGTTCTAAAATGTTCTCTGTTGTACAACCTTTTAAAATTTCGTATTGTATAACCAAATTTATTTCGTATTCCTGTAATCTAGCTACTTAGTCTGCCTCATGATTCATTTTGTTAAACAAGCCAGTTCCCACTCCCATTGCTGGAATTTTTATTATTTCCTTTTTAAAATTTCTTTTTAGAACTCTAATATTCCTTTATATGATATGCCTCTGCAGCCAGCATGTTCTGTTCATTTAGATAGAAGATACATTTGGGACAACATTCCTTTTCACTGCATGCCTAAGCAATCTTTAGTCTGTTTCCACAGTAGGATAGCAGCAAAAACATAAAAGAAGTTTGAGTTCAGAGACAGAAATGCATATGGATAATAAGAAAAGGTAAAATGTAATCAATGCTTATTAACTTTCATATAGGATGTAGAGACTTTTAACTTTAAATTTGTTTTACACTGACATTATAATTGGCTTCATTAGTCTTGAAAATTGTCGCTGCAAGTCAGACAGGCTGACTGCCTGGCTCCTGCAGTTAGAAAATAACATTAGAAAATGCTAATTTTTAAATGAAATTTCAAGCTAAAATATCCTATATAGAAAAACATTGCACTTTAAACAGTCACAGAGAGTTTTAGAGCAGACAAGTAGAACAGGAATTTTAAAATGCACTCAAATCATCACCAGAATGGGAAGCGGGTGCATTATAATTTTGCAGATTGAAGCTTATTTGAAAAAACACACAAAATACACCCAGGAAACACTAAAACTTCTAATGAAGTAATTCAATGAGAAAAGAAACCCTCCACGCTTTGCTAAACAGCTTATTTTGCACTTCTCGCTTTTTCTAATATTTGTAAGGGAAACCACATAGTACAAATCTCAAGGAAAAGTTTTTGCTTTCTGTTAATGAAGGTATTGCTAAACAGAAGAAACATGGAAAAAACTTTTATTTTTTTAAGTTTTGCTTAGCATACATTTGCTCTCTTAAAGTACATATTAGTAACTCCTGCCAATTCTTTCACACAAGGCAAGTAATTTATTGGTAGGAACGGGGAAGGAAGCAATTACAATACCCAACTTTAATAACATGGTTTTGATGAGGTCCTCCTTAGGCAGAAATTTAGATCTTCATAGGTTTCTGCTATTTTATTAAATACTTAGGTATTCAAATTTGCCTCTAATTGCAATCATCTTTTCCCCAATACTTCTTCATTAAAATGTTAGCACAAGTTGAAAATGTTTGTGAAAAAGAGCGTACTGTCTTGTACACAACGGTCTCCAAAATGGGCTCTTCCACCTAATTATTCTATTGAAGCTTCTTCTGCCTGTTGATACAAAATTTGTGAAAAGTAACATACTAATAGAGGCACTGCAAAGATGAGACGTAACTATCTCTACATGAAATCCAAAATGGATACATCTAAAGAAATAAGATATTTAAAAATCACTTTGAAATCTGTCACTTCCTCCGTTCTGCAGTTGCATATGATGTAAGAGGGAAAAAAAAAAAAAAGAAAAAAAGTAGTTATGAGGAGACAGTCTCCTGATCTCTCACATGGGAGAAAACGCATGTCAGCCAAGAAAGACTTCACAGGTCTGCAAAACCGATTCATAAATCTTAACAGACTTTCAGAGCTCCACTTCAAGTTCCAGATGTAAAAGCCACGACAATCTTGGCTAGAAACTGACGTTCAAAAATCTGAACAGAACAAGATTTTATTAGGGTTGAAATCTAGAAAGTGGCAGGAGAAATTAGTGAAAGAAACAGCTTTCCTTACTATTCCTCCCTTAGAAGCATCTGGAGAAATATCTTCGAAGTCTAACAAACACCCATCTTCTCAAAACACTCATATATATCCGTAAGGCCCCATACCTCTCCACAGTGCATCTACTAACACAGATACAAGTGTCACCAGCTATAGATTATTCTGTAAAGCAGAGATGCAGAAAATACAAATTGTATTGAAGACCTTTTATCTGGAAATTTGATCTGGAGATAATAAAAATGGTGCACATACAGAAGACATTGTTCTGCTTTGCCCAAGTCCTCAGAAAGGTCCCAGATTCTTCTTCCATCTGAAGAGGATATGCAACCAGTAGAAATAAATGCTAAGGGTTTCACTGGGTAGACAGCACTTACTATACCCTCAAGGCCATATATTAGAAAAAGCAAGAAAAGCAGACTAGATGTACTAGTTACAGAATCTAGGTGGAAAAAAATGGATTTGGAGAATCAGTTTCTGGCAAATCTTGTAGCAGTTTACAATAGCTACAATCCACTATTTGCTCCGTATTCTTCCTAGGAGTTAGCCCATTATCTCCAATACGGACAGGTATTACACTAAGAACCAAACAGAACTGGGTCAGTTGAAGTGGAAGAGTGCGTTCCCTTATGACCACATAACAGAGAAGGGAAGCTTCAGCAGCTGACAGGCAACAGCCTCCAAAGATACTGTCAGGGGAAGAGTCATCACCACCCTGCAATCACTCCTCGTATTCTCTCACACTGCTACCATTCAGCTGCCACCACTTCTAAGATGACAGGGAAAGCAGGGAAAGAGTGGATTTTGGTTTGAAGAATTTGTCCCTAAATCTTTTTATAACACAGAAAATTTGTACACCAGTACCTGCACCTAGTGAGGATGAATTGTACATACATACACAGATGCGTTGAGCTATTAGTTACTTCTTAGGCTTAAATATAATCAGGATTTATTTATCTGCTGGCAAAAGCTATCAAGCAGCAGCACCTTTCACACTTCTGTAATATTCTGTGTTCAAAGGATCACAAAGAAATTCACATTTATATATTATGTAACACAATAATCCAGCAAGATGTCCATTTTCTCTGTGTTTCCCCATGTGCTTTATAAGAGATAACAATTACAAATGCTATTTTCTCTTGTAAGGTTAATGTAGTTTCTAAAATAATGTTTATGTATTACTACAAGATATGTTTTCCTGCAATTGCTCAGATAGGTACTGGAGACAAAAAAATAGTGTTCGTTTGCTCCAAGAGCTCCATTTAAAAGGAAAAAGAAACACAAAAAAACACACCACACAAACAAACCAACCAACAAACCCATACAAACAAACCAACCAACAAAAACGCACAAACAAAAAAAAAAACCCAAAAAACTAAAACCCTAAACCAGCAGCAGACTATTATGGTGTGCAAAGGAACCCTTCTCCTTTTTTCTGCCTAGCTTTAAGAAAGTAGTAACAGATTCATTGAATCAAACTTCATTGTAGCACCCTGGAGTCTGTAGCACCGCCGTCTCTCTCCTTTTCCCCACCATCGCCTAAAACAGATGCCTAGAGAAGACTCTTCAGACAAGGCAAAGGACATAAAAACTTTTCTTCTCAGGCTGCCTGTGTTCACAGAGTCTGAGCCAATAACGGTCTGTGTCTTAGCTCTCCATGAACCTCTTCAGTCTCTTACTGAACCCATGCAGATCTTTCATAGACACATCCCCAGTAAGGAACTTCATAGTCTGTGGATTCTCAAAGTTTACATGGATTCAAATCATGACCAACAAAATGAACATCATTTAAGTAGTGTTCACTAGCAGACCCTTAAAATCTGCTGCAGAGTTTTTGGAGTTTATTCGCTTAAAGACTGTTAATGGTATGAACTGCAGGCCTTGAAAGAAGCATCTCAGATTCAATGAAGACTGGTTTAAGACACAAATACAGTGGTTTAACATTTTCATTTGCATGCGATCAGGACTTTGACAGATGGCATTTTTATTCAAGGGAAGCTTTTTTATTTGCTGCTACTCTTCACATTTTGTTTGATTGTAAGTTAATGATCAATGGGCTTGCTAGATTGAAATCGGCATTCCTTTATATGAATAATCAGAAAAAAACAGAAATACAGGTCAAGTTAAGATCTAACTGCTCACAGCTATTTAAGTCTATGAAGGCTAAAAGGCTTACTGAAATTTAAGCAGTACATCCTTCTCACCACAAAACACTTTTCTGCAACAGAATATCTTTTCCTTCTACTATCACTTTTGATAGATATTGCTGGTACATCTAACATCAGCTGACATAATGCATGTAAAACCTGAAATTTCCTTAATTAATTCCTATAGAAGTTAGGAACTAATTCAGCAACTAATTATGATTAATGAATTTTCAAGCATCAGGGTCCTTTTTTTGCCAGAGAAGGAAGTACACATTTGATCTCTGAAAACAATAACCAGACAGTGATCTATATGTTATTCTACAAATTCAAAACTACTTACAAATACAGAAGTACCTCGGGCATAACTGAACTAAGAAAAGTGTTACCCTAGCTGTTAACTGCGCTGGTTGCAAGAGATTTGTGCTGAGGTATTGATAACGGCAAATACCAATGCTTTTGCAGTATTTTTCTAACTGACAACACATGTGAATGAGCACAGGCAAAAGTAAGTGAGATACATATTCTTATAAGATTTTGTAAAATTCAGTAGAAGCATCTTGGGTACTTGAGATATTTCATAAAAATTGCTGTTAGAAGTGTTGAGAGAAGAAGAGGAGGGTGAATTCTGTCATGGGATTATTGTCAGCAGGCAGGAAAGACTTGCAGGGACTATAAAAATTTCAAAGCCTGTGAGTAAAGTGCTCTTAGTTAAAGTGCCTGACTCAAATAATGTGATAATTCTAAAACTAGTAACTTAGATATACCAAATATTACTAACAAACATCACAATTTCTCCTAAAGTATTAATCAAAAATCCTCTTTGTTTTATTTATTGAATTCTAGCACTCAAACCCAAGGCACCTGCTACAATGGTGCTTTCATACTGCCAATGTAACTCAAACAACAGCACATGTGAAGACAAAAAAGTGCTGACAGTAAGAGGAAATTAGTTTGAGACTTCAAGCAGGTAACAGCTGACTATGCCCTACTTGTGCAGAAAATAATAAATTCAATACTCTACCTTACATATAGTAATGAAGTTTGATGAAACTGCTACTTAACTTGAAGGATAGCAACAAGTAACCAGAGCGGAGTAAACCTGACTGTATGCTGTGCAACAGCTCACTGTTACCATGGGATACTTGTGGGATTCTTCAAGGAAGGCAGAGCCCTAAGCAGCTGCCTTGTCAGTCTGTAAGAACAGCAATACCAAAAAATCTGTATACCTTTGACACAGGGAAGCAGTTGAGTCCCTATTGTTCATTTGTGTTCCTCTCTGCTTCCATCCTCAAATTAAAACATTGAGGCTACCACTTTACTTAGTCTGATGTCTGAAGCTTCAATTTGTTCAGTAGGTGGCCACTTCTCTTGGTAGCTCAAGAAACCTACCTTAGAGGTACAAGTATCAAAGAAGTTAGGAGTTTTTTGAAAGGAAACTATGAATGTGACATGATTAATTACAAATGTGCTCCTCACCTTAATTTTTTATTATTATTATTATTGAAAGATTTGAAGTGTTCATTATATATATGAATATAGAACACAAGGTATTTAAAAGCCTTCCTATATGTAGCTGTATTGTTTCCTCGTAAGAACATTCAGTGCCCTCCCAGTAAACACATTATGCAGCAACACTCACAGAACTACGGGGAATATTTTCCTAACTGTGGTTTACATGCAGCTTCACCATTCACCACAAATGAAGTATCAACTGAGGTAACCACAAAATTTTAACTTTTTAAATGAAACTGATAACTTAGATGGATAAAGATGTAAAAGCATGGAGATACACAGTCTAGCTATTTAGATGATGTATCATCTAACGTGATCTTAATAGATGCAAAATAAGAAAATGAAACTCGTTCTGTGTAACTTAAGATTAGCTATATAGCCAAAAATACTTTCAAGGAAGGGTTGCCCACAGTTTCCTACAGTTTTCAGTGAACCATAGGAACATGCACATTTGTCACATCAAATCTAATAGAACATAACATCTGTCAGCAATGAAATCCACTTTAACCTTAAACATTTGCATTGTCAATTAGTTTATCAGCTTTAAAAAAAACTATTTTTTTCAACCATCACCATAATAATGGTTACAGTCCTTGTCTCAAACTGATTCAGAGGGAAACTGCTGTGAATTCATCAGTAATGTGACCAGTAAATGGACCTTGAGCTGCCTGAAAGAAGAGGCACTGTTTTGCCTAAGAAAAACATTTGTGTGTTCAGAGGGTGATACAATTGATGAACACTAAAAACTATTTTCTAAGCAAAAGTTAATAGAAGAAAAACATTTAAGCGGTACTTCCACTTCCAAATAGGACTTTATCAAATTTACTTGTTTAAAAAAATAAAATTAACACTGCATTAACAAAGACAAAAAAATAATCAAAAGATGGCAAATCCTCAATTACAAAAGTTTGAGAGGTAAAGAAAACTACCTTATGTATTTGCAAAGCCAGGTGTTCTCTAAACAAGCTTTCTGACGTCTTCGACACATCAACAGAAGATTCATAACCCTGAGCCCAGCAAATATTTCAGCCTGGAAAAATATGAAATCCTATTATTCATATTCATGTCAAATAATATGCTTCTTTGAAGAGATCAAAGTTGCATCATATGGAGAGCTCTGAATCTGATTAAGAGTACTTGGTTCTGGAATCACAATAAACAAACGCGTTTATTTTTCACTTCTAATAAAAATTTCAAGTAATATACAGAAACAAATGCATTCAGCTTTAAAAATAAATAAAATATATTTTCAAGAGCAGATAAGCAGCTGGAGCCATATAGTTTGCATTGCATTTTTAAGCCTTTCTCCACAACATAGATGTTGCAATGGAACAAAACAAGTAAAGCAATAGGGAATGCATTAAGAATAAAATTGGGCTGGTAGATACAGTCAGCACAGTTCAGTCAATAGTTACAATCTCAGTAGGCTTTCAGGGGCTATTATCCTCACTTCAGCTTTCTGTTTATTGTTTTAGCCCATCTGCAAAGCATGAACACTTGGAAGTGTACTATTCTTTTCTATCACAGATCTTGTTTGCACTCAAACATTGCCACAATTGAACAGATATTCCTTCTCATATCTACTGTACATCAAAAAGTTTGTCTTACAGACATCTTTTCCTTGTGAAGGAAATCTAGCAATTTAATTTGTATTTTCTGTCCTGATTTCATGGCCTCCTTCAGTTTACTAGCCATGGATTTTCAGTACAAACACTGCCCATTTCCATGGTTATCAGTAGGATGCTTTGTGCTCTGTTTTCAGTTTTGAAAGGTAAACTAGAGGGTATTGTAACACTTGTTGGGATATAGGGAAATAAATCTCTCACTGTTGCAAGCACAGTGCGGTTCTTTGCTTGAAAGCAACCACTGACACACTGCCTATTTGGTTCATAGTTCCTACATCCCTCACATGTCCACTGGTGCTCGCAGTGTGACACTTCCAAAGGACAACTTGGCCCAGTGCTGTTAGTCATATCAGCTCATAACATGTCTGGGGGTTTTAGATATAGCAGCAGTGAACCATGTATAGGTACACACACATTATTTGATACAAAATTACTTGATTATGAAAACTCCAAAGATTCAGAGGAGTCTGTATTTGTGCCAGGCTTGTCATTCTGTCACAGATCTTCCTAGTCAGACTGCTTATGGTGAAAGGAGAATGCCAAAGAAAATTTTGTTTCCTTTTAGTGTAGAAAACCAAATAACATTACATTTTCAGTCAATAATAGTTTAATGACACATCCAGCCCAAATGTCTTTCAGAAGCATGAAATGGAAGATATCAGACTTCACCAATTTTTCATCTCACATTGAAGTGCGGCATACTGATATGCTGTTTGACTACTGAGCAGAGATACACGTTTCAGCATGCGAAGTAAATAGCATTGAAACATTTGGTAGTCAAAAATATTCTCTTAAATATTAAGTACAGTGAATAGGAAAAATTTACAACTGCCAGACACCTATCCAAATCTTAAGCCAAATATTCTGAGAGGAAAGCAAACAGAAGAAAGAGGTTACAGTTTGGTTTAGACCAACCTATACCACTAGTTGTACCACCTGTACCAGTTATCTGCCCAGTTTCACAATTTCTTGAGCGTACTAGAACTGGAGACATAGACTACCCATTTCCCAAAATTACATCATCCACAGAGAAAAAAAATAATTGAAGGAAGAAGAAAAAACAAAAGTGGGGGAAAGGAAGACATTTACACACTTCCCAGTCCAACAGAATGCATTGGAGCAAAATCTCCTACTGTTGCACAAGCCTTTCCTCAGGCATTCAAAAACTTCATAGAGATCAGTCCCACAAGTAAAGATTATATCCAAATGGTATCCACTGGACTAAAAAGGCTGTTAAGAATCAAACAGGCATAGAAACTCTGCTGCACCTTTTACCCTAAGTCAGCTACAACAGTTGAGGTACCACAGGAGGGTTTGGCAGGGGTTTTTTCTCTTCTTCATAAACTAGTGTAGAATTTTTACCTCCTGTCTCTCTCAAAGAAGACTGATAGCAGGTGGTTTTGAGACTTGGTATTCTAGAAAACACACAACTGCATTGTGGGTGGTTGAGGTTTTGGGATATGTTTGGGTGGTGGTTTTTAACCAACTAGAAAAAACCCAAAACCAACCAACCAACCAAAAAACCCATGAAATCTTCTGGAGGTCTTCCATCCACAAAATCTTTTATTTTAACTATAATTTGGAGGTAAAAGTCAAAGTTAAAACTACAATCTGAACTACAGCCAGAAGTCTACTCTGTAGTGTTCAACTACATAATTACCTTAATATTTTTGTTCCCTGAGCTGAAGATAATCAATCCACAGCACAAGTCCTGCTCTGGCAACTGGAATAGTGGTATCATTATTAATGGCAGAAATCATAATCTACTACCCCAGCAACAACTGTGATGACACAGAGCAGAGCAAAGATGAACATTAACCGACAAGGAACTGGAAATAAAAAAAGGTCTACTTCAGATACAATAGAGCGAGCATTAAACAGCATGCAGTACAGAGGGGAAAATAATGTATAAAAAGGCAGATCAAATCTGTTTTCCAAGGGTTCTTCACACATTAATCCTGAAGCTATAAGGGTATATTACAACCTGCTGTTTTGAATCATCTGTTCAAAATACATATTTAATTTTATTCTTTCCTTTCTCTTCACTGAGAAGAAACTGTGCTCTAGACTTCTTTTTCACATAAGCAAAGAATTATCTAATATAATCTGAATCCTCAGCTTCTTTAAGAAGAGAGTATCTGTACTACATACACAGGAAGTAGCTAGTACTCTGTGCTTCTCTAACTTGCCAATGATGCAAGATAAATAATAAAGCTATCCAGGGCACTAAGAAATATCTCAGCAGATTCTAATCTATGCTAGCATCCCATGACCCCCACAGCCCCTCTGTATTTGGTAGCTACTGTGCATGGCATATGCTTCATTGTAAGAGTGTACACAGCACATTTAGTCGCAGATACTTCAGATTATTTTTCCATCGCTACAGCAAGGGCACAGTTAACATTTCTCTATTCCCTGTGTAGCTTCTACCAGGGGCAAAATTTCACCTGCACATTCACCAGAAAGTTTACAGACATGATAGAATAAGCAGGATTTCGACCTTGAGCATATAAGCAATACTTAAGTTTTGTTTCGACTTCTGTTATCCTCCAAGTATGTATCAAGTTTAACAACACTGTGTTTGGGGGTTTTTTGTTTGTTTGTTAAATCTTTGTAAGGCAGACCAAAAAAATAAAATTTCACAGAAGTCACCCATTAATGATTACAGCAGGGGAAGAGTTAAAGAAATAGCCTGTTTTATCTTGATACAGTAGCTCAACAGTTCATATTCAAAATTATGATTAATTCTGCATACTGTGTGTAGTTTCAAGTATTTATTAGCATATTAATTATATATTTACATTGACTGTACACCCTTTGTCTTTGTAACAGAGAACTTTGCAACTGTGACAGGGTGGAAGCACAACAACTTCAAGGTTTTGCAGCATTAAATACCATAAGCATTATTTTACATCTCTCCAGTTGTGAATGTATGAGTATCAGTAGGGCAGAGAACAAAACTCCTCACCCGCTACCCAGGGACAACTGCTGCCTTTATGTTGGAGAAGGCAAAATGCAACATGGTCCTCTGTTTTATCTGACCTTGTGATCATTTACCACTAGACTGGGAACAGAGCACAGCTGTCAACTTTTCTTTCCAAAATAGACAGAAAACCAGGCAAGCTAAACTCGTCTTCCACTTGAAGTAGTTTTTGAATATAGGTTAAAAACCTCATGAAGGACTCATGGACTACAGAAAAACTATTTTTCAGTATGATATGGGTTAGTTAAGCACAGAAATGAAAATTTCCATCATAAAACTGACTGCTTTATTCAACAATGTTTTCTTGCATATGCTATTTTTCCACAACTTCACAGTACTATTCATTCTGTGGTTTTTACTGACACACGAGAAAGGTACAAGAAGAGGTAGCATTTCTGTAACAATCATATCAGGTCCATAAGGTACTGTAATTGCGCAGATTCAGAAAGAGAAAGAATATTAAAACTAGGAATTAAAAATATATGTGTTTACTTCTAATGTGGCACATTACCTATGTCAAGCACAATACCAGCAATGGCACTGCATGAGGAGCTTTTAAAGATTAGATATCATATACCTGGAGACAGAAAGAGAAAGGCACATTTTGAAGTGGTCAGTTTTCACTCCAGCAAAACTCAACAGAAGTAAGTATGTGTAACGGTATTAGGGGTCTTACACATTTGCAAGACATTTCTGTGTTTTACCAGTTTTCCTTTTGAAGTGAGCTATAAAAATTCATAGAGATGAGGTTCTTATTTGTCCTTCCTTTCAGACACTTATGAAAATGTATTAGTTAATACCATTCTAGCTTTCATTTCAACAAAATTATCAGTATTTACAAGTGCAAGTATGTTCTCAACTCCCTTCTATCGCAACAAAAAATGACCAGTACCTTCAAGTGTTATCATATTCTCATCTCCTTTTTTGAGTAATTTTCAGTATATGCAGATTTGGAGCTAGTCACTAAGGTAACAGGAATGAGAGACTTGATGTTCTCTGAAACATAAGACACAAGACTGCTGCTGTGGAGCAAGACATTAACACTATAGAACATCATGTTTAGTCCAGAAAGGTTGTGTCATTCAGTAGAAGGAGCCTTCTGAGAAAATGAGACAACATAAGTGACTAAAATATTATTTGGCAGAGGGAAAGCGACAGTCAGGAACACTGTGCTACTCCCTGGCTGTTGTTTCAGCTCCTACAGAAGCTATACCTTTCAAACTTAATTTTCAACACCAACTCTGACCCAAAGTAATGCCAAAGTTATTTTGAAAGACATAAGCTGATAAGCTATAGATTGCCTTTGCTCAGTCTTCCATTGCAATCCTTTCCCTATGTGTGGTTTAACCTGAAGAGATGGTCAGTCCACACTGTATTTGCTGAGTCTACTTACTACTTGATTGGTAAAGGTAAAGTAATGGGAAAATTGCTCTAAGTAGAACACGAGAATTTCTGAGAGCACAAGTAGCTTAATACTGCAAGAGAACGGGGTAATCTGATCAGCAATTTCAGATGCCCTTAGAAGATGAAGAAAGCTATACAACAGAACACAAAGCTGGAACAGAAAGTTGTGCCTACTACAAACAATAGACTGAAATTTAATTTCTGGCACTGCTAACAGGTTTAGGAATTGCCTATTACTTACCACAGCTTGCTTTATTTTTGCATGCAAAACAGTGGAATGCAGTTCAGAAAACATCCTAGACAAGGAAAGTTAATCACCTTGCCTAGCATAAGGTCTGTTACTGGATTACTGGTCAGTGATGGAAGGGTCTTCTACCAACAGTAGTCTGCAGCCAGAATTCAGCCTGCCAAAAAAACTAGTGATTTCTCTGGGCAGCGAGAGTCCTGAAGCAATAGAGAAGTCCTTCATGTTCAAGTAAAAGCAGAATTCTGACACTAAGGAATTAAGCACCTAGTAAGGAACAAAAGGACTAACAAGTTCTCCATATTATTAGGAATAAGCTTTGGAATCATCGGTGAACTAGGAATGAAATAATTTAACAGAACAATGAATTTTCAAAATGCAAGTTTTCTAGATCCCGATTTAGGCTTTTTAGTGTGGTGTAGTGTTTTACTGTTTTTTGCTCTCATGTCATTAGCACTGGTAACAAGAACTTACATATATAGTATATTCTGTCAAAGTCTTACATGTTTATTACAGACTTAAATGAAATAGTATGTGATCTGATTTTGAAAGAAGAAGAAATATCATTTCCACTTAAAAACCAGAAAACAGGATAAGTCAAAGAAAAATTTAAGGCCATATTATTCAAAAGTGTATATAGGTATAAATTAACAAATGCTACAAACACTAATTTTTTAGCTTGAACCATATTAAAATTTGGTAGTGAAAAATCACAATGTCCTAAATCAGCAATTCACAATTTTTAGCCTGGGCAACCTTCCAAAGGTTATTAAAGAATGGCTGTGAGAAAGTCCTTGTGATCTCTCAGAATTAGTTTTGGGTTGACAGAACTCTAATATATTTATTTATTATTTTGAGACACAGGTACATTATTTTCCATCTTAACTCTTATAATTTGCCACTTGAATTTAAATTTAAAATACACTAATTATAAAAACAATTACCTTCCATATTCTAATAGGATAGCATAATTGCATTAGATCTACCTGAAGTATCTATTAGATCAATATATTTGCAGCCTAAGACATGTTTATAAATATCAGGCTCCTAATTTCCTTGCAGGAAGTAAAGTAGTAATAAGTGGATATTACATATGATTTTAATGAAGCAAACCACGCCACCACCACCCCCCACCCCCCCCCCCACCCCCCCCGAAATAAAACCCCAGTCCTTCCAGTCCTGTACATGGACTAGGAATTTGTCTACAGAGAAGCAGTCACAAAACTATAGAAAAACATCAATCCAGTAACAGCAGTAAAATGATTCCTCTTGTTCAGCCTTTGAATTACAATCATGTGGTTATCCTTGGATTCCAAGCCTGTTTATTTGTGGAGTTTTTTTTGAAGGTATGCTGTCATGTTTCCAATCTTAATTAAGCACAATGCAAAACATGAAGGATGGGAAACTCACAGGTTATAATCATCAATGATATAATAATTCAGGCTGAGGACCGAACTCCAAAAGCATGAATGATTGATACTAAGCTTAAACAGAATTTCCTCCTGAGAACACGAAAAATAAACTGCAAGTTCAAGCCCTTTCACCCTCAAAGTCAATAAATGATTTTTCCAAATACATCTTGCATGGTAAAAAGGAGTAAAAATAATTACATTAAATTCAACATTTCAGTTATCCTTCTGTATTTCCAACTTAAAAATTTTTGCCTTACGTTTGGTTTGGAACTTGGAATTTTTCTAAATTAAGAACAAAGGAGGAGAAGAGGGCTTTTTTCCTATTTCTAGATGATGTTTTCAGGCATTTTCTAAGAACAGGACAAGATCTAATAGAGCATGTCATGACCGTCCCACTCAGAGTAACTAGCTTCTTTGTTTCAGAAATAACAAAATAACCATGAGATGCTTCAACCACACCTTGTGTGTGGATGAAACAAGCCTCTATTGTAACAACAAATCTCTATGTTTTTTGATACTCATTTGAAAGGATAGAAGGGGTTTCTAAAAGATGAAAGTTTTTTGCTTCCTTTCTAATAAGATATAAAATTGATTCTAAACTACTTTACCTCAACAATTCATATAATTTTATTTGGCTCCAATCTCAGCTTGAGACCTCTGGACAAATTAAAGTCTTGCACAAAAAAATCAGACCTTGGGGGAACTGGAAACTTTGTATTCATTATGTTTCAGAAAACCAACAACATAATTCAAAGTTTTTTTGGTCTGGGTTCTTTTTTTTTTTTTTTTTTCCACTAGAGATATTTTATGTTGATAGTTTTATGTAAAACAGTAAATGGTCTCCTATTTTCATTTTATTACCAAGAGCTTCCTTAAAGCATCACGGGACAACAATAACAAAATACTGCTCCTTGTAATGTGGAGTTGGTTCTCCCATAATATTGGGGATTACTACACTGGCATACCAACAAAATAGAAAATTGTCAAATTACAATGCAGGTAAAGCTACAGAAAATAAAATGAGAAAAAGCTAGGAAGCATGCACTACAAAGTAAGAAACTGCAATGTATGTAAAGGACAGTTACTTGAGATAGGTATGTAACACAGCTTGTAGAAAATACATAAAAATGGGTAGAAACAGAACAAGTTAGGTATGAACTGACACCTAGCTTTGGACATGGATGTGTCCATGTACATGAGAAACAAGTAACTCCTCCAGTAAAGACTTATACAATTTGTCTGTTGTTTTCTACTGCCAACTTTACAGTTATATTTTGGCTCCAGCTACACAGTGTTCCTTATCAGATCCGAGAATGGAGTTCCTGCACTTTTCAATTCTCAGGATTATCAACAAATATATGCACTTCTCAGTGCTGCTGTGATTCGCAACAACTTATTATGAGCCCCGATAACTGTTTGTTTACCCAGGTGTTGCTGGAGCATGGCAGCACTAGTCTTGCTGTGCTTCTGTTGTTCATCACAGATAGAACATTCACAGCACAGACTGTGTGGTCTGCTAGGGTCTCCTGAGACAACAATTACCATCCAATGTCTACATTGTAGCACTAACTTGCACCACCAGAACCATGTAATGGAGCTGCACTGGAAAAATAATCAGTCTATATCTTAAAATATATAGTGAGACATTCAGTGGTCTTTGCATCTAAATTACATTATACAGAGAACAGACCACTAATTTTGGATCAAGAATTAATAGAGACTTGTTCTCTATTATAAGAACACAGGTACTTTTTAAAGGGGGAAATAAAATTAACAGAGCTATCATGCTTTTCCCTGATACCATAAATAAAACATACATCAGATTACTGACTTCAACAAAACCAAAAAGATGACAGCAACAAACAGCAGAAGTTTACTATGTCTGGCCTGGCACACAGGTTTCTTAGATCTCTGTCTGCACAAACAGAAAGCCCCTTCCCTGCAGGACAACAGGACACAAACCCTCTGGAGTAGGTATCTCAAACAGGTGTGGTGTGTCAGGCTGGGGCTGGTCCTGGGCTGCATTTAACATGTACATGGTGTTCTTGATTCAGCTAATCAAATCTTAACCTTTGCAATTGAAGAAGAATTAATAGCATGGAAGTACAAGTGAAGGGGGGAGTGTGCAAGGAAGATGCAATCATCTCCGTGAGATGAAGTGTTTTTATCAATGCTATAAGAAGCCAATATGAAAGACAGAACATCAGGTAGAAACACAAGTCATAGTTGTGTTAAGTTTGTACAAAGATGTTCAGGTACCGTAGAAAAAACAACCATTATTTTAACATGACTAAGTAATTCTTGCAGTAGGAAATCTGTTGGCAGAGGATGCAAGCTGAGACTGATGCATACCTGCTGTTGTGCAAACACACTTTTGGGATTCTTGATAAATAGATGGTAGGTGGACTATAAGGATGCCCAGAATACTACAGGTCAGCAAGATATAAGACTGACAAGGGTTTGTAGCCATTGCTCATTCTCTTCCTGCTATTCTCATACTCAAGTCTCATAATAAAAGGGTTTTGTCTCTCTAATATGGAGAGTGCTTCGGTTTTTTCCTTCATGAATGCAAATTGGCAGAGACCCGTATTTGGCAAACAAGATGTGTGAGGCTCTTAAACACCCTGCCAATGGCCAGCTTACTGCACTAATCACTCCTTAGTGGTAGTCAAAAGTTACTGCCAGATGCAATCACACTTAGTTATCACTATTAGAGACGAGAATCAAACAGATCTGTATTTCTTTCACTAGTTTTGTTTCCTACATTAAGGCTTACATAAAAGATCTTTTAAATCCTGCATTAAGCAGCTAATTGTACCAATAACGAGAAGACTTAGACAGTCAGTGAGTTCGAAGGAACCAAAATTCAAGAATATAATCAGTTTTTATCCCCCTCAAAAGATGTATCAAACAATGCTAGATAGTATAAAATGTATTCCTGCTTTCCCATATTAATGTAAAGTTACAAAAAACGCCAAAAAATACTCAGTGCCAAGGTAGTTTTTCTACTGATTTTTATTAAAACAGTGAGTGTGCACACACAGTACCCCAGAAAAGCAAAACATGCATTACATGAGTTCAGAATTCACAGGTCAGTGCTTTGCTATGACCCACAAAATGATGAAGCAGTTAGTACATGTGATGAATGGCAGACTTGGTAGCCCTTTCATAGAGATTGCTGCAATTTATCAGTAAAAAGTGTCTGATAGCGTTTTACACAACTGTAGGGATTTTTATTTGAACATAAAAAAAAACCCCAGAACTATAAGTTTCCTTTTAAAATTAAAAGAAACTCAAATATTATTGATGGTTTTACCACCAACCATAATAGCATATTGTGCTGGCTTTGACTGGGACAAAGTCAACTTTTTTCCACATTAGCTTGTATGGGACTATGTTTTGGATTTGCACTAGAAACAGCATTGAGAACACAGGGCTGTCTTAGTTACTAAGCAGCAGTGCTTACACAGACTCAGGGCTGGTTTTGCTCCTCACCCCATCCCACCAGTGAGCAGGCTGGTGGCCACAAGGAGCTGGCAGGGGACACAGCCGGGACAGCTGGCCCCAGTTGACCAAAGGAATCTGCCATACCATATGAAGTCATGCTCGTCATATAAAGCTGGGGGAAGGAAGAGGGGACATTCAGAGCAATGGCATTTGTCTTCCCAAGTTACACATTTGCTTTCCTGGTGGTGGCTGAGCACCTGGTGCCAATGGGAAGTGGTAAATTAATTTTGCTGTTTGCTTTGCTTGTGTGTGCGGATTTTGCTTTACTTATTAAACTGTCCATCTCAACCCATGAGTTTTCTTACTTTTACCCTTCTGACGCTCTTCCCCAGCCCACGGGGCACGGGGAGTGAGCAAGTTGCTAGGTGGGGCTGAGGGTTAAACCAGGACACATATACAGTCCCTACCCTCTGGGCCATTCTTTCCTTATTTTTTGATTGTAGCTGATAATAAACACAGTGTATATTTGGACTCTGATTTTGTGTATACTTGTTAAGATCTAGTCAGCTGGTGAGTCAGTCACAGTGCTTTTAATTCTTTGCACTCTTTTAAACCATGAAAAGTTTCTTCTCAACTATCAATGAAGAAAATAAGTGATACTATGGGAAAATAAGCAAAACCCAAGAAGTACTGAAAAGGAACACCAGTAACCAACCAGAATTTAAGGATGACCAAGAAAATAATGCAAGTGTCAAGCAAAACCCATTAATTAATCTTGCAGGAGGACTATATAGAAGAAATTCTTGTCTACCTATGCAACAAGCAGGGATTGAGATGTCACAAATAATTTTTGCATATTGTATCCCAGCTAGAAAATGAAACGGTTTGGGGAAAAAAAAACAAAACAAAAAAAAAAAAACCACAAAAAAACCCAACAAACAATGTCCTGTGTGATTTAAAGGTCATTTCCTCCACACATACTCAAGTTGACAAATGTGACAAGAGACCTAATGAAAACATTAATAAGAAAAACTCGGGTGGGGTGAGGTGGGCATTTGGAAAGTTAAAAGCAGTAGAACAAATTTACCTGATGCCCTGCAAAATGTCATGAGAATACAGGACAAAAATATGAAGAACTTCAGAGTGAGAGTTTTAGAGATAGGAAGGGGAAAACAGAAGGAATTAAGTTTGAAAAACTGAACATCATTCCCAAAATGCTTTCAGAAAATTACTGAGGGAAGTACATGTATAGTTCATTATTTATTTATACTGCTAGAAGTACGTATATATATATAATGAAGAATACTGTTTGTCAATACTGAAGAAAGACGAGAGGTATGCAGAAAGCCATGTGTGTCTATTGGTGCAATGCATGCTAAGAAAAGAAAGAAACTAAGCTCCCTCTCTGAATATGGCATGGAAAAAAGCTTTTTTAAGAAAAAAAAAAAAAAAAAAAAAAAGAAAAAAAGACCAAACCCCCCACACACCACACCATGAAAAGACAGTACTGCATAGGCACTACAAAACTATACTGTGAACATGTCTTCTCAGGAGACAACATCAAGGTTTACGAGTCTGGCCAGAAACCAAAAACATGGAACAGTGACTGAACTCCAGACAGATTACGATGACTGAGTCCTCCCACATTAGTCTGATGGGTGCCAGCTGAAAATAATTTATTGAGGAAAAGAGATAATAATTTTTTTTTTTTTTTTGTACAGTCAGATGACACTCCCCCTTAGTTTCCTCAGTATATCTTACTTATTCTGTAAAGCAAAGAGTTATGCCTACAGTTTACCTGGTCCAGCTGTGTTCTTGACAAAGGGAAGAAACTGTCTCTTCTAGAGAAGAGCCAAATACACCCACCTACGAAACTCCCTGGAAACCAAAATACAGGGTAGGGAAAAATCCATTAAGCACGAGTGTTGTGGTATAGGTGCAGATGGGCAGACCTAAGGATAGGGACCTTGGAGGCAAAAGGAGTAAACCAGAAGCCTTACTCATCACAGTGAGGAAATAAAGTAAAAAATGAAGATATTATGTCTTCTATATTTCATCAGAAGAAATCACAGAAAGTTCCTGGGCTAAAAAGCAGGACCAGAAGACAAGGCTGCTAGAATCTGCAAGAACCCAGGCTGATGCTTTCCAACTTCCATTTCTCTCATATATCAGTTTTCCCTAGAGCATCCCTAAAATATCTAAGTTCTTGCTGTTTAGGCAGTTTCTATTATTGAAAAAAAATATGAAAGAAAACGATGCTTGAGACACTGGAAACTTTGATATCACCTGGCAAATTAATATCCATCACATAAAGGCTACAGGTTCCAACTTTAGCCTAGCAAGGTCCTGGCACACTTTAAATGTGCCCTAATAAGCTTTCACACTTTGAGAGTCGGTTCAAAATGTGAATTTGCACTGGTTTTCTGAGCATATTTAGAACTGGCTTTGAAGTACATTCTTGTCAGAATGCTCTACCTTAATTCCCAGCAATGTAAAGATTCTGATGTCATCAAAATATCAAGGCGATTTTCAAAATAACAGCTACTGGAATTTGGCCAGTAAAAGGTCTTGCTAATGGGCTTTACCTCCTTCCATTCAAGTCCAGTTGTAAACCACTCAAAGAGACAAATATGCAAGAGTCAACTGGAAATTCCCCTGCTTTCACTATTACATTTACTGGAAAGTGAGGGTTTTATACATTTCTGACTATCAAGTATCTGTGCCACTTGTCCACCACCAGCTGATGCCATCTAATAGCCATGTGAACTGCATTACAGATTTTTATTCTAAAAATGGCAGCTAGGCTACAAGCTTTCTTTTAGATTGATGCTGCAATAATTAGAGTTGAATCACAGTTGTTTTGCCCTTCCACAATCTCTTGTCAGTTTTGTCATAGGGTGGGTCAAGATTTTGTGTAGAGGGTTTTTTTCTGTGTTTTGCTTTGTTGGGTTTTGTGGCATGGTGATATTTTTAAAGAGAATTTGAAAGATTTGTTCCTATTTTGAGATGTGATTCAGCAGCATTGTGTGAAGCTTTTCAACAAGTAAGCTAGAATTCTTCCGTCCATTTTTACCAGAAGAAAGAGCCTGTGTGGGAAGGCATGTAGAAAGTGTGGGAGTACAGAGAACGTTCATTATGTAACTCAGCAGGGAGCAGAAATTCAAGAAGCCAGGGAGAAGCCAGCAGAGTGAGCAGTCAAGTCAGCAGTATGTAAGAGTAAGCTACTACATCTTCAGAGGCTTTAAGTTATGGGTCCTCCCTCTCCTTCTTCACAAAGCTGTCACTTCCTCAGATTCAAAGCCAAAAGGGATCCTTAAAAATCCTTAAGCCATTACTGAAAAGGTCATGCTGGCCAAACACAAGGAGTACAAAATCATCTTGAATATCTTGCATTACTCTTTGAAAGTACTGTCTGCTTCTCCAGGCTGTCTGCTCATCTTGAGCTCATTTCAGCTGTATATGCATTTGCTGCAATTCCAGGAAATCAAAAAATCTGGAGACCGTTTCAGTACAGATACTATTTTTATAACCAGAACTGTCTTAATTATAGCAAAGTACAGCAAAGCTAGAATGTGTAAGGGTTCCTCATTGACTCAGAAGCTGTGCCAAGTGAAAACTGAAATGTTACCTAACTTCACATACAGTGGAAGGAAGTTTGTTTCGACAGGGACATTTACAGCGAACCCAGCAATATTCCTGGATTAACAGACTGAAAAGCATTAACGATTGATCTGGATGAATCCAGTATCCTATGGCTGCTCAGCTATCAAGTATTCTACACTTGTGCACATCAATGACTATTGTGATGAAAAGAATGAACCAAATGAAACATAATTTTCTCTTGAACCACGATCTGCAGTGAAAACAGTGCATTTTACAGATGGAGCAATATACTTTCCCTAAATTAAACATTCTTGATTGCCTACAGAAGAAATTAACTTCCAGAAAAATTGGCAGAATAGATCACAGAAAAAGAACCGAATTTTCTCAGTAATTATGGCTTGGAGGTCTTCCACCCCCTGAAATATTTCAGTTATTGCAGGCATATTTGCATGACACTTGTGTGACTTGATTGGGGCGGGGGCGGGGGTGGTGGTGTTGCGGCACGGAAGAAAAAGACCTCACAAAAAACATTCTTTCTTCATATTGAAAATGCAAAACTTACAAAGAAGCAGGCTGAAATGTCAAATTAAAATTAAATATTAGTGCCTATTTTCTAGGGCATCTGGTGCCAGAAATGCCAATTTTATTGAAATGACAAAATTTTATTCCTCGCTAATGTTTAGCTTACACCTAAGAAATTCCCACAGAAATATTACAAAGCTATCTCTAGCCATCTTTTAAGTAACTGTTTCCTGCTAACTTCAGTACATTCCAGCAGAAAAGCATCAGCACCTTTGGCATACAAAGAAACTTCCTGAAACCATGCTCTTTCTCTATTTCTGCTTCTAGAATTGGACAGGCAAAGTTAGATGCATCTCCTAAGGTACTGTAGTACAATATCATAATTGCATGAAGGGGAAATTTAAAGGCTGGCAACACAAATTCAAGTGTGACATTTCACATTCAGTGGGAACACAAGAAGTTTGGGTTTGGGGTTTGGTAGTTTCCTTCTTAGGATATTTTGTTTTAGATAAAATGGTGTAACCATCCTGTCTATGCTTAGACTTAAAACAGCAAAAATAGACTTTAGAGTTGATAACTGCCATTTCTTGGGAGTGTTTTTCCTGACATCTTTAGCTTAATTTTATTCTTTTTGAACTTCTTTACTTGGATTAGTTTTGACCTGCTATCTGTTCATCTTTCAGCCCCCAATGGTGCTCCCACATACCCCTTTCCCCTCAGTTCTTCCTGATGTCTTCCTGTGGGTTCTCCTCCCTCTTAAACATGTATAATAATTTTCCTCACTTATCTTTTCACACACACACTAATCTGCACACAACAAGAAGGGAGCTGCCTTTTTCTTACATTTTTCAAAAGAAGATGAACATGCCGCATCATTGGAAGCTGTCAGAAAAACATGAAACAGTCACAAAACACATTACAGGAATAATCATCATTTAGTATTTCAGCCACTGAGTTTCACAGTCACTACTGTTCTTACAGCTCCTAACAGATGTACATTAGCACTAGGACTGTTTATTTGCCCTCCAGCAAGTTGTGAAGACTCAGCAGCAGCAGACCATGATTGATTTTGGTGTAATGCAGTGCTCTATCGTTGAAGACGCTGAAGTGTCAACTAAGTTCTTCCCAACAGTTTCGGCCTTCTGTAGATCTTTATATAGAAACTATTCCATTAGTGGTGCAAATGTGATCTCAGTGGACAATGATTATAGCAAAGACCACAACTGTACAAGAAAACAACGATTCAACACAACTGCTAAGTAAATTGCACACAATTATTTCATTAACTATAGGAAGTTACTGGTGAAAACTTTTGTTCATGTTCTGCTAAAGAAAAGTTTTATTCAAGTCTAAACTACATTGTATAATATTATTTTATGTGTTTTCTAAAGAAGTCACTATTTCAAAAGCAAACAAATAAAGCAAGGCAACAGACAAAATAAAAACCAGCCCAACACACCCTAAAATCTGTTCAACCAATGCTAATAGCAGGAAAGAGGCAAATCCTCCAATAAACATTTATCTGACCTTTTCCTTTCTCCCCTTCCCAGCACCACACAAATTCAGAACTTGAAGGCATTCATTTTTGGTTCACAGCAAATTGCTTCCACTAACTGATTTTCTGTTTGAATTTCAGAGAGTGTATAAAAATCACAACATTTAACAGAAAATTTATTTTAGTGCATTTTGTCAAAACAAACAATAGTTATGAGAAGCAAAACACTCCCTTCAAAATGGAAGAATTCACTTCCAGCACCTGTCAGCAGAGAAAATCTGGAAGTAAATACAGACAAATGCTGGAACAGAGAATGGGTGGAATAGCTCTGTTCCCTTCCAGGAGATCAAACTGCACAGTTAGAACATCCTTAGCAACTGTGAGCTAAATCTGGCTTTTCTTCCTTTGCCTGCTTAATTGCAAAGATTTCAATCAACATTTCTCACACAGGCAATCAGGTTCTGAAATACGCTGGACTGACCTCATAATGTCAGGCTCTGTGGTGTGCTTATGGGAGACTCCTGTCTGTAGCAGAAAACCACTGTTCCACTTCATATTAAAATAGGGAGATATTAATGGAATAAAAAAAAAAGTATGATTTTTTGAAGATTTGGACACTCATCTTGGAAGCAGTGGATTGTGATTGTCAGTAAGTGTTTGTTGGGGTTTTTTTAAGTAGAAAAGAATTAACAGGATAGAATAAGAGAGAACACCGTCTAGCATGGAGGTCACAAGTGTCATGAACAGAAGAGATTAACAGCTTAAAATTGTTTGGGTAGAAAAAGAAATAAAGTACCGTTCTCATGTTCTGAAGGACTGCCCTAGCCCACGAGTGATAACAGAAATAATGCCTATGGTCCAACACCAGTGATTCTATTCATTTCCCTAGAGAACAGCTGAATTTGCATATTGCCTGTAAAGAAAAACTGTGGTAAGGCAAAGACAGAGTCCTACATGCTGTGATTCAGAGTACCTCCATTAGAATATTCCTGCTTTTGCAGACCTATTGACTTCCAAGATACAGCTAAATAATTCAGAGGAGCTTATTGAAAAGGTATGGAGCAGCTCAATTGTTCTGCCAGTTATTTCATAATTAGTAGAAGCTACTGTTCTTGAAGTAGTAATCATGTCTTTTGTTTTAATTTTCAGGTGAGGGTCACAACTAGCAAGTCTTCATTCATCATCAAGGAAGACAGGGTTTTCTGAGTAATTAAAAACATCAGAAGAAATCAGTGAGACTAATATGGTAATGTATAGGGTATGCAGCAGGAGAGCGCTCTCACTTCTATTCTAAATGCATGGAAGACTTGCGTAGTAAAGGTTATCAATATACAAATGTCCATATGAATCCAGTGACTCAAGAATATTGTGTTGAGATAAATTCTTCAGGCACATAGTTGACGTAAACAAAGTAGGACTTTGTGTTTATAGAGTTTATGTCTGTCTATTCTTAAATGCTGAGCAAGTAAGTTGTTCTACTTTTTATAAACAAATACATTGAGGACTTACACAGTCTGACTAATTGCATATACAAAGTATACATGATTACCCATACTGTATACACTGTGCTACTAGATTGCTTTCTATATTCACCTTTTCAGAATGGGCTCATCTAAGTGCTGAAATGGAAGTGAGCATGGAAATGTTATCAGTTCAAACTGCATTGAAGAGAAGTATGTGCCACCTGCAATACCTTACTCAGAAAAGGAATTCCCCTCTTTTTCCTCCAGTCTAGTAACTGACCTGCAAATCTAGTAAACTGCAAAGGAATAACTTTACCTAGAGCTAGAAAAACTCAGCTCCTGCTAGAAGAACCACGTAGTTTAGTTTGAGAATAAGGACTAAATACAATATCCATGTCATTATGGAAAAAAGAAATCTGTACACAGACAAAAAAATAGAAAGGTATGTGTGTCTACAATGCAGGCAAAATCCTTGTATTGACAGAGGCATTACACACATCATCCATTTTGCTGTCAGAGTTAACTGTCTAAATGCTGGAGTAGTATTAACCATAGCAGTAAAACTCAGTTCTCAAGTACAAGGAAAAGCATACTGGACTTCACCAAGCACATGCACAGAATAAGTTTAGTGCACCATTTGTTGTGTTTAGATTATTGAAATTCCATCCTTCAGAAAGAACAAAACCAAAAAAAACCCACTTCTGCCACACCTCAGTACCAAACTGCTCTTCAGTTAACTGAATCTTCACTTCCCCAAAAGAGCAATACAGATTCATAAGGATTTGTTCTAAAGTATTTTGGTTTGTAGATACATTTTGTGGCTTGCCACTGAACTGCTACAACCTAAGTGAAATTCCAAAAGCAGCTGGTCTAGTCAAATGGAAGGCAGAAATGGATTCCCAGCAAATTGAATGGTTGGTTCTACTTCTACTTCCAACTATTTACATTTCAGGATATTTTTCTCAAAATACATTCTATCATGCTTGATCATTCCTACTCAGTTTCATTCAGAGATATGCTACTGCCAAGTTCAATAAAGAAATATTTGCCCCGTGAAAGATTGCTCCTGAACTGCTTGTACTGATGTATATAAAACATTTCTACTGAAGCAGGATCAGAAACATGGTTCAGCCCATAAAGTAACTTGAGCATAGACAGCTTGCTTACCATCAACACCCTCCCCTGAATTCTGCGTTCTATAGTATTTTCTGTCCAGATATCTTGAAGTTGTTTACCAGTAACTAACATGTTTATCCTTTGTATGTGTGTGAAAGTATATTTGTGTTTTAAGAAAAAGCCTATACACACGTGCACAGCAAGCTACAGAGAACTGACACCAAGAGCTTGGGGTCATGAACACATGAGTAGCAGAGGCAAGAAAAGAGCCCAGGTTGTCTGACTCATCCTTGCATGTGTCAGAATAGCACTGCCACTAAATCTGATAAAGCAATGCTGCAGCACCAGGCATCATTACTGTAATTCAGAAAATTTGCTTTATTCTTGTTTTATAGGCAAAGAACTAAGTACTCAAAAGTACTACAACTCAGAACCACAGGCACTAGAAACAACTGTTAAGAATAGTTTCTAGGGAGTTTAGAAACCATTAATTCATGACACCTAATTGTAGGTCAGCTAGGTATGGTGTCTGAAGATAATTTCTATCAGCAAGTAACCAAAGTAGCTAATGTTTATCCTTTTGTGCACATTCAGAAGCAACCAGTTCTTGTCAGTGTTTATAACACTATTAACATGTATCCCATGCTGGGATCAATAAACAAGCTAATCCTTCTTCTTCATCTGTGAAACATACACCTATCGTAATAGGCTCAGCAGATAACATAGCACTGACTGCTCCTACAGAAAATAAGAGGTTATACTTTTCCAGGTAACTTAGCCAAAATATCAAAGATTCGAATTAACCATTCAGATTAAGACAATTCATATCTGTACTTCAGATCCACCTAAAAATAAGGTCTTAATCACAACATGATCATGATCAAAAGCTGATCAAGTGACTGAGCAACACATAGCTCCTGATGACAGCCTCAACACACACAGTTCCTGCTATCCATGTTTGTACAAATAAATAAATTAAAAAAAACAACAAAACAAAACAAAACATAATGCTTGCATCCCTACATGTAAGAAAACTATCCTGTAGTGTTAAAGAAAAATGTCCATTACACAATGTGGAAATACACAGCAATTTAACAAGAGTTCATCTGCTGCTGTAGATTTCATCCAGTCTATTTGACATAGTGCAGGCAACAGTAAAGTCCTAAATCATAGTTTTCCTTTAACTACCTCTGAAACAAAACAAAAAATAAATATTACACTATATACGTTACAGGATTTGCTCATCTATTTTTTAAAGCTAAGTATTGTATTAATTTCTGTGACATTCATAGTATAAGTCATTTTTCATATTAAGTGTAATTTTCACAGCAGCTCTGACAGACAGGAAAGTAACTTTGTATAGTTCTTCATAAGACAATGATTCATTGTACCAGAAAAGCATGGTGTCCATTCCTGAGCATTAAATAAATATATTAAATGTGTGAAATGCTGAAAAGAACAGTTTAAATCTACTAGCTTCTTGTTACGTATTTATCTTCATAATCATCATCAGACACCAGACTTGCAGTGACAGAATGAAACCTATCAAGAATTTCTAGAATTCTCAAACCTCTGTTAATCTTAAAACCTAGGACAAGTCAATCCTTGCTTTATTACAAATCAGCTGCAAAAGCATCTTTAATGAGCGATGCAACTGCTTAGCAGTAGCAGCAGTTTATTAGTTTCATAGAACAGTTGTGCCAAGTACAGCAGCCTTCCACGAAAGGCAGAACAGCTTTCCTGTTACCCTCTTGTTCCTCTAGTGATAAAGCTAGGAAATAATTTATTTGGACCATTCACATATGACCCGGAATTAACAGAAATGTGACTGCTTGGTGACAGGGAAAAAAAAAAAAAGAAAAAAGAAAAAAACACTGAAACACACCTAAAAACCTAAGTGTGACATACATAAATGCATGAAGGGTAAGAAAAGCATGCAATTACACAGCACGAGCATTTAGCCTAACTCTGAGCTTCTCCTGAACAGAGGACATCTGAAAGGACATCCACATATGGAATACAGTAAAGTAGCATGCAGCAAACAAGTAGAAAGTATAATTTGTGGATAAGCCACTTACAGAAAGATGTCTTGGTTTCTTTCACTAAAATCATTTTGTAGTAGAAGATTGTTTTCACATATTTGCTACTCGAGCCCAAATGTTTATCTAACCAAAGATAAATCAGGATTCTTTGATTCATGTGCAAAAGACTTTTCTACTCTAAAAGTCAGTCTACAGGGGTACTCCTCAGTGAGCTTTTAACTACAGTATTATTCATCTCTAAGCAGCTTCAGGAGGTCACCAGAAAATAGGGGGTTTAATGTTTCTTACACAAATATTACAACATAGGCACAACATTTGTTTTGAAGATCTCAAACTGAGAAGCCTTTTCTGTGTTAAATTGTTGTCTAGTTAGTATTGCCCAACAGTTGGTACTGAACAATTAAAGTGTCAACACCTCTAATTCTCTAATTTCTTGCTATGTGTATCATGGCTTTCATTATGCTGCTGATTCTCCTTGCCTTCTCAGAGAAAATGGGGGGGGGGGGGGGGGGGGGGGGGGCGTGGATCACAGAAAACAAGTGGCAAGTCATTTATTTGAGACCAGCATGTGACTCAGCACAGATTCACAAAACCATAGCCACAATAATCACAAGTTACTTTATTAAGCTGTTGCAGTTTCTTCTGTCTCACCTTCCATAAGTAACCAAGCATCTGTATTCTTTTAGGTGCTGAAATATCCCATACTGATATATCCACTAATAAATCACAAAGTTAACAGCTCTTCTCAGAGACAATAATTAGAAATGCAGAATAATGAACAGAGAAAAGCGAACAGAAAAAATACATAATGTAATGACAATGATACGTCTCAAACAGCAATTTTTCATCAATATCTATTTTTCATGCAGTAATTATAACGTTAATCTGTTCTTCTGTGACAAAAAGGCACCTCCAAGTTATTAATGACAACTAATATCTGTAATATTAATTTTAAATAAATAATTCATGCAATAATTTATATACTAATAATGTAATTAGACCAAGGTTATGATCTCTGAATAGTAGATCAGTACTCAGTTCATGTTGGTATCTACTTTCTTCTGACACAATGTTTCTGGAGGCTTAATTAAAACCTGCAGCATGTTTCAGCCTTTATTCATTGTATGAATACTCTACTCCCTCTCTAGACTACTCTTTTTCCCTGCCCAAAAGGGTTATATTTGACTTTATGGCTGCACAATTTGTAAGTACGGTAGAAGGGCAGGTGCACATCAAAGAGTTATGCAGGAGGAAAATACCTGCCATGCCCCATGAACAGCAAGCTTTTTTTCCCCCAAGAAGTCTTCATCTTGTGTAATATGTTCTACAAGATCTTTCTTCTCTGACTACATCAAGCCTACTGCAAAGTTATGCAAGGCACAGATAACCTGTCTAAAGTCAGACAGGCACTAATAGATACTATACAACAAGGGACATGTCACCTACATTAACTACCCTTCCTCGATGACCTCTCACAGCAACATGAGATCACCTGCACCAAGATGCCAGTGTACCCTCTGTGCATTAGTAGGACAGTAACTGCAGTTTACAACACAGCAAAGCACTCCTTTTTCTTCACTCTAAACTCATGATTGTTCCCAACAGTCACACGTCTCTGTACAAAAAGTCTATGCAGATCCAAACTGGCCAAATGACCTTGTAAAACAAGTTAGGGAGAAGAAGAAAGTTCTTACTTTCTCTCATTTTGAAATACCTCTTTGTTCCCAAAATGCAGGGAGGGAGGAAGAAAGGACTTGAGTAAGAACTACGACGGAGCCTCTAAATTACCTTTTCCTAGAAAAGCACTTCAGATCTTTTTCTACTCAATGTCATTACCTAATAATTGTCCTATGGACAAACCACATATCTGCTTAATTAATTCAGATTAATTTAGACACAGGCAGCATTATAACAAAATGTTTTCTCAGTGGGCCGTAATGGTTGTATTACTATTCCATTCCCAGACTAGTTTGCGTATCATATAGCACTGCTATTCATCAGGGCCCATCTACGCAACTCAGACTGCAATGAGTATAAATGAGAGGAGAAAACACTGCACTGTTTCCATCCTTATCTGCACATCATCCATATGCCTACTGGATAACCCCTGGCTGATTATTCTCCTCCTGGTTCCCATCAACAGGAACCAGATAATGCATCTGCTTTTCACCCCATGAGTTGATTGGGGGAAAAAGTATTCTTGATTGGCTGAGAGTATCCCATTGCACTCTAATAATACAGTCATTTAGATTAATCTGAAAACATGCTTTCTATTACAGGGCTCCAATTTCCTAGGAGAAATGTCTTAAGTGTATTAGTAGTATGCTGTTCAAGACTGCTTGGCACAGATTTTGCCTTCTTTCTACAACTCTATTATAAGAATTTATGATGAACATTTGGAAGATATTTCATCCTCACAAATAGTGAAATCTAAAGAGTAAAGCCAGAAAGATATTAAAGTTTGCTGCATCTCATCTAGTATTAAAGGAAAATTTCACAGTAGTGGCTTAACCAAGTTTTACAGAAAATTGTTTCAGTTGGGACCCCTCTGGTAAGGGAACCACTAAATCACTTCCAGTTGTTCATGCAAACTCCATTCATTTTTCAAGACATGCTATCTCTTCCTGCAAATATAACTCTTCTGGACTAGCAGCCTCCTGTCACTGCTTCTGGCAAACATCTGAATGCTTCTCTGACAGTCTTCTCAACTCTACCACTGTCCCTGTTCTAAAGCCACTTACCAAAACAACTGGCAATATCACAGTTGCACCTACACCTAGAAAATCTGAAAACCCTAACTGCACAGTTAACACTATGTTTTATTATATTTTATTATATTTTGCTTGATTCGGAAATTGAAAAAATGGTATTCAACAGATGAAGAGAAACAATATAAAGAATATCTTTTACTGCGTTAGTATGACAAAACATTTGGGGAATGCAATTCATTCAGAAATATTGTACATCAATAAAGAAACTCCTCATGTTAGCAATGATTTTTGTAAAAAAACACTACAATACATCAGCACTTCTGAAAGGCGCGCAATAGTTTGTCATTGGTAATTAAGTTTTCCATTTTTCCTCTGGACAGGTAGTATACAAATAGATAGAGGAAGCAAGCTTTGAGAACAGTTCTGGCACACCAAGGCAGGGAAAGTGATGGAGCTGGTCAATCCATCAATGACAATTACTGGCATAGTGTCCTGCCAGATCACTACAAGATATTAACCCCCTGCCTGTGATCTGAGATCAGCTCTGTACCACCAAGTCATGGAAAACAGAAGCAGAGTAAGAAAATAGCAGTAAGAGAGAAGAGAGAGATAATCATTGTGTACTTGACTACGGAGATTTGAGTCACTAAATAATACCAAGCACGCAGCAAAATCTGAGACCTCTGAAATCCTGCTTTTCCAAATAGACTATGATGAAAAGCATCTTACAGGAGTAGTGACAGAACATCCTGATCAGCATATCACATTTGTGTGTCAAATCTGAAACCACCTTAAATAGTTTTCTGATCAGTCCAGTTATCTTCACTGATATGGAAGTTCCTTATGGTGATGGGGTAATCCTTACATCAGCGTGGGTAATTTATGTCATCAGTAGCAATACAGTCAAGCATACCTACCCTAACATTGCTACTTTAATTATCTTAAATATCTTTATTTAAGATATTTTAAATATATTAAATTTAATATTGAAATTTCTAAACTATTTCAGCTCACTCAAATCTACCACTTCTGTTGACTGGGAGACTGTCTGTATCCAAAATAAAAAGCAGAGCTGCTTCATGTATTTTTGAGTAAAGCTACATTAATGTTTGGGAGCCAGAAGACATACTATTATGCTATGATTCCAGGCTAGACTAGAGTTTTATTCTAGAGTTTAACACTCTCCCTGTAAGACAAATCATCTTTACGGGAACCAGAGTATGAATGAGAAACTGGATCAAAGCAACTCATGCAGAACTCATCCAGGACAATTGTCCATTTTGTGAGCAGAGAAATTAAATGGCAAGAGCCTTCTACTACCATTAATTGAATTCAATTCTACTGAACCAATTTCAGCTCAGCAGAAATGAACTTCCATGAGTAGATCTGAACTTTTACTTCTCATTTCTAAGACAAAACTGAGTGCTGAATCTCACACCAAATGGTAACAGCTGCTCTCGTCTACAGTATTTAGCTAAGGGCCTCAGTGACAACTCAGACCATTTTCAGATAACCCTACACAACTGTACTTTAAAGCACTCCCTTTCAAGCTATTTAGTTTGTCATGCTTTCAGCTTATCTCATCACTGTTTTGGACTCCAGGTGTTGGCTACACAAATCCATAAATAAAAGATAAATAACGAAGAAATTGAGCTTTTATTTTCTAACAGTTAGCAAGCAAGAAGCAAAGAAAAAACAAAGTTCAACACTTTGTAATTTCCCAACGCAAAGAGTGTGCTGTGGTCTTTTTGGCAGTCCCTTTCCTGCGACGTACCAAGTTCAATGAAAAAAGATGCTGCTGGAAACTATAAATGCCATTGTTGAGTAAGATACTCAAAATATAGACAGGCTTCTAGTTAGTGTTTTTGACCACAGCCACTTTATTTGAAGAAGCAATAATGGTCTTTCACAATAAGTTTGGATTTAATTAATTGTTAATGCTTTAAATTCTTTCTGTTTGTTTTCCCCTTCATGAGAAGTCCGTTCTACAGTCATAGCTTTAGGTTTATATCTCCACCATACTCAGAAAAAAAAAAAAAAATGTATGCAAATCAATCCTTCTTTTCAGAGAAAATAAGATTATGAAAGGCACCTGTCATACATTCCAGGAGCTTCCCTGCACTTTCATGACGCAGGCAACACACATATATTCCAGAGCTGCACAGAAAGCTCTGAACCCACAGGGATCAAGTACTGTGTTGGCTGATAGTAGATCTTAGTCAAAACTGCTGATTGTGCTTCCCATCCATCATATTCATGTTGTTATAAAAATGCCTTTCCATCTTTCTTAGTTTGAGTCAACAAGCCAGGTCTGTCAAAGTAAAAAGATTCCATCCGGCAGTTACTTTTCTTCCCCCTTTCAGTATCATTAAATTTTTAATGTCAGAGTATATTTGTCTTTTACTGTTCAAGAAAAAGTAACTCTTTATCTCCAGAATCGTATCTATGGTTTTTTCAAGGCAAATCGAAATTACTTATATTTTGCAATACTGTTCTGCGGCTTTTATTCTAGTTTTCCACTGTTATTAACAAATGTATCAGTGTTTTGTCAGTGAAGAATTGTGCTCCATCAAGGAATAACTCAAATTCTTTAAATTCTAAAAGGCTGGTGGAAGTAAGCCTGTGTGTGAATTAGGCACAAGCAAGGAGTTTTAAAATCTAAATGCTATTTTGAGAACACTAATATTTCATATTAAGCTACGCTCAGCAAACAGCCAAGGAGCAAACTGAACTTCCCTAAAGTAAACTGCTTACACAACTGTAGAAAATGCAGGTGGCCTTAGTGGCAGAGCCTACTCTGCTGTTCAAGGGATGATACAGGGAACACACAGGGAGTGGGGGCACTTACATATTCTAGAGTTGTAGTGGCAATTAAAAGTTCCTGGTAGACTCCTGCACCACTGAAGTTTTCCAAATGTTGATAAAAGTAGCGCAGCATGAAGTAATACTTGGGGGGGGGGGGGGGGAGATGAGGACAGATTATTCTGATATGCAATTGTCCTATTCATTCTCTCCTCTGCTGAATAGCTTAATATTTAAACAGGAACAGATTCTGAAGGGCTTAAACCCAGACACTAATACTGTGCTTCAGGGATAAAATTCAATCTTTCATTTCTAAAACATCAGCTTCCTCTAGAACAGAAGCCATTAAAGTTCTTTCCACAATGTAAGGAGCCACGAAGACACAGGCATAAAGCAACAACAGTATCACAGTATCTAGAACAGCACTCTGAGCCCTATAAAAGGTTTGAGTTTTTACATTCTCTGTATCCTTGGTGTTATTACTACCTTAGATCACCCCAAATTCAAAATTAATCTGAAATCAAAATATTTATGTACAGTATTTAAAATGGCCATTGCAGCTATGAACACAAAGAATCTAGGTGGAAAACAAGTGAGGGAAATCCATGTTCTCTGTACTGTTTATAAAGTCCACGTCTCTGCCTGTCCAGCTGCCTTGCAATGGATTTTCTCAGGTATCCTTCCTCAAGGATGCTGGTAACAGAGGAAACTACTTGTTGACTGTTGGTCCCATGCTGGTATTTAGCCTTACATTGAGGTTATCATCTGTGTTAGGATGCATTCCCAAGCAACGTGAATCCAAGAATTCTTGGTCCTAGCACACCAGAGGAACACTATAAGCTTTACACTATTTGAGGGCCCTGCTTGAACTCCCATCAAAAGATGCAACTTTGACAAACGTCATCCTGTAGTCCAGATTACAAAATCCCTCACTCAAAGCTCTTGGTGATTAGTTGTATACATTCTAGCATGAACCTCATACTTTTACTGCAAAAATAATTTAAAGTGTACATGTATATTCACTACATAAACATGATTATGCATATAAATACATAGAATACTATCTCCCCTTTACCGAGATCATTATGTCATTTATTAATGACTCTTGTTACCGCTACTGTATCTGAGGCCAGTGATAACACACTCACAGACACTGCAAGCAGAAGTTAGTTCTGCTAAACCATTCTGCAGTTACATACATCAGGTTACTGCCTTCAAAATAATTTAACTACAAAACTTCCATTTGCCATGATAAAGCAATCCAACATTGAATTCCGGTGCCATAAAACTCCAATCAGGCACTTAAGAATTAATCCTTTTTAATTTACACAGCCAGATGAAAGAGGAATAGTATATTTACATCCGGACTTTGACTGAAAAATACAGTACTTGAACTGTTTGACAACACATATAGTAAAGGAGTTGTTCTTCTATTAAAGCACTTTCAGATACAAAAGAATTAACATTAAAAAAAGGTCTTCATCCCTCTCTCCAGCTTTGAAGGCAAAGCCTCTAAAGCAGATCCCCACAATACTGGTACACAGCACAAATATTTGAAAATGCCTACAAAAGGAAATACTAGCAATAAGTCTGAACTTTTGCTTGCTTTACTACTTTAATCTATTTTAATAGTCATGCTATTTTTACGCTCCAAGAGGAGCATAGAGAAAAAAAATAATAGTTTTTTAACAGGTATGTATTACTTCCACAAAACACATCAGACTGGTAAAACTAAAGCTTTCCCAGTCACACGTACTGAGAATACAGTTGGTTAGTTTGCATAACTGATCCCTTCTTACATGAAATTATTCAGTGGGTTCTTATCTAAGAAAGCTGAATTCCCATAATTACAGAAAACTATTATAATGAGGATAATCACAATCTGAGTCATCTTTTAGGACTAACTATTCCTAAATGTATTTCAACTCTATTTTTACTATGTGGTCCAAGGTTGCATTTCCTTTTTATTCCACAGGACAAGTGAAATCTTTAAATGGTAATTGTTCTTTACTGGGCAACACTGTCTTTTACTCTTCAGATATTCTAAACTTCTGAAAGAAGATTAAAAGCAAGTAATTCTCAAGCATGATAGAAACACATGAGTTATGAGATGCTTAAGACTGTATTACACAACTAGTCTCTAGATACTTCTAGTAATGGGGTGGCAGCCTTCTGTTTGAAAACCAGTGTAGAACAATCCATAGCTGACTCAATTTCTGTAGTTTTATTTATTTATTTATTTTTAGTAAAATATTTCTTACCTTGTACAGGTGCAGTAACAGGAAAACTGTTCTTGGATGTTGTTGATAAAAACAAAATAAGCTTCTGTCTTGGATAAGCTGAATGGAGGGAGAGGGAAATAAATATCAAGTTTTCCCACTGCATCAAGAAACTATCCAACAATCTAATTACTAAAACTTGTTAGTTGAAATAATTCTTTCTTTTCTCAAGGTAGTCTTATGTATTTTATGTAAGCACAAATTCCAAGAAGGCATCTAATAAATTGCTGAATCATTTCCAGTTCACTTTTCATTTACATACTTAAGGTAAAACCTTAATTCAGAGTCTATTATGAAGCTTTAATAGGGAAAATTGGAAATAAAATTGTCATGTCAATCATGAAAAAGATCGTACAGAGCAAACTGAGAAAATCCCAGTTATAAAAATCACTGTTAAATGATTAGTTTAGAAACATCAACTATGTTAGTGCAACTGAAGATTACTTGCTTTTGTAAAGTATAAAGATCTAGAATTGTGAACTACATTGCCTGATTAATTATAGATGAGACATGCTTTCAGAAAGGTTGTAAGTCACTACTGTATAGGTTTGCAGATATGAGTACATACTACTTTCCCATATAAGAAAGCTTTCACATAAGAAAATATCAGGGGGGGCGGGGGGAGGAGGAACAGACACAAGTTAGGCAATATGACACTCAGCCGTCTAGATAAAGTTACATCATTACTTACTGACAGTGACAAGTGCAACATTAAGGGTAAAATATTAAATATTTAAACAAAATGAGTAATTGCTGTACACACTTAACATGCATTCAGGAACAAGGTGAACAAGTTCTCTCTCTTCTAGCTAAAAAGTCTATTAACCTAATTTACAATTACCCACACACCAGAAATGAAGTTGTCAGGGCATCAAAATGTCACTGGTGACAGTTTACATTACACCAGTATTCAAGTCACAATGGAACTGTCAGCACCAAATTGCAATCAACTCAAAGAAACACAGAAGTACTATAGCTGTGATAAAGTAAATCAATCTTTCAGCAATGGCAATTTTTTCCAGATGTTTTTAAAATAGTACAAAAGGTCAAAAAAAGTCACACGATGCCAACCCATTCTGTTTTTAACAAGGAGTCTGAGAAAATTTAAACATTCTCTTGGTTTTCAGCACTAGTGTAAACATACATAGCACATTCATAGGGTAGTCTTGTGCAGGAAATTACTTACAAAAGTTATTTTATAATTGAAATTTCCTAGTAGATACTTCAAGAAATAATTTTATTGGATTAACCTGCAAAACCTATTGCAATTCTGCTTTAATTTAGACAGACTCAGGCATTTCTATATCTATTTAGATAAACATAGTGTAATCACATTTTCCTGCTCCTCAGCTTTCATCATTTGCTTGTTAAGGTTAAAACTAGCGATCACCTTTCCTTCCTGAAAATAGTGATGCTTTCCAACTGCCTGTGGTAAAACAAGGTTTTTCCTTTTACATGATACTACTGTAAAATAAAATTATAAAAAACACATACTTCACATGAGGTTTTCAAGAGAAAAAGAACACAAAACACAGCCTGTTCCCACTCCTGTCAAAACTATAATGGCATCACATACAGGACCTTCTTGCAAAGCTTAAATTACATGACAGCCAAACCAGGCAGTCAATAAACAATATATTCCATTACCACTTTGAGAAGATGGCTCTGTAGTTTATGCCATACCTACCCTACAAAGAGATATTAACAGAGTGATGATTAGTTTCAAAATTATGAACACTTACAGAAAGTTTACTAATGTACATTTTAAATCCCATTTTAAGAGTCCCTGAAGGGTAAGGTGGAAGTCAACTGCCAGAGTCAATTTTCTAGTGGAAAATTAATACTAAAACCTATTTTTCCAAGTTATTTAAGCAAATCTTCTGTGGTTTAGCTACTGAAATAGAACAGCTAACAATCATTATAGCTAGTAAAGCAAGTCAGTCAATTAAAACATTCTAAACCACGAAAGTAATTGTTAAAGAGATGCTTGATGTCAGTGAATAAAAGCAATCAAAGAAAAGGTCTACTATGCAAGAAAACTAGAGTTTTGGTGTGGCAATTTTATAGTTACTGGGGTTTATTCTCTTTAGATATGTGTAAGTTACAGGAAAAAAAAAGTAAAACTTTAAATAGTTTGAGTAATTAACCACAGTAAAAAAAGTGAAGGCAATTGCTGTGCCATGTATTGAACAAAAGGTAAGGATAAAAGTGACAGGATTTATGAATCACCAGCAGTGGAAAGGAACTGTCATAGCAATAGTGCCCATTTTAAACCACAAAAACATAAACATACAGCCTCCATCATTTTTCTCTACCAATTTACGTTATCTCTGTGCCTTTTTTATTATTATTATTTTTTGCTTCTTTTCCTTAGCTGATGAAACTGTCCTTTCATCATTCTGAAATCAAATAAATGGTTAAAATAGATGTTCTGACTTTTACTAGCGATGAATGGCCTCAGCTCTGTGGTGATCTGCCACTCTCATAACCCTTAACAGCTTCACTGATCCTGAAAAACTTCTCATTTTGGGAAGTCATTAGCATGAAAAGATATTTATAAAACACCTGCTACCAACTTTGCAATTAACATCTAATTGTTGACTCAGCATTGTAGGAAGCAACACTACCTCAGCACCTCTCTTTGCAGTGACCTAACCCAAACCACTGCAAAGCCTGAGTGTCCTTTAATATGGACTTTTCTTCAGAAGACTGGTGTAAATAGATGTGGGTATTGCTTAATAAGAGGAACAGTCTTCTTGATACAAGAATGAACTCTATGACAAATCTAGACAGGTGAGGTACATACTCCAGAGTTATCACAACAGTATCCAGCATGTCTGACCATCTTAATGTGAACAAAAAACAATCAGGATTATTGTGATGCTGCCTCACTTGGATGTATACAGTAACACAGAAAAGAATGTCCTGCATTCAACTGGGACATTCAGCAATTCCAGGTTTACGAGGAGTGCAGTTGCAACACTTCTCTGTCAGTCCCTTCTTTTGGATAGGAGACAAAAACGAGGTGTAACTTTTTCCCCTCAGAAAGAGACAGCTATCCTTAAACTTCCTAAGTATATTACCCATAATTATATTATATATAGAAACAATGAATCCTTATTTCTTCCCTGTGAAGAGGCACTTATGCTTTGAATAGTTCATTTTTGGTTTCTTATCATTACCAAAATCAGTGTCCCTAAATGTCAGCTTAAGAAAGCACAGTAGAAACATATCTGCAGCAAAAGCATGTAACCCACAGAGCTCCAGAACATAACTTCAGGAGCAAGTGTGACAATAAAGAGAATTGGGAGACTCGGTTTTTAACATGGAAAACTGCAATAAAAGCAAATGGATTGAAAGTCTAATGGTGGGATGAGAATTACATATTACAGCCCTGGGCATGAAGATCAAGACAGTAACAGCCCACTAAGATTCTTTATCTAGAAAGAATTGCTACAAAAGCGTATCTAAAATGGGGTATTTTTAAGCCAGGCTATTGACAACTCCTCTATAGCACTATCTTTTTCTTCCAGGCCATTTTGATCTAACTACTGTTGACAAAGTATGCACTATTTTCCCTTCAGCTATTCCCATCAATTTTCTTTATATTTCTGGTACATATCTCCATTAAATAATTGGAAATTATCACACCCGCTTGATGCTGTCTACAAAACACTGATACTCCACACCTGCCCAAAGTTAAGCAGCACATTTGCCATGGCATCCACTTTGCCTCAGCTTGCAGCAGTAGGCCCCAGCTCCCAGTGACCAGTTAAAGCAATAGCTGTAGGCATTACAGAAAGCTTCTGACCTTTTGGACACACACCATATTTGAGGAATGAAAAACGAAACTGTCAAAATATCTGTCTCTTTCCTTTGGTCAGACTCAGAAGAATGGAAATTGGGGAACTTTTGCCGTTTAATTATACAAGGGAGTTAAGCGCATGGCATCCTCACCAATTTACCAGTATTTTTAATCAAGTGTTTTGTAACCTCTGTTTTTAATATACATTTCACTGTGGAATAATGAAAAATAATAATAATAATCAGAAGTTAATAAATTTAAGAGCAGGGAGTACTTTTTGATATTGGGTTTGTTTGGGGTTCTTTGCTTTGTTTGCTTTTTAGGTTTTTTTTAAATGAGTTTTTGCTTACTGCTTTTCCAACCTTGGGAATGGACTTCAGCACTAACTGTTGAGTCAGCTGCCCAGAGGCTTGCATGCCACTGGAATACCATTCAGACTCTTCCTCTCTTACTCAAGACAGTCACTGGCAGGGCTTGCATTTACCGTGGTTTCATGATTGTTTAGTCAAGAGGAAAGTTCTTTATTTAAAGAAGTAAACATTCACATCTCTGCTTGTTTGGTCAGCTACTCAATAAAAGTTGCCCTTCACTTGGTCCACAGTTCCCCTCTGATTTAGGCAGAGGACAGTGGCATATGGCACACTCGTGTCAAAGAAATAAGACAAACTTTGGAACTGAACACCAAACTATTACTAGACAAAGGCTAGGAATGAATTTATGTATTTTATTTGTCATCTTTTAACCAATTTCAGATGAACAAGATGAATTAACATGTATTTTGGCAGTCTGAAGATCTGGTAATCTTCATAAAATTAAACAACTAAGTGGCAAAACAACTCTGCCAAACGAGGGGATTGGGGGAGTACAGAGTTATTTATAATGCTCATTTCATCAGGCAGTTCCTACTACATTCAAGGCTGCAGAAATATTTCTAGTTTAATTTAACTGCTTTCAGTTTATCACCTCATTAAGTAGTCGCCTTCTTTTGTAATGAAATCACTTGGCTCTGTTTTTCATTTAAAGACATATTTCTGGAAGTTTTGGACAAATTAATTCTACTCACTTGGAATTCAGAAAAATGGAAAGAATTTTCACTATGTGTTTAATTTTAAAAGCATTTCATCTTAAGATCATATTAAATACAACTTTAAATAGAATACATTTATTAGTGTTATCATCATCACTTTAGGCAGGCAGAATTCTATATTCACTGAACAAGCTTGCTAAGAAGCAGCTACTCACTGGTTTACTCTGTGATGCTCTATTGCAATCACACTATTATTTCCCCCACAGTTTTGACAGTGATCTTGATTTGGAGAATCAGTCAGCAATATACAGGCGAGCGGAGGTTATCTTTATTCGGCAGCGCTGGGTGCATGGGGGATCGCTCCACCAAAGTCATGCACACTGACAGGATTTTTCAGTCCCCTCTTTATACAAGCAACTCATACCTATTCATTAATTTTCCATGAAATCGTTTACATATTCATTACAATTCCAGGAACTCGTTTACATATCTCACTAAACTAGTGACCCTGATTTAAGTCCTTGTCTTTGCCACATTGTATAAATAACAGGAACTTAGGACCAGATAGCCTTTTTAAAGATGACAAATCCAAGGACTTAGCAATTAGTACATCCATCATGTTAGCAATAAGGGTCCTTGGACGTTTCCCAACTTTTAGATAAATATAAGTACGTCATTCATCACTCAGTCTCAATCAAGTAAATAAACTAATTGCATAGTTTTTATTGTCTTCAAGAAATTTTGCATGAGGTCTAAAACCTACACATATGAAAATATATGTATGTTTTTTCCCATGTAATTAAAAGTTAAATTACTTCTATAGATACCAACAATGACTTCACTAAGATATTGAGGAAAGGATACAAACAAAAAAATTATATTCCTTTTCATCTCTTCAAGAAATACCAAGTTTCTTTGAAAGAACTTATTTCAAAGTGTTAACACTGTATATGAAAGCATCAGAAATGAGGACACAACTAGATTTTAGTTGATAGACAGTCATAGCCAGACTATTTGCAATTATGTCTGACAGAACAGCCCAGGTAGTTGAACTTACTGCTTTTTCAGTTTGATTTCTTCTGAAAACATCAGTAAAATCTAACAGGCATTCTAATACATCAAAAGTTTATGAAAATTACTAGCATGGTAAATACAGTGAAACATTTTTTTCAAGACATTTCCAATCTTGTGGTTCAGAACAATAGCAGCAGTTTGCACACGTGTAGTGCTCTAGGACACGTAACATAAAATTACAGCTTTGTTAGCTTTCACTATTTGCCTCATCCTATGAATTGCACCTGCAGAAAGCTGTGCTGCTGGCTGACAAAATTTCTATCATGCAGGTGCTGAAAAATGTATTACAATATGTAACTTAGAGGAACTTGTACCACAAAAAGCCAAAAGTCAATATGGATATCCTGAACTATCATGAACACAAAAGCTGTGCAAGTACTCAAGTTTCAGAAAATTATGCCATGTTATAGAATTAGTAATATTAGTACAGAATGAGAAATAATGGCTGATATAAGATGCATTGCTAGAGACATGATATTTTTTGTTAAAATCATTATAATTCACACACACAGAAAGACAGGAGCAAGGCCAGACCTTTACTTTGTTATTTTAGTCCCCTTGTGCTCCACAATTAAGATTTAACAGCCATGTGATAATTTTAGCAATTCTGAATGGACTGCTGTTGCTATTTTTACAAGTACCATTAGCCTGTTAAAAGTATTGGTATGTAAAATGCGTTCTGCTTATGGTTGCTTCTTTAAATTACTTGAGCAATACAAAGCAATTAGCATTAGAGACCAACTTCTACTGGTGTTTTGGGATTTCTTTCATCACATTTGATCATTTATGGATATAAAGCTAAATACAAACAAAAGGAACATAACTGCTGATATTGAGCTCCTCCTGGAAGGAGAGGGGCAACACAGAAGTGATTATTAAATCTGGGAGAAAATTATTCTTTGCCTAAGGAACATATCACACCTTGGGATATCTGCAAGGTAGCCAGAATTCCAACAAAAATTGATCATTTAACAAATATTGACACAAAACATTATCAGCTCAGAAGCAAAAATGACAGAATATCAAAGATGTTGAAACAGAGCAAGGTCTTAAAAAGACTAGTCAGGATGAGTTTGGTACAATGCTCTGGGTAATGCTCTGTTTGTGTTGAGAAAGGGATGTACTCTGAATAATTAGAAAAGATTCCACTGATGATGTTAAAGTAAAGGAATTCAACACTGATGATGTTAAAGGAATGTACTCTGAATAATTAGAAAAGATAAGGTGGGCACCTGAAGGAGATAAGGGGACCATGAGTCAGGAAATCGTTGAACAAAGAAAGCTAAAAGGTTTACTCCACCTAGATCCCACCTATTACAAATAGAATGATTAGGTGTTGAAATCAAATGAATATGTATGTAAAGATGATGTAACCTCTCAGGAAAACTATATCAATTACCTGACTTCTCACTGAAAACTTGGGAGCTAGTTTGTCTGGTGCAAATCAGCTAGCTCCCCAATGTTGCACAAAATAAATACCTTTGCTGCTTAAAGATAAAATTCATCTCTGCACAGTTACTCTGCCATTTTGGCATCAATGTGAAATTTGGGATTGTTTTTTGTTTGGTTGATTTTCTAATACTGTTTTTTAGAATGTTTACCAGGACGTTTTCCCCTTGTACTGAGAAGACGAACAGCCTTTTCTGCCCTGCAATCTGGTCAATTCTTTCAGTCTACTGGCAAACATTCTCCACTCCCCCTGCCCTGCTGTACCTCTCCATTCTCCTGCTTTCTTCCCAGTATTTGATGCTACATATCATGTAGACTTAGAACTCCGTACATTCCATTTGATCATTATTTATCTTTTCCTTATTACTTTTCCTCCACATCTACTCAAGATTCCTGGACTTTCCGATAAGGCAGGGCTTTAAGCTGCTGTCACAGTGACAAGCAAAGGATTTTCCTTGATCTCTAAGCACTGACAAATAAAAATGAAAATAACTCAGCCCATAAGGCAATGGTAGAGCATGACAGTTTCTCAAGGGATGATGTTCTGCCACATACCTTAACTGATTATGGTGTCCCATAGTAGAAGGGTGCCATATCGGTAGCAGCAGGACTACCAGACCATTCTCTCAAGCCACTATTTCAAACAGGAAGGTTGCCAGTTCAGCAAATAACAGGACTGAATCTGAGATTGCAATTTAAAAAAATCGAAATCACCATTTAGATTGTACCTAGCACTCTAGTCTCAGTAGCAGCTGAACAGTATATCACATTCAAATATGTAGAATATTCTAAGGCATTAGTTTACCAAACCCACAAGGTGATGTTAAACAGATATACATTTCAAGAGATTATTCTACAAAATATATCAGCCCTTAACTACCTTGATCTGCTTATTAACACTTCAGAAGTGGCCAACAAATTCAAGGACTACCACAATCTTAAAAAACTCACCAGTCACCAACTAAGACGTATGAAGCTATACATCTACATGTTCTACAAGCTACTGCATCAGCAATACAGGTATATACCAGCTGTACTCGTATTTTTGCAATATTAAGGTTTTATGAGCAAGAATATTGTTTTACAAATTTAAAATTAAACCTCCCACCATCTCTTGTGTAGACACTTAAGTTTTCCTTAAGCACCTTACTTCCTCCCCTGTAAAGAGTAACACTTTTTGCCAACTCCAGTTTGCCCTTTGTGATCTAATTAATATTTACTAAACTACTTCTTTTGCTTTTTATGTACATTTCCAGCTCAAGATTATGTGGATGCCATTGGTCTTTTCTCATCTTTGGGGAAATAATTTCAAAATTTAGGCTTATAGTACAGATTTCCTCTGTCCAAGTACCAGTCTTGACAAATTTTGGTTTGAGCTACCATGACCATTCTAATTCACTGTTTCATATCAGGGCAGGGCTTAAACAATTCAGTCCACCAGCTAAAGGCCTGGATCCCCACTAAATCATTCTTATTACACACACTTCAGTTTGGCCAGAATAAAAAAACTGCTCCTTTTTATAGTCATGCTGCTAACAAATTAGTAACTTCTCTCAATAGTCTTTTGCAAACCAAAACGTATTATTGGACCAAAACACTTCTTATTCCATGAGAACCTGCCTCTAAGTTGTATTTCCTTCTACTTACTATGATAATTAGCAATGAAAATTTCTACCTACTATATAGAACATCATTCATCATAGCACAGGGTTATGCCCTTAATTTGTTGCTTCATCTACCCACTCTACTTAAGGATGTTATTCACAGCCTACAATAATTATTTTCTCCTTGTCATGCATACTGACAGCATTTGTAACTTTCCACAACGTATTCTGAATTCAAAATTATACCAGAAATCTCTGCTTGTATTTCTGCTGAAGACACAGAAGCTTTTTACTGTCAAAATGCATGCAGTGAGTTACTGGATTCCACACATTAAATAAAGCAAAACTTTGTCTTTTACCTGATGCATAGTGAGTATTTCAATGAACTGAGCACTGCTGGAAAAACATACCCTCCTTTTTGGTTGACTCAAAACAACATTTCAAGTACTTATCTTTGTGTAGTTTAAATGCATACTTTTCAAAAGAACGATCAATAGCATGACCCCAAAAGCAGAAATCTGTTCCTGCTGAGACACTATCCAGAATTTCAAGTTGGTCACATCAGTAGCGACTCTACTAGAAATAGAGCATGTTAGTCAGGGAGTCACCAGTTAGTAATAGTTTTGTAATTAATGTACAGAAATATCTACCAACACACACACTTTTAGGCAAAATGTTTAAACACTGTGCTTGAGTGGCATGACAACAATGTTTACTGTTCTGAAATACAGCCTGTGCTCTGATACATAAAAATTAAAAAAAAAAAAAAATCTTCTGTCTCAGTCTTCACTTCTGAAGAACACCTAATACTAGGACAAAGTGATACACAAGCAGAAGACTACTGCTGAGTTTTTGAAGATTGTTTTCTTTAGGTAAAGGATGTCAGGAATCCTTCAGTGAAAAGATGAGGTTTCAAGCTTGAATGATACATCTAACAGATTTATTTTAGTTTAAAAAAACCAACAACCACTAATTAAAAACCCCAAAACATTAGTCAAACTATTAGCAAAGAAAACAAACCTTCCGTGTTTGTTTTGTTTTGTTTAAAAGCTGTTCTGTTATTAAGTTTTTTCTACTTCGCAGATAGCGAGTGCCTGCAGTGTTATGTAAGGGAAACTGTTCTGCAAAAAGACACCAGGTTGTCATCAATGCAATTGGCAGCAAAGTTTGACAGACTGAATTCCTTCCTTGAAGTTATATTAATCATGCATACTGTATCACGCAATTTGGTTTTTCCGGACTTCAAGTGTGTTCACAGTATTACATATGCTTTACTGACTTTCTAACACTTAGCTTATTGGCAAGAATGTTCAATGGAGTCTTAACTTACTAGCAAATGTTCTTGAAAAGAAAATTTGTATTTTGTACCTGTACCAGAATCCTGACAGTAGGAGTTATGTTCATCCCAGGAAGGAATGCAAGCATACCAGCCTGTAACCAGACACTATTATCAAAAAAGCTATTGTTAACTAGTGACAAGAATAACAAACTAACACCTAGAAAGGCAGAAGCAAAGACTGTTTAATATATTACAATTGTTAATATGTTTTCACTGACAGTTTACAAGTTAAAAGGAAGCTATCCAAAAGTTACCTAACTCCATTTAGAACTTGTTTCAGTTATTTATTCAGCTATGACCAACTTTAAGACTGTTAATTAACAATGATACATTCCATATGAGACTGTTGTCATCTGCAAGTATTCTTACTGCTAAGTAAGCAACTATTAGGTATGCTAAGTCAGAATAAAAAGCTTGTATTATAGGTGTGCAATTACAGAAACAACTTCTAAACAACTGTTACCACCATACTTATACACATCACAGTATTTTATGAAAATCTCCATCAAATAGAACAACAGCACCTATCAACATTTTTGCTTATCAAAACAACATAGGCATGAAGGACATTTCTTGTGGAATGAAAGCATGAATCCATTATTATAGTTTTATTATAGTTGTTCTTTAGTTCTTGTTTAAACCTAGCTTGGATATATCAACATAAGCTACGGATCCTTTCTTTCCAAAGTTGAGTTTTTTATATATATATAACAATCTCCATTATGAGATTGCTGGACACTTTCATGATCCAGAATAAATTTAAAACAAGGTTCACTACAGCTTAACTAAAGCTGGACATGAAAGGCCACAGAAAAAAAATTACTCTTAACTTCAGTTTCCAGAGTTTACTATAACACTCTCCCTCCAATCCCAAATGAAGCACCACAGCTGTACAAGTAAAGAAACTTCTGCTGGACCACACAAGCTCCTTGAACAATCAGTGCACATGACAGAATAGAAAGACTGTTCTTCATGTGTCTCTGAAAAGTAAAGGTATAAAGACATTTACTTCTGCACAGTTATAAAAGGATCATCAGCTGTACCTGTCAAAGGAAACAATAGGTTTTGTCCCAGATTTTCCAGAGTTTTATTAGCTCTAGGAATTTATTATTTGCACGCTGCAGATGGATGATATTGTAATTAGTTATGACAGGCAGAGCAGAAAGGTCAGACAGACTGCTCAGGCGAAGGTAGACTTCTGGAGAAAGAGATAGAGATTAAAAACCAGGGGGAAGTAACAGCCCACCCAGTGAGATCTTCTAAAGCACCCAACTGATCCTGGAATGTGAATCCATTTTATTTCCCAATAAAATTGATGGAAATAAACTCTCTAATCCTTAACTTCTACAACAATAAAACTGGCTTTTACAAAGATAAGCTCAAAGAACTTTCATTGCTTTCAGAAAAAAAAAAAAAAAAAGTAGTCCATTTTAGATTATTTTTCCTCTTTAAAGTTCAATCCAAAAAACTGAAAAAGGTAGTCCAAATGGACACAGCATGAGAAAATTTCTTTCACTGAAATACATACATGTTCACAGTATGCTCACAGAAGCTGATGGTGGCATGACCAAAAACTCTGCTACTGCTTTTCTTTATGCTATTCCTCTGCTTTTTTTCTGTATTTGAGAACAGATTAATTTTTAGGTGAAAAAACCCACACCACCTATTTTGATATTCTTGTGCAACAAAAACTGCAAAAACAATGCAAGAAAGTAAGAGAGAAACTAAAAAATGGATGTAATTAAAATGTAAGATGAAAAATTAATAATTTGAAATTAAAATAATTAACATTTAAATTAGCAGTGGTTTCTAATAAACTTTCTACTACAGAATTTTACATAAGAACCACTTAATCTAATCAATAAGTTTTTATGCTATTAAAATTAATTTTAGAAGTCAGTAGATAGTCACAATATAGAGTTATAAAGTATGCATACTTTATAACTATATATGTATACTACTATTCATACATCCCACTGAACACAAAAGGCTCAGCAAGACACACAGAGAACTTGCTCATTTTCATTTTAATTCATCTCAACTGGTCAAAGGCATTTCCCAGTCATTGCAGGCAGTGCCATCTGTAATGGGACTGGACTGAGGAGCTCTAACCTCGTTCTATGGCAGTTCCTATCACTAAAGGATTTCTAGAGGAGGAACGGGAACCCAGTTGTTCCTGATTTACAAGGTGGTTTAATTGTTAGCATAAGATGTACTGTTTCTGCTTCAGTGACCAAGCATTTTCAAACTGGAACACCACCAAAAGGTTGGGGAATATTTGTTAGTACACCTAACAACAAAAAGATTTGGTAATACTGTCCTGGGAGATTATGAAGGAGGAAACGCAACAGTTCTCATGTTTTCGGAGGGATACCTTAAATACTCAACCTTTGAACCAGAGACACTGTATCAGAACACTTATTACGTTAATTTAACACTTCCCTTTTTGATTGGTGCTCAGAACCTAAGTATTTTAACTTTCTTCCAGGTGGTTTTATTTTCAAAGAAACATTTATGGCACTCCTCTTACCATACTAAGCTATTTTATGTGGTAACTCAAAGTAAGTATCTTACATACAGAATCTGTGACTATCCTTATTGAATTTGCGAATTCCTGTTTCTTCAGTCTATGTGCTTCTGGTCATTCACTTCAAATTCCAAAAGTCACCCCTTCTCAGTACCACCATTAACTAACTACAGGGGGCTTAGGCAACATTCAGGACTACACTCCACCCCCTGCCCCCCCTCCCATTTTATTATAGTCAATAGTAAACACACACACACAAGATAAAACAATACTGTTAGCTACACATAATAGCAATTTTGGGCACCTGTAGAAAGAATTATCAACATATTAAGCAACCATCTCCTTTAATTGAATTTTGCATTTCATGACTTCTTTAATTTCCATTGGGTAATAAACTGATCATTTGCACTGCAGCACCCAAAGAAATACTTATGTTTTAATGTAAAGTGTTGCAAAGACCATTTAAGCTTCCAATGGGTAAATACATTTGTACAAAAGAAGGGGAGATTCAGGACTGAAGAGACCAAAATTAGTTCTGCTATATGGCTGTGTCATGTTCAAAATATATATTTAATTAAATTTCAGTGAGTCAATACATCTTTTATCATTAAGTCTGCATGCAGTCTCATCTGTAAACCACAGAACTTTTGTAGGTCTATTGAAAACAAATAATATTAAATTCAAAATTAATTGAAGTCCTAAGGCTCTAAGTTCCCTCTTAGATTAAATCAAAAATTAAAACTTCAGGGAGCCTGAACGTCTGGTTCTAGTGACACAACACCTAGTCGATATCTATCTTTTCAATTTGCTAGCAGAGCTTGCATTCTACCTCAGTGTTTAGTAGTTTCAATATAAAAGGCCAAAGCAATGAGGCTGCTTTGTAAAGCAGGCTTTGCATCTCTACATGCCTTGATCCATGCAGATCACTTTGACCATCAACAAATCAAATGATTAATGTATTAATACTTCTCTTTCATTAAAATACTTGTTTGGGGTTTTGTTTGGTTTGGGTTTTTTGGGGGTGGGGGGGTGGGTTGGGGGGGAAGATGAATTTCAGGTGGTGTTAAATAAGCTTATGGTACCAAAAAAGCTTGACACAGATGCAGATGTAAGGTTGCTGCCTGAAGTAAGTTTAATCACGGTAGCAGAAACACTAAAAGTTACATGCACATTTCAGCTGCACATCACTGTTTTCATAAAGTACTAAAAGCCAAGGCAAGGCACCCAGCTCATGGCTCCTCCCCTTTCCAGAGGGGCTGCAGTTCCACAGGCTGGTGGGAATGACTGCCTTGCCATCTTCACACTTCCAACACACAGCTTTCTCTGAACTTCACTCACACACGTGTGCACACACAGAGTGTGAAAATTCTCAATACATATGTAAGTAAACATAAATTGAAAAGATATGTAAATAAAAGAAAATTACAATTACTAGTAAAGCTGATGTAGATGGTAGTAACAGTTTCTAATTAACTTTTTTCTGGGAAAAAAAAAAACAAAAACAAAAAAACCCAGACTGATTTTCTAAGCCTCCTGTTTGTGTTCAGTTATGTATATAGCAAAGAAATTCAATAGTAGCATGTTTTATACCAAAGCCAAGGGAAGTTTTTTAAAAAAATAATAATGGCTTTAATATGCCACCTTCCTCTAGGTTTACTTCTGTTTAAAATTGATTTGTGCTTTCTGTGATATGTGTAATTATCTAATATACTTTTTTGTCATGAAAATTGACAGATGTTGTTACTGTCGACAGTTCTGATCACTAGCAACAAGCCTTGTGTGACCTTTTAGCTACTTTGAGGAACTCAACTACCACAGAACAATGACCTAATGGAATACACATGTACCTAGGTTTTACTGTTTCTGAATGCTGTCAAATCAGTAAAGAGTTAACACTCAAAAACTATAGTCATACAGACTATGGGGAACTACCTTTCTACATAGGCTTGGACAAGTCCGTTTTGTTGTCCTTCAGCCTGCCATATGTGACATACAGCAAAATAATACATATCTGACTGACACACTAAATATCTAGGGATGAAAACATGACAGAAGAGCAAAGTCTTCCCATGCTTTTAACTTGGTTGTTTCCCAGCCATGATGATAAACTGTTATGGAAGCAGAAAAATGAGAGACAGAGAGGTGGAAAGAAGTGTTTTGCCCACTTAGTCTGATGTATAGATGACAATTGACTCAAATCACACTGAATCACCACAAACAAACAAAAAAACAACATGCACACCAAAAAGCAAAATCAAAAAGCCAAAAAAAAACACCCCACTGCAAATCAAAACCCACACCAATCAGTCCTGCACCACAGAAGAGCTAGACAGGGTGTGGGGGGGGAAGCAACAAAATTCTACGTTTCTTGCTTTTAGTAATTACTTAAAGGCAGAAGGTTTTTCTTTCATAAGTTTCTAAGTTTTGTAAAGTACAAAGCAGTATTTCAACTAAAATGTCTACATTGACATATAGAAGAACACACATGTTTACCTTCAAATGCCCTAAATGCATTGAGGTACACAAATATATTGTTTTCTATAGACATGTCACATGACTTAAAAATGAGGTTTGTGGAGTGCAATAAAATGACCTCATACACATTTAAATGTACATTTTCAAATACATGTACAAATGGAAGTTCTACAGCGGTGCCTAAATATCAGATGAAAAAACACATACTCTATCTTATGCAAATAAAAGGAGCATTTCCCACAATTATGTGAAATTAAGAGTATCACTTGGCTTTTATAGAGCAATAGACCTCAGTGGACTTCACGGGCTTTTTTATTTGCTTTAAACAGGGAACAGCTCTGACCTTCTGCAGCAGACAGGAACTTTCTGAAAGGATATGCTCATTAGCTTTCTCATTTGGGAGTGTTAGGATTTTAAGTCTATAGTAAATGTACTACTTCCCATAAAAATCACCAGAAAAGGTTTTTTCCAAAGTATGTTTTCTTCTAAAGTTTCCCTTTGGTGTCCACACACACCTGTTTGAGTTACTCACAAATGTGGAAGTGATGGCTATGAATTATTTCTTTTGAAAACTACCACATTGAGAATCATGAAGAGATTCAGAACAAATATGGAGGCTATGTGCTCAGGGAAAAAAAAAAATCAAGACTAGAAGAGGACAATAGGTATTTAAAGGAAGATTAATTTTCCTTCATATTATAATATGCAAAATGATTCATAACAGTTATTATCAAAACACAGACGTTTTTATTCATGGCAGATGTTCTGCCTAAACTTAGCTTAAGTTAAATGCATTCAAACTTTCTTACTTCATTTCTAGATTAGAGTAATTAAGAGGAATTCAACCTTTTAACAGAGTAACTTCAATGGTATTAAATAATAATAGTTAAAAAATAATAATATTTTGGACTTCGCAGATTTTAGGGCTTATTTAGCCTTTATGGCTCATTTCTTTCTACTCTTAATTTGCTGTTTATACAAATAAGTGTGACCAAGTTTCCTCTCTATTTCACCATTACCTTTTACACATAGTCTATGGGTACTCAAAGCAAGATTTTTCAGTTTCCTCTAAACTCTAATGTACACACATTTGTCTACAACAGGATGTAATAAAAATCACATCACTACACATTCACAGTTTATACATTCAAATCAGCATTTCTTCAATACTGAAAACATGATAAGTTAAATACATGATATTTCCACATAATTTTTACTGTAGGTCCTTACTCTGTGTCCATTTGATTCTGCATAAAAGCTCCACATAGTTCAAAAGCACGAGATGAAACCCAGACAATATTTTTGTAATGCTATCTCATTTATGTTCCCTCTATTAACCATTTAGTTGGGAAATAACCGAATTACCATAATGGAACATGGTGTTTTCTGTAATTGTATATTGTGCAAGCACTTTGCACAGGCTTTAGCTCTTCCATTCTGATACCCTATCTGTGGAAAAAAGATCATTAAGTAACCGCACTCTTTGTTGATTAGCCTCCGTCACTTAAAAGATTGAAGAACAATTTCTAATGTAATCTAAGAGAGCAAGACAATCTTTTTACTTGGTTTCCTCAAATTAGATGATGTCTACTCTTGATAAAAACCTTACAACAACTTAGACTACCTGGGTCACTTAACAGGTGATGAAAAACCCAGGCTGGCTAAGTTACCAGTAAGAATACCAGACTAGCTCACATGATGTTGGTCTTTACTATTTAAAGAAAACCCGAAGAAACCAATCGTACAATACGCTCAGGTTTAGTTTGCAGATGAACTCATCTGCCATACACTGATCTGCTATGTTAGGGTATTAGATGTGCATTACAAATCACAGTGCTCTGGGGACTTGGGGGGTCTTTTATTCTTGCTTCAAAAGTATGGAAGATAAGCCTGCCTGGGTAGTATGGAACTTCGCTTGGTCTGCAACAAAGCACTATCTAGAAAAATATGCTACAGAAAATTGTGTATTTACTGCTTTGAAGCCATAGCTAGAAACATTTATTCAGTGTATTTTTTATTGGTAAAACAGTGTCATGGCTTACAAGTGTAACCACTAGACTGACAGAACAGAGTGATGCTGATCTGACCCTGTACTTGAAAAAAACACCTTCCTTATTCAAATTCCCTGAACCATTTTTTCCCTCTCCTAGTACTAATGGTGCCATAAAACTGTCACCAATATGCCTTATTGCAGTGGGGTGCTTTTTTTTTTTTTTTTATTTAAAACTGCTTGCTTTCTTTACCGAATAGGTTGTACCTTACTTGTAATAATCAGCAACCCTTAAGCTAAACAAAAGTTTTACATTAATATTTGATACAAACTCAGCAATGAATTTATCACAATATAAGAAATATTGATCCTGCATCTTTATCTTGGATGAATTTCACTAGGACTTACTTTTTTGGTAACTACTTCTTGAAAGTTTAATTTCAGCTGAATGATCCTTAATATTCAAATTAATCTAAGAGCATCTACTTAGCTGGCAATATGTTAAAGGAACGAGAGACAGTATATATTACAGGAATCTAGATATCAACATCTACAGAAGAGGTTTAAAATACGATTTATGTTCAAGATTCAAAGAAAACTTTAGCTAACATTTAATTGTATATTATGAATTTGTTTTTCTGGAATGGAACTGTTCTGTTACAATGTGAGAAAATGTTCATCAGGCTTCCAAGTCCAAAAGTCTTAGTACTTTGAGGTTTCCAGAAACTACAGAAGAAAAATGCTATTCCATATACACCAGTTACTAAAAAACAAATTGGTACACATTTGTTGTAACTTAGAGAATGCATTTCTGGGAAGGTTGGACCGACATACATCATGAGAAAAATTCACAGCCAAATGCTATTAGAAACCTGACCCAAAACATCAGAATTATAATCCATCCTAAAATAAAATAGGAATTTGGCTACACCTAAAACACATTGGCTTTTAAATATAGTCAATACAAAAATAAATTTATAGAAGAAACTTTGAAGGCTTTTTATGTTACAAGAAAGTTTTTACATCAGCCTGTCTGTACAAACTGTTTAACTGTCATCAGTGTCTCAAGGATAGAAGTTAGCTGAAAAATTCAGATCTGGCTGGTCAGGGCCATTAAGACCTATGCCACCCAGGGTTCTGACAGTGGACAAAGGACTTATTTAAGAAAATAAATGCTCTCCTATAGGCCCATAATTTTTGTGCTAGAAGATACACTCACAAAAAAAGAAAAATTTTAAAAAAAGGAATGTCTTGGCTTAGCATCAGAAGAAATCACATTAATTGGAAGACCTCAGCTCCTCAGAATCCTGATCAGCCACATAAAGATTTAAGTATACAGAATCACAGCATTCTTTCTGGGGACTGAATTACTCTTTGAAGTAACACTGCTTTGCACTGAAGAGAACAAAGTTTTCTCGAATACCCTTAGACATAACATGTTTTTATGACCATTCATCAGTGAAAACAATAAATACATCGATCAGGCCTCGTGCTGGGAAAAAATAACTTTAAAAAAATCACTCAGTCCTGGATATGGCTGGATGCCCCCACTTATGCATATACAAAGATGGTGCAGAACCAACGTCTGGGATTTCTGTGGAATGTCCTGGGCAGACCCTTGCCTTCGCATAATGTTCTTGGTGCTTATTACAGTCAGATACTGGCATACCTTGATCCTGCTGAGAGCACAGAAGCAAGGGAACAGTTTCTTTGAGTCATCATTGGCTGTCTCCAGAGACCCAGAAGAGTTGCCTGCAATGTGTCTGGGTCTACGTCTGGCTAAAGATGTTACCCTTTTCAAAAGGAAAGTCAATGACAATTACAGCCAAGCACACTTTTTTTTTTTTTTTTTTCTATAACAAATTAGCAAATGCTGGTCATCTGGATTACAGAAGAATCAGATTAAGAAAAATCCACCAATATCTTTCAGTAGTGAATAGACCAATTAATCTTTCAATCCATGCAAATTCTTTCTTGCTTTTCATCTTAAATCTTTATTTCTTCATGTGACTGCACTACACAACAACAAAACACAGTTTTGCAAGGTATACGTGATGATGGAGGGGGGCGTGTGCATGTGAAGAAATACAGATATCACACATCTCATTTGAATTTGATCTAGGAGTGATATAGCAATATCCAGTCCAAAGTTTGGAATGAGGCATGTGGGGATATCAACATTAGGACCAATGAAATTCCTTATGGTAGTATTAAAAGCAGAAAAACAGATACATTCTCAGAATAGTTCCAGCTTACCAAAAGAGCCAAACTGTTACTTGCATGCTACTGGACTTGAAATAATGCTAGGACTTGATTTTTTTTTTTTTTTTCCTCTTATGCTTACAATTCATAGCTTTTAAATGCAGGTTCATAGGTGAAATTTTGCATTTACAACCAAACAGCTAATTCTCCTGATCTGTATCAAGATTTCAACTTATTCAAAGAAGACTAACTCGGATAAAGTCCTGTTTAAATGCAATAGAAATCAATAAATGCTGACTATACTGGGCAAGGTAGTCTTTTCAGTTTTCCTTTACATACCAAGACAAACCAGTTACATGAAATATGTCTAGCTGTATTTAGTTTATGACATAAAATAATTTGTACAGTGTATGAGTTACTCATGTCTATTTAAAAAGTAGTAACACTACACAGAATGGCAAAAAAACCCCAAACAATAACCCATTAAAGATTTTATTTTCACTTCCTCAGCTGTGAAGAACAGGCAAGTTATTTTCGAGCATTTTTGCACCATCCTGTAGTCCTTGGAAGGCATGAGGCAAATGCTGCAGTTCAGTATTACTCATTCCCTTTGTGTAATACAGACAGTAGGCTATGGAGGGAAGGGAAAGAAAAGAACAGCCACCTAACAAAAGCTCAGTACACAACCCCTGGAATTACAGTTCTAGCAGCTCTTAACCAGCCCCACGATCAGATGAGTCGTTAATGCGGCAACCTGCCACTTACCCCTTTCTTTCACTGGTCCTACACTGAAAGAACTCCCATCTAAAGAATCTGTCCCTATGACTGCCTAAATCAAAACAAGATTATGATGGGAATCCGTTTGAATTGTTAGAAGCATATTCTCTTTATTTATAAGTGTATTGTAAAGGATAAGTTCCAACTGTGTGAGATGCCTTAAAACACACTCCACCACCACTAGGTACTGGCTAACAAACAGGTCGTAAACACCATTTAAGAATCCCATTTTCAAAGACTTGGCAAATGCAGCAGAAGCTGCCTGGAATCTGCTCAGTAGCATTAGTTTGTAGCTGGAATTTGTAAACTTACTCCTTGCTACATGGTATCATGCCAAACTGAAGACAGTCATTTGTTTTTCTCTAATGGTAAAATGATTTGATCTTTATATTCAGCAATACCTTACTCAGCAAGAGCTGTCACTGTAATCAACACACCAACATTCACAGCGAAGTACCACACAGAGGCTAACAGCACCAGATTCTGGTTGTGAGTGAGGGTTGAAAAGGAGCTTCAGGAAATTCAACACTGAGGTATAGCCTTTTTTTTTCTGCTCCACCCCCCACCCCCAACTCCTTAAAGAGCATGCCTGCCTCTCATTAAGAGTGTCTAGGAGTTACGAGCACCCACACTGAGATTAGAATATACCCCTAAATCCACAAATTCTTCAAGTAATGAACTGTAATGTGAAAGGGGACAACAAGGGAAAGGTAGGAGCTAGAAGTGATTGGACAAAAGTTTGCCATAACAACCCCTGCTTAGCAAATTCTCTGCCAAGCAATTTATATCCACAAGAGGTACATTCCATTCCCTTAGCCTCCAGTGTCTTTTAAAGTTGAAACTTCTTTCTTGCTGCAGTTTATGGCACATTTTTACTATGTGTACTTAGGAAGCAAGCAAGGCTGACTAAACAGATTTCCTCGATGACCTTTACTACTGCCAGCTGAAAACAATTTAGTCCATTTTAAGTCATTTGAGAGCACTGTAAACATTATCCAAGGGGCTTAGGAATGACCGTCTAAACCATGACCTTTCAAGCTGACAGATGACAAAAAATTCTCCACTTTAAACCATTTAAAAAGATATGATAAAGGTCTCTTATCCCACTGAAACAGAAAGGAATTTTCCTTTTACCACTACAGAATAAAGATGCTTTTTGTTCTATTTAAGAAATGAGGGGGTTTTTTTGAAAGGGGCAATGAAAAATGTGAGAAATAACCTGAAGTACTCGGGTCCTTTCTCTCTTGATTAAAACCTCACTCCATCCGACTAATGTTAAGTAAAAACTGAAACAAAAAAGGGTAAGCAACCAACCGAGAGAGTGAGACCACGCATCAATGAAAAACCTTACACTGGAAATACTTGGTTGGAAATTAAAAGAGGAGGAAAGAAACTTTATCAAAGCCACTTTTATTAAAATATCGTATACGTACCATTTTTTAACTCATTCATACTCAAGGGAAACTAAACATAACTATCTTGTCATTCTGTTACACTGGAAGTTAAGGTAGTGATCAGTATATCCAGAGGTGCAACCCAAAAACTACTAGGTTGTGCTGTATTTTAAAATTAAAAGTCAGAAAGTTTGTGATGCTGGCTGTGTCTTGGTCCCCTAGTAGTACTCTTTGCTCTAATAGTATACTTACTCCAAAAAGACTACTTCTGTCTCTCTCCCACTGATAAACAAACCACATTCTTGGCACATTTTTGAGACAATGACTGCATTTTAAACTCCTGTGAAAATGCAATGAGTACACAATATCTTAGGTGTAGGACTTTTTGGGCTTCATGACTGCTTACACATATCTGTTCTAGAATTTCAACCACACAGATGTTCAGAGTCTGGTTTCTCTTGTCATAGAAAGATAAAAGGTGAGGTACATTTTACACCTCAAGTCTTGTCCTTAGTGCACTACAGACACCTAGATCTTGCCCTAATCTCTCAGTAGGACCACTGGGCTTGGACAGTCACTAAAGAACCCAGGATTATTTATCCTCACTCAGACCTTTCCTACACTCCACAACTTCCCTAGAACTGGCCCTCCTAGCTCCTACGCTGGTAAAGTGGAGAAAAAACCACATGCTTTCACATCTCAGATTTGGCTGACTGGTACAGGAAATTGTTTTAAGACAGAGATATGCAAGTGACTCATCAAGGAATCCCATTTACAGTATCAGTCCAGGTTTACTTTAATTCATAATCAATTAAAAAAGTATGCTATACCATCAAATTAAGGCATCTTGTTACTCCTGTGAACTAACCACAGCACATACTTCGCATGTTTCAAAATGCTGTTAAATACTTGAATTTACTACCAAATTGATGACTGATACATTAGAATTATTTAGGCTCAAAAAGGGAACTGAAGAGCCTAACACAGATTTAGCTAATATCTAAGTAGAACAGAGAACATAAGCCTGCAATGACTATGCACAAGCTCTTCTCAAGTAAAATCTTGAGGGCAAAGCAAACCAACAGGTGGCAGGATCAAAACAAACAAAAGATTATTTCTTCACAGGTAATTTTAATCTATAATAAGGAGACCAATGAGACAATCTTCAGAAGTAGGAATGGCATCATGTGCAATATCTACGTGCACTATCACAAATATAACAATTCATATAGAGAATATTCTGCACAACTCTGTACAGATGCAAGGGAGAATAAATCCAAGAAATCCTTCTGGAAAAGCCAAACAGTGCTCCTCAACATGAATATGAAACTTTTCAAATGCCCATTCATCGCATGGAATATACATGTATAACTAGTATAGCTTCCCTGACTGCTGCTTTCTTATAGGATAGGAACTCAGTCATGCTCCATTACTGGAGTTAGTGTTTAGTCAAGACTCTGCTCTAGACAGATTTATATTATCTGCATAAAAATGAGGGCCAACAAGTAGTAGTATCAAAAGTTCATCAGAACTGTAGCATCAAACACTTCAGTCCTCCTTCAAGTATGTTGGAAATACGTCTGCAAAGCCAAGTGTTTTCTTTTGTGACTTAAGTAATCGGTAATTTAATAATACTTACTCTCACCACCAACACCCCTTTCATTTTTTACATGTTACTGATGCACAAAGTCTAACTGGTCGCCTTTCACATCCAGCTAAGGGATGCTGCTCTCCAGGTAAGATCTTTAAATCAAGACAATTCTATTGTGGGAAAAACCCCTACATTTTGGTATTTTGGCTACTTCAGAGCACAGGAACATGCTGCTCATGAACCCATATCTATGCAGAAGAAGGCTTGACATTACAGAAGAATCAGAAATTATCCAGAAAAAGAAACATACAATATATGATTCCATTTCATTATTATATGCTCAACAGACTTGAAATGCATGTGTATGATGTTCTTAATACCTCATTAAAAAACCTCCAAAGGTCAGATTCAGTGCCTAGTTGAGCTAGTATGAATTCTGACAGGAATATCAGTAGAAATGGAAGCACAGCACTTCTAAAGCATAAAATGGATCCAACATACAAAAGAGGAGATAATAAGTGGCATGCTTTTCTGCTTGAGGACACAAAGAATAAGACAGTTAAAATACAGAAGTCAGAAATCCTAGAAGTTTCACTTGGAAATGATGAAAAATGTCTCAACTTGAGAGAAAAGGGGACAGATGATGCTGCACTTTGAATCATCTTCTCATCGAATCAAACACAGTAATGACAAACAGACACAAAGGATAAGTGCCCAAACACAGCATTCAAGCACTTCCAGGACAAACTGTCCCCTGAGAGATATCTGGAGGATTTTTGCTTTTCCTTATGTTTTGGCAATGCTAACATACTTGTGTCATTGGACTGAATTCTCTTCAGCCATGCCCAGATAACATAGTAATTTCCTCATAGCGTCGCTGCATAGCCATTACACTAATCTTCTGCCAAATAGAGAGAGCAGAACCACCAGAGCTGGACCAGTTTCAGCATGCAAATCCCTGCTCACTATTACCTCCACACACACTGAAAGGTTAACTGTTTCTCTTTCTCTGAAATTTGAAAATGTTAGAACTGTCGTCTTGGGCACCTGCAGTGCCAGAAATCATAAAAGAACTCTTGAAGTGGGGAAAAAGTTTTTCTGAAAATAAATCTAAATATTGCCTTTTGAATTTGACATGTGTCAATGCTAGGGTAAGAAATTATAAAGCAAGTAAGCAAATCAGCTGAATCGTTCCTAGGAATTACTCCGAAACCCCCATCCTTTGTGGTGCCATGTTAGTACCCCACCTCAGCAGTAGTTTCTGTGTGTTTTTTGTGTACTGGCAGATGTGGCATTGCAGCAGCCTACTTAAAACATGCTAAAAACTGACACTGTTTTTTTGTAATCTTGACAGCACAGAACTATGTCCATCAAAAGGAAGATGCATCCTTTTTTGGCAAGGACCAAAGACATTCAGTGAAAAAAAAGCAGAATACCCAAGAAAACACAATAGCTAAAACGTAGTTCACATTTTTCCTAATAGTTATAAATTACAATGACTACTTTTTTTAGTTCTATCACTGTAATATTGTACAGACTTTTCTTGTTTCCAAAGATTCTTAATTATGTAATGAAAGAAAAAGTTATCTTTAATTTCTTCACTGTTTTTACACTATTCCCTAAAAATACAAATATGCAAGTCAACATTCAGGTTTACAGCATTTGAATTGCCAGGGCTGGAGAGGCACATAAATTCAACAACAAATTGGTAACCCTTTGGCACTTTTGATACAATAAGTTGCAAAAAGGAATCTCAAGATATTAAACAAACTTAGGCATTGATAAATCCCTTTCTAGTCAAGTAGTTTCCCAGATTCTTGTTTTCTTCTGTAGGCTATATTTCAGTTTTATATAATCAGTAGCTTGTACTTCCATTCTTGATGCTAAATTGAATAATTCAGTACAGAAGTAATCCCAGATGTCCATTCAACTAAAATAAAAGTTTCCAGTTATGCACTACATGGTTTTATTTACATATTCTGAGACTGTTTAGCAAATATCATAACCATAAAAATCAGACTCCCTGTTTTATCCTTTAAAAAAACCCTACTTCAACTATTTACATTACCAAAGATTTCCAAAATTACTATGCAAGCCCAGGTCAAGCTTAGCCAAAGATAAAGTGACATGAAAATAGCTGAACAGTTATGCTTTCACACAGAACTAACATTAGACTCACAGCCCAAGACAGGCTAATGCATGATTGCGTCCTTCCTTTCACCTGAAAAAATGGATCGTGTGTACCACTATATAATCTACAGTAGCAGAACCACAGGACTGTTGCTCTTAATCCTTCCAAAATATGCCCTGGTTTACATAGCCCAGTTTTTCAGCTCTGAAAAGCTTACACTGCACAAATGCAGGGAGACTGAAGGACAGTAACCTTTGTTACAGGCTAAGGAGTGGAAGAGTATAGCCTCAGCCACTGGATCTCTAGACCCATTGTACTCTATATCTGGCTTCATCACAGTTACTAGCTGCAGAGTATGCCCAACTTTTCAAACTCAGATGCATTAAATAGTCATGCTAGTAGCGTATCACACTTCACTCACAGGCTCCCTAAGACCCCAAATTAACATATGCCCATAAAGGTAACTAAGTTATTGAGTGAAAGGATGGCACAAACCCCTCAAAGAGATCCAGTTCTGCTTCTGTCAGCAGCTGTGATTTAAAGCATGTTATTCTATTCACAACAACAGAATATAGAATCCATTTGAAATGAAGGCAATGAGTGTTTACATTTACTTAAAGCACTTCATAATCTTTGACTAGAAGTACGTACATACTGCACAAGGAAGAGCATTATTAATCAGAACACTTTGCATACAGCATCAGACTCACTCAGTGTAGGGAAGTATTGCCCTCCACTGACACGTAACATCATTTGATGTCACTAAAACACCCAGGCAATGGTTATCAATCCAAATGGCACAACAGAGTATTAAGAGAAATGTGTTATGCATGCATAATGTTCACAAGAAGTCTCTCCAGCATTCTAGCGAGGCACTGGTTTCAAGCAACATTGTCAGGTACTGATTTTAAGCAAGGTGCCACTATCATTAATAAATTAATAAAGTAACTGTGGCTTGTTAACTTCATATCATTTGTGATAGTCTTAATAGTTGTTTAGATACTTTCTTTTTTCCAGTTCCTGACTAGTTCAATTCTCTGTTCTCTACTTTGTATACACACTTCTGGATAAAACCATGCATTTAAAGTTAATTTTCCTTTTTCTTCACAAGCATACACATCTTTCTTCCAAATGAAAGAAATTAATGCATAAACCAAGTAACATCTAAGTATTTGTACACCATCACTTCATTATATTAAAACTACTATACCCATCTATTATTCTATCAAGAGTGGGAGAAAAGGTTGTATTACTTATCTCTGGTTCATATCAATCTACCACTAAGTGGATGATAGCCCAGAAAGACATCCTACTCTCATTAAAAATAAAACTGTTACAAAAACCAAATGATTTATTGAATTACATGGCATAGCCATTTGATCTAGTAGGAATTAGTCTGCCAAAGTTTGACCTTCTTCTAGTTTCTGACATGTAATACATAACATTGTTTATTTAGCACTTGAGTCACAATTTTCTGTATCCAACTCACAAAGAATCAGAATGTACTCTGGATCTAATCACTGAAGAGATGTTTTTGAAGTCAAAGGGTAAAAATTTCACAAACTTTTCAGTCTAGAATTAACAAAGTCATCTAGCCAGATATTCAATGAACATCGAAGTGCATATACGTTTTTAAAGAAATCGCAGTAAGAGATATTCAATCTGCAGTCCGGGAAATATTTTCATTATGTATATTAAGCAATCAGCCAGTATTGAGGAAAACATTATTTTCAGGCTGACTTCCTGAACTAGCTGAAAACTCTGGATAGAAAACTCTACTCTAAAGTCAGACAAAACTGTACAACAAAACGACATACACAATATAGACTTTGAGATCAAAGAGTCAGATAAAGTACAAGATTTGTTAATGAGAAATTTGACTTTGTAAGAAAATACAAAAGGCCAGCAGGATCACTGATAAAAATACCACCACTGTTACTACAGAGCTAGTGGTTCCAAGTATGGGAAGTTTTATAATGATTCCCAAAATCTTCAGCGTGACTCTGAAGGTGGCGCAGAGAGCACTCTTTAATCATTTTCATGCTATCATAGAAGAAACAGTCACAGTCACAAACCTTTGGAGATGAGTATTGCTAAGCCCTGGCATGTAGAAGGCCAAAAAATGCAGTACAGCAAGTAAAGAAAGTATAAAACGATTTCCAAGTCTGACATTCTACCTGCCCGCACACAAGTGAAACAACATGACGGGCAGCAAGCACCACAGCCATATGAACTCGCAAGTTCTCAGAAGCATCAAAAACAACTGATACTCCCTTCTGCAAAAGTCTGCCATTTTGTCAGACTTGGCAGCTCTACCCAGCACCAAGCACAAAACAGCATTTAAGGCTTCTATTCTGCACATCTCTACCTGACATTTCAACAGATGAACAGGAAGTAGCTCATCACAAATTCAAATCTGGGACAGGTATTTGATTTGTCTGATGGTCTCTTCACAAAGAAGATGGCTTGATTTTGAGCCACACCAAAAGTTCCAAGGCAGAATACTCATGAAAACTACCTACATCTGATTCAAAACCTTGAAAACATACCAAGTCCCAAACCAAATAATTTAGGTAGGGCTTTAAGTGATCCAATAGAAAGGATCACCACAGCAATGGCCCCAAAACTGTAACAGTTCCATGCTTATGTAAATTAATCTAATGCTTTCTTGCCATGTTTCTTTTTTTGTTTCCTGGAGCAAACTTGCTAGTTTACAGAACATGAAATGGTATTCAGGCTACATAACATAATGAAAAGTATTTAACATTTATTTAGTCTTGTCATCTCACAGGAATAACCCTGAAAAATTCTTGAGGACCAAAGTCTATCACCAATTTTTAAAAAGTGTATAAACTTCATGACTACTAGTTTATACATCTCCCTGCCTCCTTCCTTAAAAAAAAAAAAAAAAAGGAAAAAGAAAGTTTACTGTTACTACTACAAACAGGTTGGAAATCTACAACAAAATACTACTTACTTTCCATGTAATTGCCAAATAATTTTGAAAATAAACCACTCAAAAATATTTCAAGATTCACTAGAAATTCTGCTATGCAGATTTACTTGGTACTCTGAGGTACTGCATAGTTGCACATACTAAAAACCCCTAACAGAGAGTTAAAAAAAAATTACATAATCTGTATTTAAATCATCTAGATCCTTTTAATGTTACTTAGTTTGATACTGTAACATCTTTGTAGGAGCACCCTGTCGTGTCTGCTGTCTAAAATATTCTACTGTAGCCTAATCAGCTAAACACCCTTTGTTTAAGTCCTAATCTTTTCCAGCTTTTTCCTAACTGCTGAACACCTGCAGAGAGCTCCCACAGTTATCTTTGTGATACAGAAACATAAAAGATGAAACATGGTGCATGATATAGAAGCTATGCATACATGACAAAAACCTCAAAGGACTGCCAAACTGCCCATTTACCATTGGATTCTTCCTGTAGCTCATCTTCTGTGCAAGTAAACTCACAATATAGGATTGACTTCATTTTTTATTAAATGTTGAGTGAATAAAATCATGTCTCCATTACTGAAATGCTAAGGATCATTTATTTAGCAGTTTAAATGAAGAAAAAAAAAAAAAAAAAAAAGGAATACAAGTCTACATCTACCCGTTCTTCACTCCTTACATACTTAACTTCCATTGTATCACATCTTCTTTCACGTTTTAATTCCATTACCTTTCTCATATTGGACACTGTTTCTTCCTACACAGAGATCCAACTACTTGAGTAGAAATATTCTACCATAAAAGCAGAATGAAAACACATGCTTTTGTAGAAAAGCTTTATCATCTTGCACATCCTCCACATAGCAGTAAATTTTAACAAACCAACTTTCTGTTACAAAACATTCACTTGCTTCAGGGCTTTCAAAAACATGTTCTTTTCTCATGTCACACCATTTTAAGCTGTTTTGTATCTCCTCAGAAACTGCACAAGAAACATCCCTTTTTCCCTTCTTTTGATACACTAGCACTACCAGACTGATACCTCTGCTTCCCTCACACCCAAGGATGAGCACGTTGTAAACTGCTCTCCACACTAGTGCAGGGAGCAGGAGGAGGCAACCAGAGTGCACTGGACACAGATACAAGAGCACCAGCACACAAAAATGCTGCAAAACACTTCAGATATCAAACAGTTCTGTGGGTCTTATTCTACAAAATGCCTACTGTCTCTCAGACAGCTTAAGACTGATTTAATGCCATGTTAAGTACTCAAAGACACTCTAAAATAATTGTATTTCCTTCACTACAAATAGATTCAGATTGTTACAGTTCAATGCTTATTGTTTTTACTTAAGCCAAGAAGAAATATTCTCACTTAACACCCTAATTTCTCCAAAAGCAAATTCTGGATCCTAAATACAGTCTAAAAGGGGTAGAAGAGAGATTCTGTCCCCATGCTAAATTTTCTGCCAGGTCTTGGTAGTCTTCTACACAGAAGTATCATCATGATTGATTTTTTTCCCCTTCTCCTTTCTTGCTTTCTTTGTCCAGACATTTCATATCTCTAAACATATTGTGTAAGCCACAGATATTTTCTCTTTATACTAAATTCACAGGTTTTGAAAAATCAAATGAAACCTAGCGAAGTTCCAGATTACAGATGGCAACTGTCAATTTTGCTTATGCTTTAAGATTACCTTTCAGGAAAACATTCCTTAATCAGATTCCATTTGCTTTGCCCATTAAGTCTTTGCAGTATTGCTGATCTGGATGTCACCTGGGAACTCCACTGTCAGGAAAAGTTTCTCCTTCAAATAGAAAGTGGATTTCTTTTTACAGAAGATCCTTTGTGTAAGGTCTGCAACATGAGCTTTTGCTTGATGACAGAACCTTTACAAAGTTTTTGAACAACTTTGCAAGAGACTGCAAACATGATGTTACAAATAATTTGTCAGGGAAGAGCGAGAAGATGGGCTGTTCCAAGACCAGAAATAAGCCAGGCAAGAACAGTCTCATCAAACAGGGGGGGGCAGTCCCACAGGATCAGACAGGGCCAGGCTGGGAGAGGGAGAGCTTCCACAGGGCCTAGATAAGATAAGGTCCAGGGTGTATCTGGGGAGGCCAGTCAGAAGCAGTAGAAGCCAGGGCCAGAGGCAAGCCTGCAGTGCAGGCTATGACACAAATTAGGCCTTCCTTCTGGAGACAGAACCAGGGATGAGACTGGAGATGAGCTACCTACAACACAGCTCTGAGCTGCATCCAGGGAAAACAGCATGTAAGCCAAGACAAGAGCTGGGTACAGGTGTACCTGTGGTACAGGACAGGCAGGGGCCCTGGGCCAGTGGGTAGACTGTGTAGGGGAGCTGGGGAGAGGGACCAGGTGAGTCCAGTTAAGGCTTATGAGTGCATCCATGGCCCTGACACAAACCAGTCTATGCTTTAGCCTCTAGGGCATTATTTTAATAAAAAGTATGCATAGCAATGACTGTTGCCTATTTCACTAGCTCTCACGCTAACATCTGTTTCAGTTTAAGTCTGTATCAGTTTCCATTATGAGGATTTTAACTTGGAGCTCTTTGGTAGGTCTCAAAAGGAACATAAGGAAACTCTTAGCATACTTTTAAGAACAGACACATGATCAATTAGAAAATTAAAATAGATTACAGAACTGGACAGGAAAACAAGTTTCAAGCATTATAATTTAACCTGAAAAGGATCTTTAACACACTCGTCATCATGTGCCAAGGGAAAGAGGAAAGTGTGATTCCCCTGATAATATCTGAAGCTAGTATTCAGCCCAAAGAATCACTGGGGATGCAGAGTCAGTCTGAAATTTTAAACAGACATGTTATTTTAAAATTATAAAATATCAGCTGCAGTTGAGCAGCCATTATATTGCTTGCACACATATCCAACATTGGCTTTTCTACAGTATTTTCTGTTAATAATTATCTGAAACAAGGAATGAGAATGAGATGAAGTAGCACAGGTATGTATCCTGTTACAATATTCATGAAGCATGTAAATCAATGAATTTTGCTCCTCAGGCAGAAAAGGTGCACGAATCTACAATGACCCCTTTATAAAATAGTTATTGTACCAGGAACAGGGCCACTGTAAAACAAAAGGTTGTCAAGAGGATACCTGGGTACAGATAACCAACATATTATACAAGGAAAGTGCACAATATTAATTAATGACTATGGCTGATTTTTATGTCTTCTCAGTTAGAGAATGGGGAGAGTAACAGAGCATGTAGTCACAACACAAGTGTCAGAACAAGAAACAGAAGAGCACTTAAATTTAGTGCTTCTCAACCCGATTCCTTTGCTGCAGGCACTTGCAGCTCAGTTAACATGGTACTCCCTTCCCTATCTTCACGCAAGCTAGACTCTGAGCTTGCTGAAGCAGGAGAAGCTTCCTAGCTGAAGTCCAACTCCCGGACTGAAGCCCTTCCCCATACTCCCCTTTGGTTTCCCTACCTTTACAGCATACTCTAAGGACATTAGAATACAATAGCTTTTCCTCACAAATTGCTCTATTGCTTCAGTCATTAACAAAGGATATTAACAAAGACATTTTTGAGACTTAAGGAAAAAGACATTTCATAGAAAAGATGCAAGAGAAGCAATACAGTTTATCTACACTTTTGCGAAGCTTTAGAGGCAGCCTGATATAAAGACCAAATCTACGAAGTTACCTTAAAGTATTTGAGTTACTGGAGTAGATTAATAAAAGCAGTTTTCAAATAAAAGGAGGCATGCAAGTGGGAATAGTTTTGAAGGAGTGCGGCAAGTACAGGACTACCACAAGAATCGGTATTAAGATGAATACTATTCTTTTCACCATCTCATAAGATTTATACAATGCCACATGGACTGTAGTGACAATATTCACTGGAAATAACAAAGCAGGGGCAGTCAGCATTAAGCAAGAAGCTTATACAATTCACATGCACAGAGGGTTCATGGTACTATGAAGGGGACAGTGATGAAAAACAAAAAGGAACATAACACTTTAATGAGTTATATCCTACAGAGATGTGTAGGAGAAAGATCTATTCTCAGAAACAATTGTATTCTTCTTTCAGCTTAGATATTTGGTAAAATTATTAGCAAAGGAAACAGCATTTTGTGATACATTTGTGAAGCTGAATTCATATAACTAGTTTCTTTGTTTAAAATAGATAAGAAGTCAGAAGACCATAATACAGGAATAACAAGTAGAAGATCAATTTTATAGGAGAGTACTAAAGATCTCTAATGAAAAGTGGTAATAATGAGTATTCATAATGAGAATGTGATTTATTTATGAATCATGTCTAGAAAATAGAACATTATACCTTGGGTTTAATAACAGTTTGATGATCATTGTCATCCAAGACAGGATTTTGTTTCATATTCACGGCTTCTGGAAGCCATGAATTCATGGCCATGTTACCCTGTACACCAAGGAATCCACATAAAGACTTCTTAACTACATATTTAACATACAATTTAGGATACACACATGCACACAGAGTGAGTAAGTGAAATCCTTGTGGTTTAAAATGGGAACTCTTTCAGTTGCCCAAGCTCTCCCATCAGTACATACACCTGATTTTCCACCATTACACATGTACTTTCACATTCAATGCTTATTGCTCTTAATGTTAAATAATATCATCTGTTCGGCATTAAATCATGCTAATTATCAGGTCCATCAAAAAGAAGTAACTAAGATCACAGTTTCGTAAAATTTACCTGTTACACAAAAAAACTCAACTTGTAAACCTTATTTATTAATCAGTAAGCTCTTTTTAGCTTCTCTTCCTTCGAACTGGAACTTCAGTATCGAATAATGGGCCATATATGATTTATTTAAAGAATGGTGTGCTCATGTTTATCTGAGGAGACCCTTTATTATTAACTTGAGGATGCACTAAATCCTTGAATGGGTTAAACAGGGAGCATGCTAGCTGTCTAGGCACAAGATATGTTAATGTTGTTAACTTGAAGCTATACTAGGTCCTTGAATGGGAATGTGCTCATTGTCCAGGTGTGAGATATGTTAGTGAGTTCCCAGAGTTAATGAATAGACATGAGTGACCCGTACAGAGAGGGGGCTGAAAGGTTCCCTCGGGGTGCATGACTTTGGTGGAGCGATCCCCATGCACCCAGCGCTGCCGAATAAAGATAACCTCGGCTCACTCAAATATCGGTGACTTGATTCTTTAAATCAATTTGGCGACCCAGATGGGACATCCTCTGCTCAGCTGCGGGACCCATTGAGAGCAGGGACGCCCTAGGGTACCCCTAGGGATTTTCCCGGAGGGGCTTCTTGTCTCATCTGGATCACCACAGGAGCGGACAAGGACTCAATCTTGCGGAGCAAAGGTACTATCTCTCATTCAAATATTATATTAATTTTAAATATTATATTACTATTATATTTAGAACGGTACTGTTTTGTTCTGGATATTTCTGGTTCTGGGGACCGGTCCATCTGTAAAGCTATCTGTAAGTCATAAGATTTCCGTGTGCAGGTGTATGCCGGGTAGCTAGCACTGCAGGCATACATCTGATTCTGATCTGGTAATTGATGTTTTAGTCTGAAGACTAAAACATCAGGTAATGCAGAGTCAATCCGTATACATAGGATTGATATTCGATTCTGTTCTGGTATTTGTTTTGATATTGAGGTAATATCGGAACTCTGATTCTGTTTTAGTTTTTGTTTCAATATTAAGGTAATATCAGAAATTCGTGTTTTAGTCTGGAGACTAAAAACGTTTGGTGATTTGGAGTCAATCTGTATACATAGGATTGATAATTATAGGACTAATATTAATTGTTGTATTTAATGTTGTAAATATAAGAACATTTCTGTATTAGGTGTGAATGTGGGTGTGTGAGTACTGTCTTGAGCATTCAAGGGGTGAGTGTAAACCTCTATACCTTTTAAAGTGCATATAGTATAAAGAATTATTGAGTTCATGTTTATCTGAGGAGACCCTTATTGTTGACTTGAGGATGCACTAAATCGTTGAATGGGTGAAATAGGGAGTGTGCTAGCTGTCCAGGCATGAGATATGTTAATATTGTTAACTTGAAGATATACTAGGCCCTTGAATGGGAGTGTGCTAAATTGTCCAGGCACAAGATATGTTAATACTGTTAACTCGAAGATATACTAAATCCTTGAATGGGAGTGTGCTAGTTGTCCAATGTTCCCTCGGGGTGCATGACTTTGGTGGAGCGATTCCCCCATGCACCCAGAGCTGCTGAATAAAGATAACCTCCACTCACTCGAATATTGGTGACTTGATTCTTTAAATCGGTATCCAAGATCTTCAGTTTTACCATTAAGTTTCACCGAGTCAGTAGTCCTTTATTTAGGTAAGCCCAGCATGCATGCTTCAGGCATTTGTATAAAATCTTGCAAATTCAACAGTATTGAAACATTGAGTGAATAAAGATACAAATACATAGGCATCCAGAAAAAAAAAAACGAAATTATATAGTTCAGAGTATATTAGCATTTTCAGTGACTTAACTTCACAACTTAAGCATTAAAGGAATCATTTATACGTTTGACACACAGCATGAATAGAAAAACACATTAATTTAGACATTTTGATTGTGGGGAACATGTTAAAAAAAAAGAAAAACCACACCAAATCATTACTTAAGCACTGTTTCAGAAAGAAAGAATAAAAATTCTAATTAAAAATTACTAACTTCCATTTTAACCAATCTAATCCCTTTATTTGTCAACCTTTCAAACACCGCTATCAGCCACAAATGACACCTAAGCTTGAGAAAGCTGTAATTACTGTAGTGATTTTGTTAGGGAGTTACAAATTGCAAGTATTATAGCCTTCAACTGAAATTCAAGGAAAATGGTAATAATTCCACAACATGCTGGTGATCACAAAAATGCATCTTCAGTTTGTTTTTCTTTTCCTTCATACAAAGCATCACATTTTCAATTGGTGTACTATGGATGATGAATTAAAATGGAGAAAGGCCCTTCCCCTCTCTAAATTAGCTCCTGTTTGAACAAATATGCAATTTAACTGTAGCACAGAAGTGATCTCACCAAATAAGAAATAAGCATATTGTAAATTCCTAAGCAGGCTTAGTCAAGTAGATGAAAACCACCCTACTGTCTTCTAAAATAAAGATAAAAGCCGATTAAGAGAACTTCATCCTCAGAGCTCTATTGTTTCATTAATGCAGAAAGACAATGGAAGGAATTGCCAAAAATAAACAGGATACAAACATCCAGCAATAACCCACAAAAGCTTACCTAGGAATACCTGGAGGAACAATAGCAGCCACACCTCGGCAATTTTCTTTAAAAAGGAAGAATGCAGACCTGGGTGGGGCACAGCAAGGAGGGCCCACAGACAGGCAGGTGGAAATTATATGGCGGCTCTGGCAGGAGGGCTGCAAATGAGCCCCAGCTGGTGAAGGTCTGACCAACATGTTAGGGTGAGATGAACAGGAACTTGCAGGCCAACTGGAAGGCACCCAGAGCGACCTGATGGAAAAAAGCACACAAGACCCACAGCGGCTCAGGTGGCAGTCAGGCACAGGAGACTCTGTCAGGGCTGCTGGGACAAGGCCTGTGGGAGCAGCCCCCACCACACAACATGGCGACCTGTGCCTCACACCGTGGGGCCAGACTACTGCCGCTGCGCTCCACTCACCCTTCCCTGCTCCAAGGAGCCTGAAGCCCAGCCACCCTTCTGCACGCTGTGATTCTGCCTCAGGAGAAAAAGTGACTGATGAACATGTCCTGTTCTCCTCAGTCAGTCACTGCTGTGGGCAGCACGGAAGAGAGAGCGCGGCGCAGCACAGCCCAGGCATTTTGGCGGGAAGCGCGCCCTGCCTCAGTGCAGCAGCCAGGTGCCCGCCACCCCCTCAGGCAGCAGAAGGTTCTGGAGGGTGGCACAGGTGGGGGCACCCACGGCCTCCCCAGGCAGCTCTGCCACCTCAGGTAGCAGGTGCTGGGTGCTGGCAGCCCTTGCAGGTGTTTCTAATAGCAGTGTTTCTAAGGGCGATGCAGGATCTCCTCTTAACCTGAAGCAACACAGGTGAGGAGCAGTCTTAGGGCAGAGAAATGCTTGGTCATGACTTTCAGTATCAGTGCATTGAGCTTCCTTGTGCTCCTCGTGCCTGACACACCTGTTATATGGTCCCTTTTGAGCTGCTTGTAGTGACTGCTCAGGAAAGATCTCCTTCCTCCATAGGATGACAAAGAATGATTAAATGCCTGTGTTTAGGATCGGTAAGTTTCCTACCAATTACATGTGACCATTGTAAGCGTTATCTAGTAGTAAGCTTTATGTCTTTTGATTATTTATTAAGTAGAGATGAGCTAACTAACCCAGATATTAATGACATTCAAGGCTTATGAACTGTCATGCCTGCTAGGCTGTGAATGCACAACATACTTTAATACATCCACAGAAAAGTGAAAGCAATGAATGTACTCAGATTTGTGCTGTGCTGACCCTGACCTTGCCTTGCAGACCTCATCTCCTGGCTTCAGTGGCTTCACCGGCCCGTGGCTGACGCAATCACTGTCTGGGAGCCGGCTCTGCTCACCTTCCCAGCTCTTCTGGGGCTGCAGCTTGTGGCGAGTACCCTCAGGACCCCTGGCTGCTCCCCTGCTGCTCCCCACGCTGGCCGACCCTTGGCACCTCAGCGCTGTACAGCTGCAGGGCAAAGCCTCGCCTGTCTCTCTTGGCCAGCTTAACAACACAACCTCAGGTTCAGCCATCTACCCACCGTGATCCCAATGATCCCATGCTTTATTTATCGTGTAAGTACTACCTTTATATTTTGGCCTAGGTATATGGTGGTTGGGTTTGTTTTTTTTTATCTGGCTGTATTGTAACACATAGTATTTGTCTGAATTCACCTCAGCAATCTGGATCAGTGACCTGGCCTCTTCATTATCTGTCTTTGTGTAAACCACAGTAATTATCTTAGGTGATTTGATGTTTTCTTCTAGCTCATTGATAAAATGTCAAGCAGTGAAGGACAAAGAACCAATTACATTAGGATTCTATCAGAAAGACTTCAGCTGGATGACAATTTCCCTCTGACTTCTCAGTTATTAATCCTATAAATGTATTGTTTTCACTTCTTAATGTATGTCACCGGCCAGAATATCAGGATTCCTTGTTAGAGCATTTTTCTCTTAATTAAAAAATCTTAACTTTTACTCATTAACTACTAGAAAAATAATTTGCTTTTAAGGTTTTACTGAAAGCATGCTGATTTTTAAGCCAATCCCATAATACTGGCAGGTAAAAAAACTCAGTTACTATTTTTTTATATTTTATTTTTAATAGCTTGTTGCAAGTTGAACAGGAAATTTTTACTAAATATGGGAAGCTTGTGATTTCTAACACACAGTTGAACATTACGGTCTTCTACTTATAATAACGAATGAGTATTTTGCTATATAGAAGTTTGCATCAGTTGTTGTTTTAACGGAAGCCTGACTATGCAGCTAATGAAAGAAATTTCCAATTTAACATAAAGAAAACTAAAATAAATACATTATTTCCAATGAGTAAATTTTTATTTTTTTTTTAAACTTGGGGTGAAGTTATTTGATTTTCTCTGAAGTTAGCACAATACAATACAGTTTTCCAAAGAATGAAGGAATACATAGTTAATAGCCAGTTTCCTGTAATGGATACAAGGGCATTGTTTTAAATAAAGTTAGGCAACAAGGTGGGCCACAGCTCTGACCTAAGCAATGCACATGCTCTAATGTTGTACTTGAATAAAATACCCTCTAATTCATTGTGTAGGGGTTACATCCAAGTTAGTAGTCCTACCTACCCCCCGTGTCCCCCTTGGCCCACCGAAGGCCTCAAAGCCCGGCACCCAGCACCCCACACCAGACCTGGAAGAGTCTACCAATTTTTTCTATAAAAAAGACCTTGATCAACCCAAGATCTTAAAAAAAGAGACAGAGGTGTAGAAAAACATCGCACAGGAAATCCCGGAAAGGAAAAGGGAATGATCACAAGCCTGCCAAATAGTTTCACATTAGAATAATGGGGAATTAAATAAGGTTTACAGTTGTCCTTACAGTTTCTCATGGATTTTGAAAAAATTGATTGTGTTTACTACTACTGTAGGAAGTGATGCTGAAGCCCATCTTGTGGAGGTCCATGGTTATCTCATTTTAAGAAAGTCAGCTCTGACACCAGTGTAGATTTTCTAAAGATTCCTGCAGGGTTTTTTTTCCAGATTAGGTATAAGGTGCTTCAAGACTGGGCCACACATCCCAATTCATGTCCTGACCAGTAGTTCTCTGATGCTTTCAAGAAAAAGGTATACAACAAACATTGTACATACATATACAAATTTTACATATACTTTCATGTTGTGAATCATTTATCAATGAGCTGGATATTAGGGACTGTTTCATGAACATTACCAGTTAGTCTTTGACTTAAGAAATTGCCTTGAAAACCCAGAAGTTAAGTCACCATTTTTTTCCTACCCTTTCCTTACTATCTAGTTATTTCCTAATCTTTAGCGTAACAGTCCTTCAGGATGAGAACATTTTTCTTACTGCGCTTAAGAAATTAAGGAATGGGTTCTTGATTATTTGGCTGTACTTGTTCTTAATACAAATTAATTTTTTAACCTACTTTTTGAATTTAACTTTAGTTGATTTAATGGTGTTTTCCTGGTAATGCTTCTCTATACCAACACTCAAATACCTTTATTTATATTTTTCTTTTATGGGAAGCTATAAAAGCCACTGATATTCTTTTTCTTTTTCTGATCTAGCTAAGCCATGTAAACCATTTAAACCACATTTTTCTGTTTAGTATGTTAAAAATTCAGATAATTTTTAACAGATCATAATAACTAGGTATTAAAAAAGGAAAAATTACTTTCTAGAGAAAAATGCATGAAAATCTAATCCCAATTTCTGTGAAGTGTGTAATTCAATATGCAAAAAAAAAGTACTACGCAGTGCACCCTGACAGATTGGTACAATCTTTCAGCACCTTCTACAATAATGGTATGTGGAATGCTGTGTAATTATTTGAACAACATGAGCAGGAACTAAAAGCGTACTTTGTAAATGTTTCATGTTATTTTTTTGTTACTCAAAAATCAAAAAGAAAGCAAAAGAAAATAATTTACATTAATAAGAAAAAATGTCCACACCAAATACTGCAACTTTCAGTTCTTAACAAACTGCTAATTTCATTCTACCTTGTATACAAATGTTGAACATAGCATCTGCAAGTGCCCCACAGGGTGTTTTCTAATCCACTTTGCCACAGAAGCCACTTTGCAGATTTTCATTGGCATGAGTATATTTTTCTTCAGGCCCAGAGAGCCTGAAGGATCAGACCTGTTATCTGCTTGAAAACACCATTTGTTTTTTTTTTTTCATTTAGAGGGACAAACTGTGACATGAAAATACTAGGAGACAAAAACATATACTTCTGTGCAGTCCCTTCAATAGTTCACTGCAGGCACAAAGGATGGAGCAAAGGTTGGACAACTAGTGTCTTTTGCACATTTCTCAGGCATAGAGCAAAGAGATGTGAAGATTTTGTTTCCTACCCAAATGTGTCAGTAAACAGAGAAGGGAATGAATACAAATTTGACGTGCTTCTGGCCAAAGCTGAGCACCTTGTTCTGTTTTGCTGACTAATACACACTGATCTTAGGGTACCCAGCTGTGTAAAACAGAGAAAGAAGAAATTAAAAGTACAAAGTCTTACAGCTTTGTTCTCTGTCATGGTACCTGCAATAATTTTTAAATTAATGTCAATGTCTTTCTCAGCGTCATTTTTCAGTTTGTTTCTGCACTTACCTTGAAATTATGTGTTAACCAAATTCCTTCTAAAGAAACAGTGAATTTTGATAGAGTATTCCTTTCAAAATCCATTGAAATTCAGTCTTTTCTTCACTGAAGACTGTATATTATTAATGTTATTTTCTTGTAAACAAGGAGCAATGTTTTTAAAAGCATGCTTTTGTTTACATTTCAAGTTGCCAAAATACACACAGTAACAGCCACAAAGTAACAATAACCTTATTCAAAGAGCGTGGTGGTGAGCCACCTTACATTTGTTTCTTACTGTTAAAAGCAATACAAATTGCAGGTGTTTGTACTGACATTTGCTTAATATGAAAATATACTTCCAAGAAAATATGCACTTTCATGCATCCTTAGCAGTCATTCTCACCATTTTCTTTCAGATTATAAACATGTGGGTACAGGCAAAGAAAACATAATTGAGGTCATATTAGTAATAATTTAAAAAATGGTTTTAAATTATTATGAAGTTCTTTCACATTTTCTAGAATAGCTTGTTCAGTAAAAAAAAAATCGATCAGTGCTGTTCACAGCTGGCTTCTCTCTCTGTTTCTGTTTTTCTTTATCCTTCCACTCCCTGCACACCTTTTACATAGCCCCACGGCAGTGCTTCTTCACACCAATATGATGCGCCAAAATTCTCTCTTTGTTTTACAGCACACAACCTGTCGTTCTGCTGCACAGCCTACAGCAGCCTTCTCATTTCCCACATAGACAGAGATTCAGGTCTCAAATGATATCAAAAAGTCAAGCATTCCTGTTCCAATTTCATACAAAGCACTGTATTTCAGATGTATTTTTATGCAGAAAGCCAAAGAGGAAGTAGCAGTTTACCAAAAGATTTTACTGCCATTTTAAAGTAGTAACAAGTTGTGCGTTCTTCACCCATTTTTACACTACATATCATGATTAAAATGCAGTGGTATTTAGTGTAGCAACATTTTTTTTAAAATATTAGCTCATGCAGCTTTGTACTACAAACAATGCTATCTGTGTTATCAGAATTGAAAGTACAATTACTTGTAAAATTTGTACCTTGGTGATGAAACCCTAGATTTTTCTTTACTGAAAGATACTGTGATCAATTTTTTTTATTTTTTTTATTTTTTTATTTTTTTGTCTTGGCTGTGCTTATTTTGTCTTGCTGTCTGCATCAGCATCTTTCCTGAAATTTGACATGTCTGGTATCCTAGTTCCTCCTCGATTCCATTTACTATCTATATATCTTACAGGTCATATTTGCCCTTACTTTATATTTTCATCCTCTTCATGCTGTTTGCATGTATTTGCTTAAGGTCTAGCACTATCTCCTCATCTTAGCAAGAGAGCTAGACCTCAAGTGTGCTTAAATCACTCTTGAGAATTACTGTTTTTCTCTGAAATGAGGCATGTTTATTTAGAAAAGTATTTCTTTGCTGTCCTGTCATTTACCTTTTTTTCATAATTATATTTAATAAGTACCACTCTATAAGGAATCAAATAGAAAAACAGCTTTTGATGCCATGACAAGTCACCAACTGTTGGTTTTAGTTTGTACCTACAGAGATACACACCAGTAAACCTCTCCTTCACAAAAGCAACTGGTAAAAATAAACAGCTCTCCTCAGTGCTATTTATCTTTTAAGACCCTTCTCCATAATGGAGTAGTAGCAGAATTTTTTTCAGAAAGAGAGAGAGTAGCATTTTTCCTATAAAGAGACCTTTATTAGATTGGGAGGAAGAGAAAATTTGGCTGATACACATGATCTGGAGATCTCAGTGCTCCTTTCACAAGAATAGATGATGATAACTGATGAAGGGATGTTTGAGGGTCTCCAGAACTATTTACACCTCTTATGTTATGTTAGTTGAATAAAAGTGTAGCTGCTTGTACATTCAGCTGTCTAGTTCAGTTGGAAAGAACTACATTTTTCAATAAATCATTTTCAAGCTTCTTTTGATATCTATTCCCTTGTGTCAATGATAGGTTTCTGAAAAAGCAAAAGCAAAAAAGTCTCCTAGGCTGTTTTTCAGTGGTAAGTACCAGGCACAATGGATCCCAAATGCTGTCATGCACTTAAAAGTGCTCGTAACTGTATAGTGTGCTTATATTAACAAAATTCCAGTACTATCTTGGCTAAGTAATGTGACATAATATTTGTGGTACTAGCTTGAGCATGGGGACCTTAGTTTTGTTCTCAGTTGTGGCTCTTCCTCTCCCATGTATGACCCAAGCTTGTCACTCTGGGCCTGTTTCCTATCCTGTTGCTCATCTGCTTTGCTCGCAAGTTCTTCGGAGGACAAAATGTGCCTTGCCAAAGTGATGCATCATTATTTGAGAACTGTGTACTACAGCATTACTAAGTGGATAAAAATAGATAAATCAGTGCTCTGTGTACAACATATGTTCCTTACTTAGCAAATAGTACAAAATAAAACTTACTGTTGGCCAGCCACCAACTATTAATGCCCAGCCCCCTAACCTCTTCATTACAAAGTGTAATGTCTGCCCAAAGGGCAGCAGTTCTAGTGGTATTTGTAGACATTTGTCACTACTGCAAACATTTCACTGTATCTTATCAGTGATCATAGAACTCGGGTGTGATGGACATCTACTTGATGTTCTTTCGAATCTGATACAGTTTTTCTCCTAATTTTGGAATAAGAAGGTTGCAGTGAGATATTCTTTAATTTATAACATGCTTTACTTGGTCTGTACATTTTTATCATGTGTGCTGTCATACATGGAAGTATGACCCAAGTATAAGTATCATACAAAAAGCTCTTTATCAGGTTACTTCACCTTTTTTATCTACCTGTATAAAAGCACCTATGATATTATGCCTCATCCAAGAGTATTGCAAGCCTTAGCCTACCATAAGCTTTAAATAAAAAAAATTTGTAATTGTCTTTATTGCTAATTACTTTACTTGATCTTGTAATGCCACTCACATAGTCCATCTGTTTAGCTGACCCAAACTCATGACTTAACAAATTACATGACTTTCTGAAGAAGAGTATGTAAATAAACGTATACAGTATTTTACGTTTAGAATAACATAAATGTGCTGTCTTTTCATCAACTAAGTATAAATATATTTTTCATACATAAGCTTTAATGTAAGGCATTTTGCTAGTTCCCATGCTGACTGAGGAGTACTTTCACATGCATTACATGCCACATTCATTGCAAGCTAATGCATTATAGAAAGATAATTTTTAAAAATTAAATATTTACATTCCTTTGAAGGCTTAATACCAGATATCCCTAATGGCTGCATTTTCTCATTTTTGCATTTTACAGTAATTGCTTTCCTCACCATGTAGTCTTTGGTGATTTTCCAATTAATTGCCAACCCATCTGACCACCTTTATTTTGAGTTTCATTTCTGGCTTATTACAAAAAAACCCAAACACCCAAACCCAAAAAACAGATGTAAAAAAACATCATAGTAATGTTTTTGACTGCTTATGAATCTGAAAATGCTATGCAGTCATTAAATAATTCACATAATGGTAGTTATCACACACTATGATTGGTGCAAGTACTTTGTAAAATGTATATGCATAGGTAATTCAAAGCACAGCCTTGTAGGGATTCCCAAGCCTGAGTTTCATTGGTAAAGTCCTCTTAGTAGTTAGAGGGGAATGTAACTCATAACATCAACAACATGACGCAGTACCCCAAACATTGTGGCAGAAAATAAATGGCAGTCTGACAAATATTAAAGTACCAGAAGCTACTCATCCCATTGAGTCTTCGTATCCTTTGTATGCGCAGACTTTACTATATAGATGGTTTAAAATGACTTTTCTCTCCAGAAAACAGGAATTAAGACAAGGAATGGTGTCATGCTGCAATGTCTTGCTAACGCAAATAATAACAAGAACCACGGAAAAGAAGAGAAAAAGTTACAAAACTTATTTGTACTGGCTCTGTTTAGTAGAGTTTCATTTTAGGCCCTAGTTGCAAGAACAAGATTTGTTCTAAATTGTTTGCATTTGCTTCTGAATATCTGGAAATTTGCTTGTTAAGTGTTCAGGTACAGGAAAAAGGCTTCTCAGGTGCAGAAAGAAGTAATGCTGTGCAGTCAGTGGAAAGAAACATTCAAACAATTATACACCCTACTGCTTCAAGTCATATTAAAACAATCTATAAGCTAATTCAATGCTAACACAATGTCTCATAAATGGTAAACGGGCCGGATGAACATCCTGGCTGAGCAGGCTAGATGAACAACCTTCCAGGTTAAGAAATACAGAATCATTGCATTGTTCAACAAGGTTTTAACTGCCATTTATGCTTTTATACCTGGTATATATAATCAGTGGTTCCAGCATAGATTTGTTTCCAGAATGTATGTAAGACAGTTCAGAAAAGATTACATTCTCCAGTATTTTCTATAATTTTCACAGTGGTCCTTTAATTTTCCAGTAAAATGTACATTTGGACTACTTGTCCCTATTTCTAAACATAGTGCCTAGAAGAAACAGATCATGAAAGAAGGAAAACTAGCAATTAAGATTCTGAAATCTGTCAATCTTTTACCTAACTTACTTGACTCCTATATTTTCTGGTGCGAGCCGGTTACTGGAAGATAATCAAATGGATTAAAATAGAGATTTAAGACAGCTCCAGTACCAGCCTAACCCCTGCTCCCTCCTCGCCAGCTTCAATGACAATTTATAATCAGTCCTGTGGGTTTGGTGCCAGACATATAGAACTTGCACCCAAACACTAAATTTATACTAGAAATGCCTGGGTTATTTTAAAATTCCCTCTGCTCATGTTTAAAATCAAGTTCCTAGCTTGTTCAGTGTAACTAATTTCTACTAAAACCACATACCAGCACCAGTATCACCATATAACAGCACCAATTACATTGCAATTGTAAAAGCCATTGAAAAAATATCATCACTGAGGTGATTTACCCAGAGTCCTCTCTACAAACAGGTTGCAGCTTATAAAAACATGGAATCCACGCTGTAACCTTTTACACTATCCACAGCCAGCCAGTTTAGGCCTAAAGTTTGACCCAAACAAAAGGTAAATGAAGAAAGCCCTAAATAAATGATAGGACAATATGGCCTTTGAAAGTCTAGGATATCTATCTATGCAGTAAAGAACCATAGCAGAATCCTGGTAAGATCTAAGACAGTAAGTTAATCAAATTTCATTTGAAAAAATGGAGAACATCATCATTAGAAATGAGAACCCTGTTCTACTCCACTTTGAAATGTTGAAGTTCTTTGTAATTTTATGCAGGGCTGTGATAGGATAAAGTCAGCAGCAGGGTAACCTGCTACTGGGTAAGTATGGCCCTGAAATAATTTTGGTTGAAACTTGTAAAACATTGAATTCATGGATTTTTATGTTGATAAAAGAAAGCATTTTACATGGAAGATAACAGGGCACAAACAATCCAGATACTAATTTAAAAAATGATGATGAAGGAGAGGAAAGGCTTGCTGAAGTTGAAGATGTTGGTTGGCTTAAATTATCAGGCAAGACCTGCAGCCCAGGGACCAGCAATGCAAGGTGTAAGAACTCAGCTGAGATTAAGATTTAATGTGTTTAGTTTTTCTGAGGAAGGTATTCTTGATTTTCTGTCTTTCCCCCCTTGATTCTCAAGCAGTTAGTTATGTGAATGTTTGAAGTTTTGTTCTTGAGTAAGTACATTTATGTTTGGAGACCAAAGACTGAAAAAGTGAACCCTGATCCAAGTTGTATTCTATGATTTTTTTAACGCCTTGGGCCCTAAAGTGTTATTTTTGACTGAATAGCAATGGCTGCGGGATGTCACAGAAAAGGCTGCCTTTTTAGCAAGGGGCTAATACAAAGATCTAGTAAAATAGCAACTTGTAAATCAAATTCCTATAGGTTCTACTAATACTGTCTCCTTCATTTAATGGACTTGTGATTGACTAATTTCCTCATCTCCAAGTGTCTGCTTACAGTTTGAATCTCCCTTTTGTAAAGGAACCATTTGTAAAGGAACCACAAGGACAAATTGTTAGGTATCATATAAGCAGAAAGATTATTTTTATAACTGGCAATTCTTTAAACTGATCTTGGAATGCGCAAATCCCTGTGAGCTCTTTTTGGTAGGCTTTGTGCTTTGTTGTCTCTTAATAATAGCATAGCCAAAATGTCTCATAAAGAGTAGCTAAAAATGTGACTATAGATGCTATTTCCACATACCTCAAACTAAATATTCTGCTACTGCAACTCATGTAATTCTTCTGTTAACATACTGGTTAAATACAATGTCTTCTTATTACTCTTTTGATTCTGGAGGGGGAAGAAGGCTGAATAAGTATTATCAAGTTTCTAACATTTCTGTTGTTTCATTTTCCCTGTGATGCAAAATTTTTTGATCTAATCTTCAGAACATTTTCCGCTTTAAGAACAAACACAACAATTGCACTGCACTTCTTTTAAAGAACTGATGGGAAACTTAAAATTTGAAGGTGATGCTTAACGCCACCTCACAGGCTTACTAATGAGCATTTACAGGTCTTTCAATTGAAAATTCTGTTGGCTGCCTAGTCCCTGAGATACCTTTAAATTAATAAAATTTCCAAATACTTTTTTTCATAATTTTTCATCATTTCTATTTGATGAAAAAGTAAAGCAAAGCAAAGCAAACTGTGGAGATAGTTAAACATGAGAATCATGAATGGGTAAACCCAGGGAACATCAGTAAGGTATCTCCAGTTTCCAGATGAAATGGCAGCATCATATATCATGTCATGGAGTATCACTGGGATCAGCTGTAAGATTCATTAGCTGGGATATTTGAAGAGAATTACGTGGAATAATGTTCCTGGTGCTACTTGCATTAAATTTACAGCCTTATCTTTGTAAAAATGGAGTAGTATTCTAGATCTGAAAGCCTACAAATCTAGTAAATTTTAAAAATATATTTAAATGTAAATAAATAACCATCTAACAATGAAACTGTAAAAATATTCAAACATTAGAAGAAACTTTCTGCTTTCTTATTGCTGTTTGCAAGGCAAAGTAAGTACATTAATCTCCACCCCCAACACCCCACACACCCCCCCCAAAAAAAAAAAAAAAAAAAGATCTGGAATATATCTGGAAAAGCCAAGGCAAGAAGACTGCCCAAAAGACAAGGTGGTACATACCATCTGTCATGCATCCCCAAATGTTAATTACTTATGAGTAAGATTTAAGATCAAAATGGAAATGAAAATGATCTTCAAAGTGTAAGTGAAGAGCCGTGGCTGTAATTCAGCTCTCTGTATGTCTTGATCCTCTTTTTCTAACACTTCAACTGAAGCATGATACTTCAAATTTTTACAGATTCCATGTTTCAGCATACACTACTCATCTGGTAAAAAATTCTGCAGCACTAAAGAGCAATATCTATTTGGAATAAATGTTACAGGAACTTTTGTATTTATACAAAATGCAGAATGTAATTAGAAATCTTTAAACAGGCGTTTTTTCCCCTTTTGGTACTATGTGAAAAGAAACAACAGTCAATTTCTTCATATTTCATTGATACTATTAAAACTACAGAATGGTTTGGATAGAAGAAAAGAAGACAAAACTATTAATCTAATTTTGAATCTATAGATGTGAATTGTTGGATCCAAAGCAGCTCAGTAATTCTGGTTCCAAGTTACATCCAAAACCTGAACAAATTATGTTCTTTTGCCCTTAAGATACAGAATGATTTTTTGTAATATCGTCTGTTCACTCAAGATTTTGCCCTGAGAGCAGCAAAGACTGCACAAAAATATCTAATCTTCAGAGGTTTCTACACTTTACAAGGAAAGATTCCTGCACAGAGAATAATCATTTGAAAAGAACTTATTTACTTAGCTCTCCGGTAGAACAGTTTATGCACACACAGAAAACCCGGATAGTGTCTTAAAGAGTGTTGTGTGTCTCACATGCAACCACCATTCACTGCTCGGAAACTGAGTAACAGCTCCAAAATAGCTGTATGCAAGCATCTCTGTGGAAGGAGTTGACGCTAAGCGTATCAATAAAATGTTTCCCAAAAAGCCTAATAACATTTTATAATATAAGAATGGAAATCCTAATGTTCACATTTTCTTCGAAGAACTGTTTCTTTGTATCCTTTGCTCAGAAAAGGCAAACTGGCTGTTCAAAGACCCTTGTTTTGCCTAGGAATGTTTTTGTTGTTACTGCCCCGCAGTGGCTCATTGGAATATGTATGCAGGGCGGTTGTTTTTTTCTGCTTGAGCAGGCATTTGAAGAGGGGGAGGGTTGCCAGGGAATCTTTTATTTTCACTCAGTCTGCCTTGCTAATGATCTACAGTTATAGGAAAATACAGCTATAATCCAAGATCACATTTTCTTTCACTTCCTTATTAAAGAGCTAATGTATTCCTCTTCTCAATGTATAGATTAGATTTTCCATTACAAATATTTCTTTAGATGGATGAAACAGAAAGATGTAGCAGATAAATGGGAGACTGATTCAGAGAACAGGCATTTCTTTGAGTCCTACTAGTGACAGTGAATCCTGCAGTATGCCATGAATGGTAAAAACCTCGATGAGTGTAAATACACATCCGTGTGTGTAAATACTCTTTTTCACACACTGTTCCTCTGTACATACTTTTCTTTAATGTTACTTATTCTGAGAACAAAAACAAAACTACCTTGCAATCTCGATAAATGTTCTCTATTGTGTATTTAAGACATACATTTAACAATTAGGAACTCATTTTTAGGTTAGTGGTCTGATCGTTTCACTAATACTACGACTTGGCACAGCTAACACATTGCACAATGACCCAGATTCTCCTGTGCACTGTGGCTTTGGACTGCTCTGCCAGCACCATCCATCTCCCAAAGCAAAGAGGGGGCTCCAGTAACACACATTCTCATACCAGTGCAACTCTGCTGTGACTGTAGTCGGCAAAATGAAGGGTTAGCCTAAAATATTACAGTGCCAGTTTAACCTCCTGGTGCTCTGTGCAGTGAACATGGTACCTTTATTCCATACAGAGACACTGGCCTTTGTACACAGCATCAGCATCGTGGTAGTATAAGAACAAGTATAAAATTATTTTTTTTGAATTATTTTTCCTACCGCTTCTTGCAGATTTGACTTTAGATATACTTAGTTCTGTAGTCAAATGCATTTTCAAATTGCTATCAGATTAAAATAGGAAAAAGTACTCTGGAATTCACAACTGCTTTCAGCAAGTGAAGCAAGGACAATGTTACAAAATACTAAGTCACCCTTCATTCTGACCTTGATTTGCAAGATACAATTTAGTGAATCTCACATCACATCAGATGTTCATTGGGTTAAAAAGATCAGTGAGCTTACCTGCCAGTACATATGTAGCTTATCTCTTTGTTTTGAGTTCAGCTTGTCAGCATACTAGTCATCTGTACATGGAAGCAAAATGTTCCCTTCTCACAATACATAGGCTAGCACTGCACTGTAGTTCCCATTTTAGCTGAAGAATGTTTATGGGGCTGAGCATACTCGCGCTGTCATCCTAATTTTTCTACATTGTTATTGTACCAGCACAAAGTTCTTGCAATGTGTTGTTTAAAATGCTGGCTGCTCAGCAAATGATCTAGTGCACACAGCATTGTAATAATACAGAAATCTGCATGTTGAATTTCAATTATGCTTTAAAGCTTTCTAAACAGAGTGCTTACACTTTCTTTTCAACGTGCAATGAAATGTTAGTTGTTTGTTTTGGGGTTTTTTGTTTCTTTTTCTAGAAACATCAGCATGGCAGGGCACTAGAGCGTCCTTCTGTTTAAGTGATTGTTTACTTTAGCTCCTGTGCCCTGTGGAAAGCCTGCCTAGTGAGTGACCATGTTATAAAAGAAACTCGCTCTGTTTTCAAATCAGTTAATGCAGTATATCTCTCTCATGAAAGAGAGGAAATTAATTCTGTGAAATGCTTTTTACTTTCCACTGTTTAAATAGCCAGTGCAGAAATGCATTTTGGGGCTAGTACGGAGTAGAAGGGTGCCCTATTATGAGATTTATTTGCAGAAATTTGTTGCTGGTGCTTGCAGTCAGTATATGATAGGGATTGACTGCTTAGGACATGAAATAGGATTTTTTTTTTTTTTTTTTTTTTTTTACTTCAAACTGAGGCATGCAACTCACTAACAATTATCCTTTTTCTTCTGGGAAAGAGTCAGAACTGTCTGGCAGGCTAGATTTCATTGTCATTCTTATAATGCAAAAAGAACATTTTTAATAACTTTAACAAAACATAAAGGGTAAATAGTGCAAGGCTGGATTCAGCCATGATGGCAGGGAGGAGGGAACAGGAAAGGATATGTGCTGTAGCAGAGCATTCTCACTGTCACAAAACACAGTCACTATAAACTTAACACTGGAATGTAGTAAAACAGTTCTCACAGCCTAGAAAACAAAGACAATGCAGCAGTCACCAAGTAAGTAGTTAGGTCTGTATTTCATAATGGCAGCAGTGTGCAGAAGCACAAGAATAAAGCCTAGAAACAATATAATCATGTTAGTGTGTCTGAATATAATCATATTAGCCCAGTTTGAAAGGCAGAGCTAATCTGCCCAGATGCAAATTGTTTTGATGAAGCCATGTTGCTTCAGGGATCTCTGCACTCTGCTGCACTAGTCTGTGTAGGTAAGTCCATGATCTGCCAGATGAAGGTGAAGTAAGCTGGGTTAGAATAATGGCACCTTCCTCCTTAGCAGCAAAATTACAGGTTGAGAGAAGAAAGCATTTTTAAGGTTGGATATTATCAAAGGATAAACCAGAACTATTTAAAGCTTGAAAAAATGTAAAGTAAGATATACAAGCAGATCATTTCCCTTCTGGAAGAACCTAACTAATAATACTTTATGGTTCCTCAAGATAATGGACAAAGGAACAATGAGAACCAAAGTTCTCCTTAACAGCATTCAAAGAGAAGAAAGAAGTCATAAACTGAATAACCGCATTAATAATCTCACTTATAGAGGGGTGCAGTTTAAACCCCACTACTAGTTTAAAAAAAAAAAAAAAAAACAACACAGGCTCAAAACTAAGATCTTCTTTCAAATAGTTTAAGGAAAACAGAAAGAAATACCATGGGTAGTTGGTCTCCAAGATGATGAAGAAGCAAATGGTGAAGGGAAAAGTGAAGGAAGTAAGATTTTAACTTTCTTTTTGTGCAACATAAATTTTAAATGTGAGTACTGTGCTATGAAAAAGGTTGCAAGTACATTTCAGGGGCCCTGGTGACAGAACAAACCACTTCAGCTCTTTTTTTTCTGTTTAACACAAAGTCACCGAAGTCCCCTGAGGTAAATATAATCCACAGAAACCTCCAACACTACTTCTTGTTTTACACATGCATGCACTCTGCTTTTAGAAAGCAGGAAAACCAAGAGTAAAATTTTGGATTTCTCACAGCTAATGAACCCAACAGTAGTCTTGAAACACTACAATAGCTTAAGATCTGTATTTGTTATGCTTTAACAATTGACAAATCCATTTACATGTCTATGATGATGATAAGGGGAAAGGAATGGCTCCCTGCTGTCACAACAGGACCTCCAAAATTTAACACTGAATTGTGATAAAGCATTTTCCACAATGCAGATATCATAACCTCAATCTTTAGAATTATGATTTTCCCCATATTTTCAAGTAGAACCTGGCTTCCCCTACAAACATGGGTGTTAAAACAAATGAGACAGAAGGAACTTCTTTGGTAGCAGCCAGATTTTAAGTTGAAGCTACAATGGAAGAAGACTCCATACAAAAAGGCACTAGTCTACCCAGCAGCAGGCAGGGAACCCAGTCTCCTGTGAATACACTCCAACAGAGTTGCTCACAGCAGAAGGGCAAGGGGACATCATCCCTCCTTTCTTGCATATGCTTTATCACTTCTCCAACTGTGTATTTCCAGAGAGGTTTCTGTGCTAGTAATGCGAAAACAAGGGGAAAAGTCATGATGACAATAAACCTTGAAGAGAGGTAGAAATTCATGATATAGCGTTATGTTCTGTGTCGGTTCACTTAGCATGTTAATTTTTGTTGATCCCATTCTGCAAGTATAACTTCCAGCAAAACTGTGTAAGAAGCCTAGGCTTAACCTTTTTCTTTTTTTTTTCCTTTTATCAGAGACAAAATTAAGTTCAGTAGCACTTTTTTTGGTGTGCTGTGCTATTTTAACAACATAAAGCTGCTTGAAATTTGCTTACTGTTAAGCCAGACATAGATCACTTTGTATCAGTTGAACAACATAAAGCAGCTAGAACTGGTGAGTCTAATCTGAAGACTTTTCTCCTGAGGCACAAGTCTGATTTTGCACATCTGTGTAATATGTACAAACGTCTTTGAAATTAGTATGAGATTGTATTTTTATTTTAAAATAATTAAGGCTAAGGACTGTAAGCACATGATATTCGCATGGCTAGCTTTTACATGTTACACCACTAAGAGGTAACTTACACTGTCCACTACAATGGACAGGAGCACCTGAAGAAGACTAATTCTTGCTAATTTGTTTTTGTCACTACTACATGTGTATGTGAAAGTGGTTAGTAATTCATTTTTGAGGAAATGACTGGTAAATACCAGTCCAAATTACTGCAGGAAGGAGTGGATCAACAGGAGGATAGCAATTTCTCATGTATTACAGGGTTATAGAAAAAAGTTAATGTCAGGGTTTTTTGAGTGCTGGAACATACGGTGTCACAAATGAGTAATGCTTGTTTTTGTCTTATTAGTCAGCAAATACTGAAAGCATTTCAGAAATCTACTAAATAACTCCAGAGGAAACTTAACACTAGTCTGAAAAACACTCAGCTTTGCTTTCATTTCGTATTAGTCATTGTGAGAACTGTCTTCCCAGATACTGAAGGTATTATCATGGTTGACTACGTTACACTTAAAGCCCTCAGGGTAGCACTACACTTACCTGTGCATAACCTGCAATCAAGTATGAAAAATAAATATTAAGGCACATTTTGGAATCCCTAAGGCCTTGTTTGAGTGGCTTATGCTGTCGACTTTAGTTTATATCATGTTTTAAATTTGGCAGACATATCAACAGCAATGGATACTTTACTCTCTATTCAGATAAACCATTTTGTTTAACTATGGCTAGAATATGCCCTGAATTACACAGCAGTACAGATTACAGGTTGAGCTTTCTTTCCTTCATAGAGTGATGTGAGACACTTTTAGTTCAGGTCTAACACAGATCACAGCCTCTGCTCTTCATTTACAACATGTTGCAAGCAAATGAATAGAAGCCAAAGTAGAGAAAGACTGCAGTACTTTGCCTTTTTATATGCTGACCCATGGCTGTGGTCAGGAGACTACATTGTTCTCTGAAGAGATCTAGAGTCTATTTCTCTATTTCGTATACTGAAGCAGTGCAGAGAGCATTGGGAATTGTAAAACACAGTGATATGTAGTTAAAGTGTAGTTAGACAATGCCATAATGTATACGCTCAAGTGGTAATCATCAGTTTGGCATTTACTGCTGCCATGCCTGCGTGTTTTTTGATTAGGACACAACTGGCCACAGCACAGCCAGAAACCTGGGTAGCTCTGACTTATGCTAAAGGCTAATCCACAAGAACTTGAGGGAGGTTTTGCTGAGATCAGCTTCTGGTCTTATTCTCCTCTCACGTCCAGTAAGTCTGACACATAACAGACATTCCTATTATCAGTCCAGGATAAGATTTAGGCTTGATCTCATTTAAATTTTATCAGCATAGCTGTTGATCAGCTGTTGTTATTCACACATCTATCCAGATACTAGAGTTATCTGTTTAACTGCTGTTGTACTGATGCCAGGGTATGCCAGTAGAAACATTTTATACCTGTGTAATTGGATCTACACTAAAGCGATTGAAATAATGATAAAAGCAAAAGCTGGTCTTGTCTGTGGAAGGAATTTTATGAGCAGAAATATATTGCTGTAAGCAGGGGTTCAGGCACAGAAGTGACTACAACAGGAATGCATTAAAGCATAGTATCATCTTACCCATGGCAACTACTACCTGTGTGGTCTAAACCCCTATAAACGCGGGATAGGAGTGTGTTACAAAGTTTAAGCTATTGTGGTTTACCGGGCCCTTGCTGTGGGCAGAGGGCACTGACTTGGACATCTGCTTAGGTCAGATGATGGATTATCTTGTTAAGCTTGAGTAACTCCTGAGAAAGTCTGAGTTCCCTCTTTAGGTAGTTACAGCAATTTCAGTCACTGTGTGGTAATGCTACAAAGAAAGAGCAGCTTTTTCCTAGTTTGCCTTACCCTTCATTTACATTTATTTAAGGCATATAAACAAAACTGCCAAAACCAGGACAGTGATTTTTTTTCAGTAGCTCTCTTCTCTACAGAATTAATGTAAAGAATACAAATATGAAAATTTATTCCTGCCAAAAAATACAATATATGTGTTCATAATAGTAAAAGTTAGGTAACTTAAATATGGGTGCTCTGAGGAACTACAATAATACACATCGCAGCTATCTGAAGTAGACAGAGGTTGTCCTGTTGAGTTCCATATTTGAAAATACTTGAAAATGTTGATGATGATAACAATGAAGATGACTATAAAAACTTACAGATTATTATAAAATTTTAATCATAAAGAAAAACTTTGGAACTCAAGCAGAGGCAATTTTTCAGGGTTGTGCTCGAGATCCGTTGTTGGGCTGGAAACAGCCCTGCTTATGTCTTTTCAGCCAGCTATATCATCCTTCCCCTCAAATTGTGATCCTTCATAGTATATATTTTTGGATATATATTATTATATGTTTTGGATAAAAATTGATCAAATCATATTCCATCATTAACATATAGCAAACATCATATATAAACATAAATAAAATTATAAATATTCTGGTTACCTATGTTAATCAAATTTCACGGTATTATTTTGGTTTGTGAGTTTACTTTGTAAAAGAAAAATCGAAATACCTTCACAAATGTTTATGACATAATTTGTGATAATAACCTGAAAGATGTGGCCTTGTCAACTCATTCATTCCTAAATCAATTTCATCAGGAATATTTAAAGACTTTCAAGTATTTCCAAAGAATACAGCTAAGAGTATTAGCAAAACCTTAGGAGCATGTAATGCAAATTACAAGCAAACTGTTTGCAGAAGTATGTTCTCTAGGACTGTATACTTGAAATGCAAAAAGATTTATTGGGCTTGTATCATATACGGGATTAATATTTTTATTGCCAGTCACTTCATTTCTAATTTCTTTGTCAAACAATTTTGAACATCACTGATGATTTATCCTGGTCCCCTGTAGTCCTGTTTTCATATTATAGTTAATTTTCAGAAAGAGTTTATGAAATTTAGGGTGCTTCCATGCTCAACTGTTGCAATTTATACTGATACAGTTCAAGTGACAAAAGCTAAAATTCATTGATTAGTATCAGTTTAAAAATAGTTACAAGAGTTCAAAAGGGTGACATACTCACATAAACCGTCTTTGTACCAGATCAGCTGCTAGAGCTTTTATTACCATTATTATATCTGTAAAAAAGAAATCACAGCCATAACTGCCATAGTGGTATAGCTAATTCCACCTATTTTTAAAACTGTGTATCTAAGTCACTTAAGAAAATTTTTCCTGTATATTTTTTGTCTCATGCTCTTTCAAAATAATAGGCATGAGTAGCCATCTTTTGAAAACAAGCTGTGCTTCACTATTACATACTGTAAGTTGTTTGTTTCTTTAAATTATATTTATTATGACACTCTGGAATGGAGTACACACTAATTTCACTGGATAAATGGAACTTTGAGACCTTTAGGCTATATTGGTAGCTACCATTATGAAAAAGAATAACCATGTGTTAAGAAAAACAAGTTTGTTATCAATTGCCTTACTATAAATCAAATGCATTATCTACAAACTGTCACTGTATAGTTCTGCATATTATTTCATTGTATTTTGGGTTTACTAAGAGTAAGGACAAGAATGATACTTAACCTGCTTTGTTTTTCCCCTGAAATTCTTCAGTCTGGAGAAATTATGTGAGCTAAGAACTAGGTTTCAACATGGAAATGCAAATACTCCATTTTTTTCCCCAACAAGCATTTTCTTCCTTCAGCAAAAACACCAGTGCTATAGAAAATATGGATAAAACTAATTTTCTTCTACAGCGCTGAAATCTGTATTTTAAACCCAAAAGTAAAGGAGGCTTAGGCTAAGCTGAACTAGACAAAAGTGTGTAAGTCTTACTAAAACTGACTGATGAGTATTTTTAACTGGTTTTTACTTAGATATTAATTTTCTTTTGCTCTTTGCTCTAATATTCTGCGAGTGTATTATCAGCATTGTGTCTATGTTTTGTGATACTACTTGAGAAATATGTTAATGTGAAGCCTTGTGTAGGATATTTATCTTGCTGGTTTGTTGCTGTTGTTAGGCGAGACCATGATTTGCAATAGGTGACTTGTGAGGTTAAAACTGTTTCAAAAACAATCAGTAAGTAGGCATTATAGTGATGAAAATTATGGTGTATTCTCCCTGCTAAATGTTATCAAAAAACCTTTTCTAATGTTTCAGTTGCAAAGCTATTGGAGATCATGAAGGAGTAACATTGCCTATGACTCCCTCTAGTGATCCCGCTGTGGGAAATGCAGCCAACTACCGATGCCAGCCACACGGAATCGCTCCGAATTCATCACTAGATACATTCTGAAAGTTTTTCATAATGGTAAATTAATTCTCAATAAACCACACACGTTTTCTAAGCAGTGGGATAAAGTCCTGTAGAACATACACTGTTTTGGGAGATTGATGTTCTGCAGCAAATATTTCCTGATGCAGGGAGCCTTTCTTCCTTCTGTTTAATGGATAAACCAATACAACTAAAGCTTATATGGTAAAAACGAATAGTACCAGTGCACTCCTAGGTTGATAACGTTGAAGGGACTAAATTTCCAGAACATGCTGAGCACTCTTCTTGGGATAATTGAGAAACTCCAACACAGAAATATCTCTAATGCACTGACTGCATCACTTTGTGTATCACTTTTTGCATCAGTTTGTGATGCAGTAAGACAGAATGTCACAAAATAATCAACATACAACTGCTTCATTGCGTGTAACTGTAATCTGCATTCTCAATAACATTAATGTATGAGTCTTCTCTCCAGTTCAGATACTTGCTAACCATCACCATCAGTTGCTAATATACTTAACACCATCTCCAGAAACTTTTACAAGCACGTGTTTAAATTTTCACAAGCATTTTAGAAGTATGAGTTTTATTAACCTGAATTTTCTGTTTGTTTCATAAATAGATAATGTTTGCCACAAAGAAATGCTAGCATTTTTCTTTGTCATAACTGTATGTCATAACGGTGGCCAGGTGTAGAAATTTCACCTGCCAGTTCTTTATAAATAAGGACTTCCATCCAGTTTGCTGCAAGGAGAGGTCAGAACATCTATCCATAGTGAATGGCACCGTGTTTTTTCTATATTAAAAAAGAGAAAGAATGTATTTGTTCATTAGTCATAAAAATAACCTAGAAATGGGAGGAAGTTAGTATTGAAAAGTCATTTGCTGTAACTCAATAATGATTTGGGGTTTGGTTTGGTATTTTCTGCATGGAGGTATTTCACGGTTTAATGTTTATGGGTAGTTCACTGAAGCATTAACAACAGATGTAGTTTTGATGGAAAAAAAAAAAAAAAAACACCTGAATGCAATTCCATATTTTGATTGGCAATAATACTTTTTCAACATGCAGATTTAGAGTCCCCAGCTAACAGCCAAAATGGAAAAGAGTGAACATAGTGAACATACTGTCCTGTGATGTCACCCCCAGACCCAGGTAAGACTGACACAGTAGTCTGTGCTGAATCCTCAGTTTTCTTGGCAATAAACCATTTCATGTTCCTGTTATGAAAGGACAGTATTTTACATAATCCTGTGAAAAACTTTATAACTGTTTTCTTATATAAATTGAAGGAAAGGAATCCATATCCCAGTGGCATGCATTTCTGCATAACTCTTTATTCCAAAACAATCCCAAGCATTTTTTAAATGAACAACTTCACTCACCACTGAAATCCAGCAATCTTTGGAATGGGACTTACTAAGCACTTGGTAGCATTACACAGCTAGAGGCATTCATAGCCACTCTCCGCTAGTATTTTGACCCTGGAGCAGGTGTATATTCGGAAAGTCCTGTCTCGTAATTAATTACACTGAATGAATAAAGGTTTTGGATGGGTCCAGGTTAGTGTTCTGTCTTGAAACCTCTGTTTTGCAAGTCAATTCCTCTAGTCCTCAGCACACGCAGGAGTAAATGCTTCAAAGTTACGTTCAGAGGATTTTGAGACTATGGACACAAGTTCTTCTGTTTCTTTCCCAGGTCCTATTATAAAAACTGATATTGGTGAGCATTTTAGATACTCAGATTGCAAAGCGTGAAAAGCTGGAGAACACCATTCCCTGCAAATCATGCATCAGAAAGCAAAGTAACCTGGATTGCACACCTTTCTTCTGCTGTGAGAAAACAGCCTCAGGAATCTTATTTCAATGAGGCTTCATCAAATCACAATATCTTTAACAGACTTCTCCTAATTACTCAAAGATTCCAAGTACATCTGCTTATTGGAGGAGTCCCCCTTTTTTAATTCCTCTAGATATTAATTTGAAAATAGGCTGATTCTGTTATGCTGATCTTACATTGCTGGTGTTACTGGACTTCTTTTGTGATAATGATTGCCAGATAATAACTTTGCTTAGGTATGGTCTGGACATGCCTTACTGGATCTGCTGGGAATTTAGTGACCTCATACAGAATGTATCTTTTGAAAAATAATACAGCTGCTGTGGTTTCTAATTCCTACAGTTCTGTGTACTTTGCTTCCCACTTTCACACTTACTGAAAAACAGAACTATTGAGTCTAACCTATGGAAGCATTATAGCCATTCCTATTGCACCACTTAAAAACCAGTCAGCCTATACTAGTTCTTTGGAAGTTTTCGGCACTATCACAGTCTATTGGGTAGAAGGAAATACTCCTGAGAAAACTCAACTATAAACGTGGCTGTGTAAAGTCTGCAGACACACTACAGTGTTGTAGGTGTGCTCTATGACTTTTTTCCCTGATGAGTTTATCCTCATAATATTGGTATTCCATACATACTAACTGTAGTCAGCAAAATAAAAAAAAATAACCCCCCAAGAAACCAACAATGACACAGGTCAACACACTCTAAGCTTAATGCAGATTCCAATTTGATTTAGATGAGGTCCTGAGTTTCCTGAATACAAACACTTCAAGGAAACTCCAGAAATCTCATTTTTTGAAAGGAACTCTCTTCTGTATTATATGGCCACCAATATTGTTAGTGGTAAAGTGATGCCAAAAAGGATGCCTAAAAAAATTCCTATTACTAAAAAGCAATGTTTTCCACTTTTGCAAAACACAGTACACTTCCTAGGTTAATAAAGCCAGGTCTGATGAAGATTTTAAAGCACTTTATTTTAACAGGTCTTTGCTCTGTCAGCAATACAAATAAATCTAGGTATGTAAAATAGTCATGAAATCAAGTGTGGTTTTGAACGTGAAAAATCTAAACTATATCAAACTGTATATCAAACAATACATGTATATCTTTTAATCAAACATAATTTTATAAATGTTGAAGATATTTCTATTCTTGAAGTGCTACTTTTTATGCTTAGTAAGGATCTGACAGGCACAGAAATTAAACAACTTGCCAAAAGCCAGACTGAACAGTACCCTGGTGGAAAAGAAAGATGGGTCTTCCAAGATCCATCTGATTTACTGCACTCCTGTTGTTCTCCAGCTGCAGGTGTTGCAAAAGGCATGCTAAGATCTAGGAGGAAAGGAAGGAATTGCTTTAATGGTATTGTGTGTCAGACAAGAATGGTCAGTTTTCTGTTTGAAATACTCTTGAAAACTATTCATTCACAGTCTTAAAAAACTCCTGTGATGACAGGGGGGCTTTTCTTCCAACGTCTTTGTCACCACCTAAGGATAATTAACTGACGTTTTATAATTGATATGATATAGAGCTGAATCAAAGATCCTTTTATGAAAGTTCAACTGAAATCTTCAGTTTATGTGCAAAGTTTCTCTCACTAGCATCCTTAAAACTATGTCTCTTGCTGTACAGTTGTGCCATAGAACTGTTTCTCAGTCCATAAGCCAGAGGAACAGGGTAGTTATCTCTCTGCTTTATTATTACCCTACATCGCCACTGGGAGAAAAACCGCTTACCTTGGCATGACCACTTCCATCAGCACTTTCCAGAATAAACAGCTCATTTCTATGCTCGTGGTCATAAATTCAAAATCTCAATCATGACTCTAGCTGATTATTCTTTAATTGCACACTCAACTCAGCTGAAAGGAGATTAAAGAAAAAAAATATTTATTTAGGACCAACCAATATTTGAAGCCTTATAATGAATATTAAATAGTATTTAGTAATGTTTATATGTTAAAACGGGTTAAACAAGCCCCTAAAATAAGGTGGATAGGGTGGGGAAGTATGCGACTTTTCATACAACTAAGTAAAATATCCTGAAGGTTTATGGAAATATTTTTTTTTCTTTTATAGGAAATCACTTGTAATTGCATTAACTTGGCAGGAAATTTATATTTATAATGACAGGTAACAGAATAGCCTTTTAGTACCTTTTGTTTTGAATATTTGAATAGATATGGAATCCTGTTAGTGTGCATCATTCTGAAATTTATAGCTTTCCAGTACAAGCTAATTTAAAATAATGAAAAAAATATTGTTTATTCTAGCATTTCTGCATGTCTAGACTGCTCCTTAAACACAAGCTGTGCTGTAAAGTACAGCAAAAGACACAATATATTTCAGCTTTCTTAAGTTTGTTTCTATTTTGCCAGACATAAATCCCCAAACACCCTTAAAGATGCAGAGAACAGCACAGGGTAACACTTGTTAAGTTTACAAAATTAATTTAAATGAAGACTTTCTGCAGATTTTTATTACTTGAGCAATTTCCTGTTATCAAGGGCAGTTGATAAATACTTATTATACAAAAGGTATTTCATTAATTCCTAGGTTAAAGGCTCGGTATGATTTTAGTCTTATTTAAGTCAACTTAAGATATCACCTGTATTATCACCGATATCGTAGCTCCTATCTCCTGCAGTCAAGCAGGGAACTTGGTCCACAAACCCCTGTTTCTGCGCTAAGTTCCATTCTGAGTCTTTCTAACGTCCTGCCTTGTGCACCTGTGCCAAAGCCGTGCCCTTTTGGTACGCACGTGCAAACTCTCCAAATGTGCAGTGTAAAAATTAATGTATTTTATACATAATTCATGACATTTAAAAAACATTGTCACTTAACAGCCGAGGTGATAACAAAATTAGCGCATTCTACCTCCCGCTGCTACTTACCAGGCTTCCAAAGCTCCATCTTGTAATATTGTTCTGGCAATAGCCCTGCAAGACAATAAACACTGCTGGTGCCCGGCTCTCCCTCAGAAACATATGTATTTAGAACTTGTGACCCTTCTAAATATAATTCAGCCTAAACTTCCTACATATTATCAATAGATGTATAATGTCTCCAATCTTGAAATCAGAGGAATAGGTACCATACAGTCATGTGACAATTGTTCAGTGAGAATTGTGGTTGTAGGTTTTTTTTTTAATGTGTTTGCCATTCCTGTTTACTACTGAATTTGATGTAAAGTGATTTGACCTGACGTTATGCCAGCTTCTTGGAAAAAAAAAAAAAAAAAAAAAAAAGGTCTACAAATAATTTAGAAAAACTGATTAGCCATTGTAAATTATAGACTAGTGCAAGAGGTGGGACTGCAAGAGGCCCACTGTTTGTATTCATTATGAAGTCCAGATACAGTATCAATTCACATTTATGAAGCATGGTGCAATGTAGATAAACATCGCTCCTGGAAAAGGTAAAACTTGGGAATTTCCATTATCAAGAAGCAGAAGTAAAAACAGTGCTAGTGCTCAAAAATCCCAAGTGGGATTTATTTTACATTTCCAGTAAATGGGGACAGGGGAAAAGGGAAAGAAAGAAACTATTGTTCATGTTAAGTGCATGGAAAATAAAAGTCTTACTTGGGACTGAGGCAAAAGCCTAGTAACAGATGTGGTACAGTGCAGTTGCAGTTTATTTTCTGAGTTTTTCTGTTGCTCTGACAGGAAAAAAAGAAACAAAGCAGAACTGTGTGAGGCCTTCAGCAGAGAAAGACCTCCAACCTTATCTGTCAGTCTGGAGAAGGTAGCTCCTTGCTGTTCCTTGCACCAGCCTCTGCATATATGCCATTCCCAGTAGTGAAGGGAAGGCTTGTGTCTCTTATTTTCTTGCATAGAGACATAAAAGTGAATTATGGTCTTTCTTCGAGACTGTCATCTACGGTGGCCTCTCCATGACTTATCTGGGTGGCCAACGTAAGGCTACTCAAGCAATATATTTTATGTGACCTTTGCAAAAATGCTGAGAATTCATCCTACAGGCAGTGCATTTTTATTAACAGGTTATTCCACGACAACTATAAAGCCAATAGCTGTACAATGTCTATGAGGCTTTTCTCCTTACATTTTGAAAAGTTTATAAAAAAATCAGCGTCTGTGGGAAGAGGAACCACAGTAATTGCTATGAGGGAAAGGCAGGGACAGCCCCCGTTCTGCAAGGTGGCCGCCTGCCTGCAGGGCAGCCAGCACAGTCACAGGGCCCTGCTAGCACACAAATTGCTCTAAATCGGCCACCGCACATGCAGCATCCTGAAGAACTGGCTGAAGGCGCTATATGGAAACCATATTTCTGAGTTTTTCTGTTAAGTGCAAGTTTTAGCAAGGAAGCAAGCTTGACCTTCACAGTGTGCAAAACTTTGGCTCTGGTCCTAGCTCTTTTCACATGTGAATAGTTCCTGTGGGGCCTCTTCATGTGCTCAGAGTAACAAACAACTTCAGGACTTAGACCTTGATCTGAATCAAGGGTAGCAGCAACACCTCCCGATACACAGAAAGATTTTTGTTCATAGCAAAGTAATGGATTTGCTACATGGACAGAGTTAATCTGTCTTTGACTCCCAGTTTTCAAGATGTAACCGCCTGCTTTGGTTTGTAAAGGGGTTTTGCCCTTTTCAAGGGTAGCAGTTCACCTCCAACATCAGTTCAATAAGCCATCTACTCCTTCCATCTTGTTTGGGTTTTTTTGTTGGTTTTGTTTGTTTTGGAGGTTTTGTTTGCTTGTGGTTTGTTTCTTGTTTTATTTTTTTGTTTGTTTTTTGTTTTAATGAAATAGTTTTCACTAGATTGGACTTCTGGCTGTGTATTTCAAACACAGTTGAGGCTGAACTGCTCAATCCATTGTAGCTTATCCTTAGACACCACTTTGAAAAGCAGGACAGGTCATCCCCCCCAGACATGCTGTTTGCTTTCCTTTCTGGAATGGCTGATGCTATCGCAGTTGATCGCTCCTGCACAGGACAAACTATCATGTAGGTCATTTCGTTTCCCAGTAATATTCAAACTTCAGTATTTTTTTTCCCAAGTAGTGATCTATTTGTATTTAATCTGAAGCAAGGAGGACGAGAACATGACAGTGTCCAAACGATACGCAGAGATTTCTTCATCAATTGCCTCTTCTGACGTGTAAAATACTGTTGTCTATTAGGATGTGCCTTTTATGGACTTGGCTATTTTAGAAAACCACTGTGACGAGAGCTCAATGGAATATGTATTGAGAGGACTGAAAGCCGGTCCTCATCTGTGCGCCATCAGTGTGATGTACACCAAACACCCATAGCCGCACGCTGATTTTAGGTTTTGTCCTTTTGTTGTTTATATATGCTTTACTTGATATTTTATTAGAAAATGCTCAGAAATGTTGGTGAATAAGTATAACTGAGTGGTGGGCATTACTCTCAGCATCGTGCTGCGCTGCAGCTGGGACGTGAACTTTAATATGGGGGAAATGTTCTGTTTGTACATAATGAGGTACCTTTACTGTCAGGGTGTATATGGGACAAAAATAATGAAGTCACAACTTCACTAAATTCGTAGGATTTAGCACCCACTACAGTAAAATACAGTGGGGCATTTGGTCAAAGCAGGCGACTGAGGTACGATGTAGTAATACAACCTAGAAGAAAAGGAATTGCATCTGTTCTGTAGGACTTGAGTGTGGTTAATGGCCATGCAATTGTTCCTGCGAGTCCATAGTCAAAGAACCTCACTGAATACATGAGTTAACAGGTAAGATGGATACAATTCACTGAATTTCTGGGGGTTTTTAGAAGCTGTTTTTAGAACTCTCTCATCCTCCCTCTTAGATACCTTTATTTCAGAGAAATCCTGGCATTTAAACTATATTTAGCAATAAAAGTGAGACATCACCTACATCTTGCTGCAGTGAGGAAGGTAAAACAAGGCATTCACATACATTTTCATATTACTTTTAAAGAAGGACATAAGCAAAACTCTGTGCTGTCAGGGCAAGTGCAATTTCTTTTCTAGTTCTTCGGGAAAGAGTTTAAAGGCCTCTCCTCCCCCAACAGCAGAGCGCAGAAAAATTGCTAAATTATTTCCTAATAATTATTGTGTTCAACGAGAAGTGCCTACTGCAGGCATCCAGCAAAATACTGCAAATAATTCAAGATACTAAAATTATTAAAATCAACACCACAAATTAACTATTAATTAAAACTGCATTTTCACGCAGGCACCCCTGGCCAGCCGAACTCCCGGCACCCCCTCCCTGCTGCAGCCACCGGCGCCGCGCTCGCCGGCAGCGCCCCGCCGGGCCGGGCTCTGGGGCCGCGACAGCGCCTGCCCTGCGGGCCCGGCCGCGACACCCCGGGCCGCCCCCGAGCCCCGCCCGAGGCTGCCGCACGGCCCCGCGCCTCCCTGGGCGCCCCCCCGGCGGGCCCTGCGGGACCCCCGCCCGCCAATACAGCCCAGCCGCCGCCGGGGAGGGCGCCCCTCGGCCCCGCGCCCCCTCCCGCGGGGTCCCCCCCCGCCCCCCGCCGGGGGCACCGGGGCTCGGCCGGCGGCTGAGCTCCCGCCTGGGCTCCGCCGGGGCGGGGGAAGCGGCTGCCGGGGGCGGGGGGGCAGCGCGGGGAGTCGGGGACGGCAGCCGCTCCGCGGGTACGGGCACGGGCGCGCTCCCCGCGGGGGCCGGGACGAGGTGCCCCGTCCTCCCCCGCGCCACGCCGGTGCCGCGGGCAGCCGGGCGCAGGGGCGAGCCGCCGGCGCGGGGCTGCCCGGGCTGCGAGCGCTGCGCCCCGGCCCCGAGCGGGGAGCGCCGCCGGCCCCCCGGGCCTGTGCCGCGGCGCGGGAGGCGGCGGCGGGGCCTGGGGCCGCCCCCCGGCGAGGCGGCGGAGCGGCCACCGCGCCGCTTTCGGGGGATTCTCCGAGAGGCAAAGGCAGGGCGGCTCCGGGAGGGGGAACCCCCCTCGGCTCGGCGATTCGCATCCCCGGCGTCGCCCCTCCTCCTGGCGGTGATGTCAGCCGCGGGGAGGGCCGGCTGGCAGCGGCAGAGCGGGGCGCGGGCAGCCGCGGCAGAGCCGAGCCGGAGCCGGAGCTGCCGCCGCCGGGACAGCGCGGGGTCCGGGGCGCCGCCGGCAGCGCAGCCCCGCGCCCCCAGGGCCGCCGCCGCCGCCCGGGCCACAGCAGCCCCGCCGGGAGGCGGCCGAGCGCCCAGCGGCGGCAGCTTCCCCGCGGCGGGACCCGCGCACCGCTCCCCCCGCGCCCGGCTGGGCAGGGCTGGGGCTGCCGGTGCCGGCGCCACGCTGCTCGGCGGAGTGCCGTGGAGTTCGGGGTCTCTCCGCGCAACTTCGGTTACGCGGCAGGACCTCTGCGGAGCGGCGCGGGGCTGCCGGCGCGCCACTGCTTCCCCTCCCGCTGCAGCTGCAAAAGCTGATCATTAACTAAACCCAACAGAAATAAAACAAACTCAGGCTTGCCTAAAAGTTAGGATACTATTATTTTTCCCCTCGCCCCTCCCCCCCCCCGCCCCTCCCCCCCCCCCCCTCCGTTCCCCCCTCTACGGTTCCATTCCCCGTGCGGAAGCCGCCCCGGGAGGCGCCCGGCACCCTGCATGGGAAGCAGCGGTGCGGTTTGCATCGAGGATTCGCTGTGGCGAAGCGGTGTAACTTGCATGCGGCGGGACAGCCTCCGCGGCTCCAACCGCCCGGGTGATGCGCTGAGGAGCTCCTGCGGACTGGCATCTTGTGCAGAGGAGGCACGGAAGGTAAGAAGGGGGCTTGGGGAAAAGAGGGATTTTTCTGTCCTTTGCTACGCTATCTCAGCAGAGCAGCAGCAGTTCATCCAGAACAGTATCGAGAGGCTGGAACCGCTCAAGTGAAATGAGAGGCTGCTCCTGTGGAAAGTCCACGGAGCTTACAAGTGGTGGCAAAAGATGTATTTATTTTTAGTCTGGTAGCATCGCACGGTCGTGATCTGTGCGGACAGAGAGCCAACTCGCGCAGCTCTGGAATGAGGAGATCCACAGTCTCCGTCTCCGATGGGCAGTTTGCATTGGCTGCTGCGTTGTGTTGAATGTGTACCCCCGCTACCTCCCCAGAGCATCCCATCATCCTGCTGGATTTGTGGTTGGTTTTTTTTTTTCAGATATAGTGCCTAGTATTAATGAGAGAGGGAGAGGGATGGGGGTGGTGGTGAAAAAAACATATGGAACATTTTATTGATGTGATCATAATCCTGTAATGGAGATTGCATTAAATGAGGATTGCATCAAAATGCCTAGCTGCTGTGGAGAGACGAGAAAGCAAAAACTATGCTGGATTGTAAATGAAGTTCTTTGATTGAAGGATTTTCTTGAACCATGAAGGGATGGATGTCTCTAAGCTTAAAGTTGCTGTATATGTGGAGCACTGGAATGGGATAAACCCCAGATCAAGCTGAAATAGATTTTAATTTACCCAAGCTCTGGTTACAGTTAGAATAGGTTAGAGGCATTGCAGTGGTGTCCAGTGAATTCTTGGTTTCAGCTGTGGAGACCACAGAAAGGCAAGGAGAGAATTTTAACATTTGGGGAAGAGGAGGAAGGCTCCTTTGTGACTTTTACCATGATGGCACAAAGCTTCCAGCCTGCAGGAACCTTATGGGCGATCCGGAAAGCAGAGGATTTATCTCATTTTCCTTTTGCAACCTTGGCGTAGTTGCCTGCAAGAAGTAGCCGGGAGGTGTGTGTCAAGAGGCAAGGAGGGACTTCCTTGCCCCTCTCGGACACTGAAAAAAACTGTGAGCTTCAGAGAGAGATGGAGCCGACTGTCTGATCCCCTCTTTTCAAGCTTGAGTTGATAATACATTTTGAGTAATCGTTGCTCCTTATCTCAGTTGGCAAAGGAGGGGAGAATATGTTCAAGTTTACTGAACCAAAGCAGAGCTGAGGACAGTAGATATTATCCACTCACTCCCGCATTCTTTTTGTGCTAAATTTTATCCTGGCATAGAGAACTGAGCCACAAAAGAGCACCTTCTTCCAGCCTTACTGAAAGGAAACCTAAAGAGAACAAAAAGATTAAGCCAAAGCTAAATTTTAACTTTTTGCTTCTCAGCAGTGGTGGAAGTAGCATTGATCTGCTAGATTACACAGGTCGAAAGAGGTAAGATAGGAAACAAATTAAAATTGTTTATTTACTAATATTTCCACATGCACAAAGTTGGCATACAAAGAATCATCACAGAGTGGGAAAGCTCCATTTCTTGTAACCACCTAAGTTATGACTGAGGGAAGCAGCAGAGAAATTCCTGTAAGAATACTTGGCAGTATTTGTAACTGCAAGAGAGCTGGTTAAATACAAAATTACATAGATTAAACCAAAACCAAATATCCAGTGTTCTCAGAAGTAATTTCTTTCCCCATTTGAGTTGTGTACAAAATCTGAGGTGATAGCTCCACAGTTCAGCCTCTTTTGCTGTGTATTTGGCACAAAGTTGAGATGGATACACTTATTTTAAATAAAATGAAGAAACCCAGCGTAAGTGTTGAATTCCTCTTAAGCATTTTATTTTGGCAAAAGATGATTTCTAGTGAATTGTAAGAGATGGGTTTAGAATATTCATGGCTAAACTCCAGGGAGCTTAGTGTTAGCTCAGTAGGCAGAAGGTTCTTCCTCTAAAGAGATATCTGGAAAAGATGTGTTTAAATTTCAAGCCATATTCAGCTGAGACTGTTGGTTTCCACATTTTAAAATCATTTGTTATGCTTCTTGGGGGAATGATGCCTAATCTGGAAAATAAAGCAAGTGTTCCTAGCTCACTTTTTTTTTACTAGAAAAAGCAAGCAGTGTGCTTTAATTGTACTTCTGTATCTACAAATGTTCCAGATTTGACTCTATTTTTCATCAAATAACAGCTGAGGAAAAAATTGTCTTCCGAAACCATGGTTATTCATGCAGATCTTGCTCTGTATTTTTGCTACAGAAGAACTCAGCTTCATGACTGCATTGTTCATCCTTGCAGCATTTCTTTAAATGTGAGCCTTGCTATGGTTAAAGGATAATTTATATTCAGTGTAGTACTGTCTGCTCAGTGGAATTGGCTTTATACATTACAGCCTCTGCAAAAAAGGAGATCAAAGATCTGAACCTGTGGTCCTGTATTGCATTTGTATTCTAGGTGGACTTGAGTAACCTTATACTGGAGCCATTCACACTCCCATAGTTAAGGATATGTCAGTCTTTCCATTAAAACACCCATTTCCTTAGTAATTTAAAAGCTAGTTTTAAAGACGGCCTCTAAGCTTAACTTAAACACATTCATACAGTAACAAAAAAAAAAAAAAAAATAAAAAAAAAAAGATACCCTAAGCAATGAAGTACAGTAACATTTGGCATTTGCTAATAGAGCACTGTTAAGTTGAATTTATAGAAAGCTTAGGAGAAAGTAATGCCTGCCTGAAAAATTGAGATGAAAAGGGAAGAAAAGTCCTTTCAGATTTGGAAAGCTGCTTATGGATCCAGGTGAGTGTTCATACCTGGATTTTAAAGGGGCCTGTGACTGCTAAGCAGACAAGTAGGGCTTTTCTTAAAGGAGAACAGCACTGGCCCCAAACAGGAATTAGTCAGATCTTGGTTTGGTGGTTCAGGTTTAGGTTGCATTGGAACTAATGCCATTGGCATTCTTGCAGTTAGTTCTTTTGAGGGTTAAGTTACAAGAATAATCAAAACCCCAAACCCTGTATCTTAACCAGTGAAATTATCCTTCCAATATTGTAAAAAGAACTATACTTTTTTGGATCATGTTGATTGTCTGATACAGGTGTTGGAAGCATCTGGGAGATGCTGCTGCCAAAGCACACTTGCCAGGTAGCCCACCTGAGAGCAGCCACGGCAGTAACCACACTTCCCATCCCAGGGGCAGCCAGCCCGACTAATGTCACGTTACACCTAAACAGAACCCTTTCTTCTAAAGCATCCAAAAACCTTTTACAATTGCCTGTCTCGCTTAGATAGCCATCTTCCAACAGTGAAGTGTGTGAATGCTTATAGTAACTTTCTGTATATTTCAGGTTAGAAGTGAAAAGACTACAATTAAAAATACAGGTGGATTCGATGTTACAGTTGCACATGCTGTGTAGTACCTGTGTTCAAGTAGTAGGTTCAAGGTACAGCTTGCTGTATCCCAGGGGTTTTAGATTAGATGAAATATATGAGTATTGTTTGAATGAAATTTTTTTCATTTAACTACAAAATTTGTAAGGCAGATTAATAGCTTTATGTCCCAGGTACCTTATTCTGCAATGAGATCACTGAGAGGAACTATGTAACCGTTGTCTGTCTTCAGTGTGGTGAGGTAGTGCTGACTATACCTTTATTGGATCCTCTGAAAATTCATGCTTCCTGCAAATATACAGGAAAATAATATGAAGCAGGAAATTTAGGGTGGAAATGGGAATCTGAGTGTCCCTTAAGATCTGTGAGGAGACTCCCATTCTCATTTTCCAATGGTAAAGTAAGGAAAATAGGTTTAAAACAGTCTTTTTCAATTACTGTCTGAAAATTAGTAGAGTGCCTTACCAGGAAACATAAAAGCTTCTATAGCTTTTGCACATTTAAACACTCCACTGAAAGAAGAGTTTAAAACGGTCCTTAAATTTGCCTTTAAGGTGTTATGTTGTGAAAAAGAGTGGGATTAGTGGAAAACACATTTTGAGTGATAACCATATTTACCACCTCTGGCACATGTGAATGAAAGATAGGTTTTACACATATATATACATACATATATATATACACACATACATATTTTCAAATTCTTTTTAGAAAAAAAATACTGTGTTTCCAGGTAAGGGAAGTGGCTGATGTTTTCACAGTCACGCAGTAAGGTTTCATATTTGAATGAAGAGACTCCCACCAAACCGACCTCACTTGCATGGCAGGTTTCGTGAAGGTCCAGGGAAAGTTAATGTAAAAGCTACAGTACAGATAAAAATGACTGGAATTTAGTCTATAGGTACAATGAAATCATGGTCGTTTTTGACAGTAAATTTGAAATTGCAGAATGTTTTCTGTAGTATTGTCATAGTTAAGAATTCTTTTCATTTGAAGTCTTTTGTCATTGCTTTTAATAAATATCCTGTTGAAAATTATTTCAGATACATTTAGAAAATAAATGCTTTCCCATAAATTCTCTAAGATTATGCCTAAGCCAAAGCTCCCTGCAGTCTGTGAAAAAAATCCTGTCGCAACAGGGCCTTCAATAATTGCTCCTTGCATTACCTGGCATACATACTTTTAACTTCTGCCACTTGTTTAGGAGTTCAGCATGTTAGTGTGGTATAGAGGGCATTGCTGTGGAGGAGTTTTGCTTGCAAGGATGGCAGGACTTACCCTGTTTAACAGCAAGTGCTTTACTAACTTTTACAGTTAAGTTCTTTTTAAATGACTGTCTTTTTCCTTCATTTGAGTTGTGATAGACTCTGCAAGGATTATATAATTTCAAGAAAACCTGCATAACCACATCAGCAGAGAGCCAAGTATGTTCTCTGAAAGACAGATGAACCTGGAAATTATTGGAGACTTGCAAATTCAGTAGTGAAATTATACACAGACATGGCCCGCTGTATTTGAAACCTGTCACTGTGGGGTTTACTGTGGCAGTTGACTGTGCTAAGGACCTTTCTCTGCTTCATCTTCCTGCCAGAGGAACATCTTGTGTTGCCTACTACTTTGATTTGATATGGGTGTTTTGGGGATGGTTTTCTGCCTCCAAGCTGGTCCGGAAAGAAGATGTCACTGGTGATGTAGTCTGTTTGTATAGCAGTGTTTATCTGTTACATCCTTAAGGACATAGTTTTATTATTTTTGTAAGATTTTAATTAGCAATTATGTGTGCTTTATGCTGTCTACTGAAGTAGCAGGAAATACAGGCTAAAGGGAAGAAAAAAATCAAGTAAAAGTTCGGAATGCTTCAGGCACAGCATATTTCATTTAACCAAGTACTTATCACTGTTATTGCTCTGTGCTATCTTGTTAAATAAATAAATGTATATGTATGGAAATCTATGATCTACTGGATCTATGGTCACATATGTGGTCACACTAAAGCTACATACTGTCTTCAATTCCAAGTTTAGTCCCTGGCACACATGATGCATACCGGCCCACCAAAAGGGAAGCAAAAAATATTTGGGGGATGACAGAGCTGCGGGTTCTTTTAACATGTAGCACAGGGAACAGGTATAAAAGAATTCAACTCCCTGCCCCTCAGATTTCGTTAGGAGGTCGCGTATTGGGGATCCTCCTGAGAAAGCAAGTTGCATGACTTTGGAGAGGAAAATGGTGTTTATCTCTGCTAATGGAAGTCAGAGCTTAAACCCATGATGTTTAGTCATTGATGCAGGTTTTGTGATTGCTTTTGTAATTATAAAAATATGTATCTTCCTGTCTTTCGACAAACAAGTATGAAACTGTGTGTCCTGACAGGCACACGGTTACTGGATCGTTGGTTTTACTCAGGGATGCTTGTGGCTTTTTCCCTGAAATGGACCTAAGCAGTATGTCAGGGTGCAGGTTGGATTCACAAATCAGAAAGGGATTTTCTTAGGACTTGTAGGATGTTTATGACGAAAGACCTAGACTTGACTTGTCAATGTTAAATAGCCAAAGAGTGTGCTGTAGCAGTCCCTAAGGAGAAGTGCAGAGGAATTGCAGTGTTTTGAAACTTCATTAAATGGTGACTTAACAGGAACTATAATTTGCGTATGGAACTCTGGGCTCAAACACTTTGGGCCCTCACTGTAGTAGTTTGTTCAGATTACAGCTGCTGCCAGTAATTTGTAAATATATGCAAGATACAAGGCATGAAACGAAAGCTATCATTACATGGAGTAATGGCTTTACTTCGTCAGTCATTTAATTGACCCCTGGAAAATGTTTGTGGCAATGTGTTGGAAATTAAGACCTAAAATACAAAGCAACACAGTAATAATTTTGGGGATGAAAATTGGGAATCAAATGCATAAAATTCATCTTCTCTTCATCTCTCTGCCTTGTCCACCTGTGAGACTTTACCAGAATGAATGGATTCCAGCTACTATGGGTTTCATAATAGTTTCCTGTAATTGAGACTCTACTACAGGAGATCAGTTAAGTGCTTGTCAGACAAGTGTATGTTCATGTCTAATTATCAGAGAATTCTTTTTAAAATTCATGTTCAGGAGATCTGAAATTTGATGACTTATTAAAGAAAACTAGATATAAAGTAAATCAAGGGGATTGTAGTCCTAGTTCGTTTGTTATAGATTTCTAAGATAATTGAGAATGGTCTTTTCCTCTGGCCAAACAGCAGCTGAAATAGCAGTTGTTACTACTTTGTCTTCCATGACTCCACCATAAACTTGAGGGAAAAGAATCACATATGTGTACGTGTTTAATTGTTTATGGCATTAGTTAAATCTGAAGGAATTTAGGAGGGTCCATAGTGGAAAATAAATGTATTTTAATTTATATAATAAATTTGGAATAATGATGACTACCAAATGGAACTGTTGTTAACATTTTTGGTGTTAACATATTCTTCCCCCACCCTCTCATTTTTAAAAAGAAAACATATCTAGGGAAACACTGTAAGCCACACTTTCTTAACAAAAAAATGCTTTAAAATACTTCTTCAAAAGACTACAGAATTGTGGACCGTCAGTTATATTTCTTTATTTTTTGACAATATGTTCAGTCAAATAGCAGTTTGTATCTTTCACAGTTTAGCTTTAGCTACATCCACAAAGAAAACTATTTTCAAGAACTGCTCTGAAAGTACCCTAAAGCATAACACAAAGTATGTCTGAGGTGAGTTCACAGAACATGCACTCAAGGTGTTTCAAGCTACAAAGGGCAGTAAAGACATTTAGCATATCAGAGAGAAAAAAAGCTGACCACTTTAAAAAAAGTGAATGTAAGTCAGAAAGCAAAGACATGAACAGTCTGTGCCAAGGAAATGTATCACTAGCGTGTGGTCAGGAACCATTGTTCTTTGAAATGAGGAATAAGGTTAGGATGTGTGGAGCGTTGGTAACCTTGTGGTGAGAAACAAACCAGTAATATCTTCTGGCTGTAGTGCTGTGCCAGCATGGAGCCAGGAGCATCGGTGAACCACCCGAAGCTGTGTGCTAAAGGAAGAGAGATTCTTGGTGACTAAATACCAATGATTCTCTAAAGAGTTTGGGTGTTGCCTGTGTCACTTTTGAATGTTTTAATAAAAGCACTTTAAAAATCCTGCTTCCTTCTCCTTTCCCTGAAAACAAAGAAAATTGAATTTACATGGTGCCCAGTCTTTCTCATTTTTGAAATTTGACTAAATCGTTTATTAGAACATAATATTATAGAATGGAATGATACTTTCTAAAAGAACTAGCAGTGTCATTTTAACACGTAGGTGTGAACTTACTAGTAACACTTGCCTCCTTTTTACGATGAGTAAAAAAGTATAAAATAGTAACAGATTATTCTTTATTTTCAATGATACAGAAACTAATTTTCTTTCAGTTCTTTCAAAACAATGTGTCTTTGCATTAACTTTGTTAAATGAAGTTCGAAAGCAGTATGCTAAGAATTTTTACCGTGGAACTGAGACGGACTAATATTTTCAAAAGCACCTCCACAGTCTGGGTATACAAGTCTGATTTTCAAAGTGAGTTGGACTCTGAAAGAGCCTGAAGCTTGTCTGCTTTCAGGAATCTTTTAAGTGTTTTTGAAAAGTTTACCATTTTTGTTAAAGACTGGTTATACAGTTTGTACTTCATCTGTACAAGCTGTACAAAGTTACAAAATTTGTACAACTGTACAAAGAAATCTTATATTTCTTTGAATATTAGGGACATTAAAACTAGTTGCATCCAATATTCAAAATGTGGTGGAACTCAACCCTATCAAAAGCAAACTATGGACTTCAGCTAAAAACTTGCAGTCTGTACCAGAGTTGCACAAAATAAACTTTTAAAGGAATGTTTATATTCTTTTTATCAACTTTATTTTATTCAAGCAGATTTTAAATACTTAAATAGAGAGGAGGAGAAGCAGATTTAGAAAAGCTGCCACAGCATTGAATCGATTATAGTAAAGCTGTAGAGTATCGTGATGTTGGGAGAGTTTGGGGCCTCTAACTTCTTACTTACAGTGTGTATTTTGTGGCTCATCAAACACACACAGTTAGACATCACCCAGCCCGTGCAGTTAACGAACTGTTATGGAGCTGAACCTTCAGCACTGGAAAAAAACCTGGTTATATTTTGAGACAATCATGCTAAGCATGAATTCCAGTCAGAAAAAGAGATCCTTTTTACTTTCTTTGCATCTAAACTTTAAAACCCAGTCAGACAAACTGAGACAATAAACAGAAGTTAAAATGCTGAAGGAAGAGTTTATAAAATGGAACAGAACTGACTGAATTTTGCCTGAATTTATGATAAAAAATTGTTTATTTTTATTCATTATAGAATGGTGGACTAAACCTGAAACCCACCATAGTATCCATTGAGTTGGAGAAAGAGGTAAATCCACTGGTAAATTTGTTGTGATAGGGCAGTCCTTTTTGTGATTGTATTGCATTACACAGCTCAAATTCAGTGAGAAGTTTCTAACGATATGAATGGAATTTGGCTCCAGTTCTGAGCTGGAGTAGTGCTCTTTGGAATCACTGTGTAGGGTATTTTTAAAGTACCAAAAAAACCTTAATTAACAAAACATTATTGTTGTTTGGGACTGCTTAGCTTTGTATACTGTGTTACACAGTTTGTTCAGTAGCTGCTTTCTTTGGAGAGAGATATATATGTATATATTATTTTGTGAAGTTAATGCAGGTTTCAGGTTTTGTTTCTTGTTTAACATGAGTGGGAAAACATAAACCCCCAGAATATTTTCCTGTTAAGTCTGATGAAAGCTTAGCCTGGCTTCATACATGTGCCACTTGTTATAAGTCCCCTTAATGTTTGTATTTTTGTTGTACTGCACTTATCAAAAATGAGTATTTAAAAATAATAACTGAAATAAAAAATAGTGCAACATCAGTCTTCAAAAACTGTGCACAGTCTCAGTTCCTTATATGTAATTCATTTTGGCAGGTACAGTACTTTTAGGTTTTATTGTATTATAAGCGCTAAAAAAGCTTGAAAGAAATCATTGGAAAAAGGTTTAGAGTAAGTGATTTAGATGAGGCTGGCAGGTGGTGTGGTATGGCTATTGCGAGAATAACTAAATTCTGAAAATTCAGTCACTTCAGAGTATTGGATCTATGTCTTGATTTAGTCATTGCTAAAGCAAAAGTATCGCTTTGCTCATCTGATGAACTGTGAGGTATTAATCAACCAACAGAAACTACCTTCTGAAAAATTTGGGGTGTTTCATTGATTAGAGTGATAACTTGGTCAGGATATCTTTTTAACTGCTGTATATGTGATTACATGTATGTATAATAAATATGTAACACTGTTACTAATTTGTCTGATTGGGAAGACAGATAAAGTGTAGGGAATCCCTAAAGGGACGGTGAAGTTGAAATGGTGAAATGTCAAAATACTCTTGGAAACGGCTTCAGTACACTTCTATGGTAGTAAAATACGTGTTGATGATTCTCACAAACGTTAGATATGCTCAGACGTTTCTTAGTCTGATCGCTGAGGGAATTATAATGTTCAATAAACTTTTTTGTGATCCATAAGAACAAATTAAGGAAGCCTTCCATCATTTTGTGATCCACAGTTATGGCAGATTTTCCTCCTTTTCTTTTGTTTTAATACATACAGCTTTGAGTGATGCAGTTCTTACAGCCTCAGCCGTAACTGTTTTGGAGGGAGAAACGTGTCAAACCCTTTGTGGGCTGTCAACAGCTAATTTCTTTCTCAGATTTTGGAGATCCTACTCAGTTTTATGGAGGACCTTGTAAATGGCTGCCCTAGTTGTAGTTACATATTTCTGCCTATATGTAGAGCTGCCCGATGTCCTTGACATCAGTGTGATTTTAGGCTGGGTTATGCAAGCTGGTTTGCACAAGATCCTTTGCCATTTTCTGTTTTCCTGAACCTTAACTGTGTATTCATCTGAGTTTCCTAGTGATAAAAAGTATGAATGATTTGAAGCTGCAAGCACATGAGATAATCTTGTAGTAAATCAAAAGAAATACTTGAAGCGGTTTCTCCTTTTTGCATACTACAAAAACATTTACTTAATATTTAGAAGAATCCTTGGAGATTTTCAAAGCTTGACCTAAGGCCCTGAGTAACCTGATGTAATTTAGACGCTGTAAGCAGGTTTGGCTGAACAGCATCTCCAGAGGTGTCTTCCAGGCTGAACTTCTCTGTGGTTCTGTGAAAGAGACTCCTTTATATAGGTGATACCTTTGTGCTTTGTCCTGATTGTGATTTCTTGCTCAAATTAAGGAGCTAGTAAGGGTATAGCATTCTGGTTGTACAAGGAGTAGTGAAGAAGTGAGGAACAGGACAGATAGAGGAACCTGCTTAGTGAGCAGAAGAGAGCTGTTGCTTTTGTTCTTGGATGTGGATCTCAACGTTGCTATTCCTGTCTCAGCATTTGCTATTTGGTGTCATTTCGGAAGCCTCCTTGAACCGAGGTTATACAGACAGGCTGCCGCTTCAACAAGTCTTTCAACTGTCTTTTCTACAGCGCTGTTCTGAATGTAAAGTACTGCTTTTGATCCCTGAAACACTTTCTAGTTTCCTTTCTCTTTCTGAGGAAGACCTGCTGTATGTTTTTATCCTTCTGTAAAAAACAACTGGAAAGCAGGGAGCCTCAGCTTTAGCAACTGAGCTGAGGACAATAAAACCTGAGACAGATTCCTTTCCCTTAGTCCTGCAAGACCTAAGTTAGTTGGCATTCAGAGCGGTAAGACAAAGTTGTTCATTCATTTTTTCCCGAGGGTTTTCTGGAGTGGACACATCAGATGGAATGTAATTTTGTTTGTATTTGTGAAGTGTTCGCTGATGCTTCATGTTGATGATTTAGTGCTTTTTACCACAAGAGTGTCTGGAGGTTGACTGAGGGGTTCCCTACAAAAATCCAAGAAATGCAGTTTCCAGAGAGGGACTTAACAATGTATGGACTGTGCGAATAAGAGGATAAGTTAAGGTTGAGAAAAGACAATATTTTTATGGAAAGAAATTTAAGTACTTTCACTAGATATAAGGCCACTGGAAATAACACCAAAGTTCCTAAAATTCTCTAAAAAGGATCTATACTATTACAGAAGCTCTAATTTATCCCTTGTTTCATCACATAATTATTTATCAAAGCATGCAGTCAAAACAAAAATTGGACACTGGAAAGTAGTGATATAAGTGCCTGAGTCTGAACTAGTATTTTGTTGTTGGTTTTTTTTGTTAAAACTAGATTAAATTATTTCTTAATTTCAGGTATTTTCATTTATTTTCCATAGTGTCTGTATAACATGTTGTCATTGGTACATTTTAAATGTCTAGAAGAATTATAATGCTGCATATGCAAAATTTAATTGAAATTTAGGTCAAAAATTACTTCCATGGGGGTGTGTTAGTTTATTTGGGCCAACTTTACACTGAAAGCTCAGCAGAATACTGCACCTACTCATTCAGTATTTTCCATCCCTGACTCTTGCTGTACCATTTCACTATCAGTTTTGTTTCTGCTGTCTGAACAAGACCACTTTATTTCCCTTGAAAAATACTTAGGTGTCACTGAATTATTTCAATAGAACTCCACTGCTTGCAGTTCATTTGTAGTTGCTTGGTCATTAAATGTAGTTGTTCTGCAATGACAGATTGTTTCCTTCAGATTACATTGAGGAAAGAAAGTTTCTTATCCTAATTATTTGTTTATCTTCATGAATGCATGTAAAAGGCTGTACTGCATTTGCACCATTAGACACCCTCAGTCTGATATTTTCAGAACCCTGCAGATGTGGATTTTAAGTAAATGAGAAGAGCAGATGGTATACAAGGAAACCTTCGGCAGGCCAAGAAGCTAAACTGAAGTTTCCCTGAGTTCTGGGAGGGACCCTACATAGGGACTGTTCTTCTACCACTAGGAAATTTAATAATAAAGTGCTGATCTATTTGTAGAATTTCCTAAATATGCAGAATATTCTACAGAAAAAATGTATGCCATAGAAAGAGATCTGCAACATGCACTCTATGCTTGTTAGTTCCTATTTCAGATATGAGGCTTAGGCGTGCTTTGAGGTGATCAATCCTGATGGTGCTGAACATAAAAATGTCAGTAGAGTTAGTCATCTTGGGCAGAAAATAATTTTTGCCATTTTTTTTCACTGTGTGGAGGAGAGCGTGAACTGGTTTTCAGGTACTCTTTATCATTGAGGTTTTCTATTTTTGCCATTGACTGGGAACATTTACCAATGACTTTTTCCATCTTGTTTTCAGGGATGGGCTATTTTACGAGACAAATATTAATAAAAGAAATGCCCTGATGAACCAGCGTGAACTCGTGATAATTTAGTAAAAGCTATTCCTTGACTGATAATCGGGAATAGGACACAGAACCACACACGGTCAGCTTTGGATATAAAGTGAGCTACTTAACACTGTTCCTGTGATAATCCAGGCTGTCTCTACTAAGATATTACAAGGGTTAATTGTAGAAACTTTGTATTAAATGTTCTGAATAAGGCACACATATATTAACAGATTCTCTTTGGTTCTGCATTGGTGCAACTACAAGAAACTAGCGTAATGCAAATATAAGAAGATACCCACAAACTCAGACTGTTGTTCTGATCCTGCTCTTGATTGAATCACCGTTAAAAAAGTCTCAAAAGATACTTCATGCAATCATAGCTAGACAAGACAGTGTAATGTAAATGTATAGCTGCCATCATGGGTAATATATATGGGCTGTATAACCATAGGGAAATCACAGGTTTTCAATTTCCCTTGGAATGTGTTCATTATTAGAAGGTATTACCAGAGTATTGTTTGTTGTAAGAGAAGAAAATCCTGTTCAAGTTTTTAATGAATCTCTTGAGAGATTCATCAGATTTACAGGTTAAAAAAGCTGTAAACATTCTACTGGGAGTAGTCATTAAAGAGAAGATGAATGTGAGTTATCTGTACATTTCTTATGAAACAGAAACCTTGAAGATGATTTACAAACCAAAAAGCTGTTTCTCTTTAAATGGTCTGTACTGCTGCATTAAGTAATGAAATAAAAAGTACGATTAAAAGGAAGTCTTGTTTGCAAGATGAGCAGCAGTTTCACTATTTTGTTTGGAGAATTTCATAGGTAAGACGGCATTGATCTGAATTTGCAGGGAAGAAGCCTGAGACTAATATTTCCTTCATTTCACGATTAGAGAAAGCATTAGAGTGCAAGAAAAAATCCTTACTGCATAGTTAATCAACTTAGAGGGCCTTATGTTGAAAATCAGATTTTCTAAATTAAATAAAAATGAATTAATAAAAGGTCTGTAGATTAAATAAATAAATTACAAAAAACCCAGCTCAATCCTCTGGCAAGTTACTTTTTTGGTAATTCAAAAAGTGACAGCACAGGACTGCTAAAAGGCTTGCCTTTCCATGAGGCACTTCGTACCCTTGATTACTCACTCAAGCTCGACTGAACCAGCAACATGCTAGTAAAAACTCATAATTTGTGATGAAACAGTTTGTTTAATCCTTGAGTTTTTTTCATCTGAAGTATTACAGATGCAGTGAAGGGAACAGTTTTGAATATACTGCTCAAAGATAAAATGCAGATAAATATTTATGAACTAATTTATCAAAAATTGTTGCTTCAAACTTTCAAATTGGTCATTTAAGATTCCTCTGAACATTTTGTTGGAGTTAATATCTCCTGCTTCTTCAGAAAGCTCTAGATCTGCCATGAAGATGACAGTTTGTTTGTAGTTCGGGTGAATTTTGGCATTAGTTTTGTTTTGTTGGTGTAACTCTTCAATGAAGCACAAATGTACTGAAAATCTGAATAACAACGAAACGTGAACTGTGTCCTAACCGCATCTGTTGAGCATAACAACAGTAGTTCTGCATTCATTCAGCTTTCCAAGAGGTCGCACCCTTTGCAAATAGTATGCATAACAAACTGCTGTATTCACAGTGCCTCATCATTATGAATAGTATGTGTTTCAGCTGACACTGCCATTCACAACATGATTTTACCAGTTCAGTACATAGCTGTGAATCTGGTCTTACTGTCCCACTGGGAATATTCAGGACTCCAAAATAAAATTATTGTGATGCCACGAGGATTGATACTTCTGCTGAATTTTCCTAATATTTTATAAAGATTACCTGCCACTGAGTATTTTTTTTCAAGATGTGTGTGTGCAGTTTTGGGGTTTTTTTGGTATTAAAAGCACATGTGTGTGTTTCATATGTATATGCATGGACATGCTGTGGACACAAAAGTTGTAACATGTCCATAGTCTGAGCTAAACATTGGGCTTACAGGTTTTGAGCACGCTCCCTCATGAATCAGACCAGTAAAATTCACCTCTGACCTGAAATACCCATGTGCAGAATCCTCTTGAGCAGACTTCAGTCATGGCCTTTGTAACAGAGCGACGGACAATGAAGGTAAATCAAGATGAGAATTAGGACATTGTCTGCTCTAGCTTAAGACTGAAATATCACAAAACATAAAGGAATGTACTCATTCATGTAGAATAATTTTTGTCATGTAGTGTATTGGTGGAAGAGTAACGGAAGGGTCATGTGACATGTTTTCTAGTGACATTGTGTTTGGGTATGTCTTAAATATCAGTGTTGCAACATGTTAGAACTTAGATTCTTTACATTTCCTTTTTACATCACTTTACATTAGGACTGTCATTGCTCTAGGTGACTGGAAAGCGTTTTGCCAATTTTCACAGATACACTACCCACTCTTACCTTCCTGTGCCTGTTTGTCTCCCGCTGACTCCTAGTTTTCCATAGATACGGGCCCTGAAAAGAACATTTAGTGGTATGAAAGCAACAGGTTCCAAAAGATGATTTGAAATCCTGTGACTATTTCCTTCACAAAGGCTTGCAAGATTTTAGGAAAAATGTGAGCTAGTGCACAGACAGTTTGCTTCTCAGAGCCCAGTGTTAAGGTTAACAAGTTGTAAATAGCTGCATGTTGCCATTATCTTAAAACCCTGCTGCTTTTAGGACATGATGAGGACTATAATAAGAATGTTGTTCATTGCTTGTTTGGTTTTTCCCTTCTCTTGCACAGCAGTTACTGAGGAGTGAGATTTAAAAGTTGGATGGCTTGTGATGGGATCTTGGTGTAATTCTTTTATCTTACTGACCAGCATGTTAATGATAGAGCTCCAACAAACAGATCACTGACACGGGGGGAAAGAACCAAACCCAAGCCTGCCACTGGTTTTTTTGGTTGTGTTTTTTTTTTTAGAACTATTTATAGAAAAGAATCTGTAATTTTTGTTTTTTTGTCCTACAAAAATAAAGTCAGTGTTAAAAGAGCTGAATATATTTACAGCATCTAGTGTCAACATTCATATATGTATAAGACTTTTTTACAGCTATATAAATGTGCGCATCTTGATTGATGTCTGTTGAGCTGTGCTGACTTACAAAAAACATGGATTGTATCTATCATATGTCACTCAAAGTTACAGTATCTCTGTTTTTCAGACATACATAAAAATTCAGCTTGGTGTATTTAATGAAACAAAATATTTTCAGTGTTTAAGAGCTGCTTGCTTTGCTTTGAGAATGTCTAATGTATTAACTTGTGCATGTATCTGTGATGCTATTGCTCAGTGAAGTGGCCAACTTTGGAGAAAGGTTTGTAAATGCATCCTTATTGGTATATTTTTGTTGTGACACTGTCAGTATGAACTTGACACTGATCCGTGAAGGGTTAGTATATTGAAATTTGGAATTCTACACGATCATTTCTTGCTAAAAGAAAGCACCAACACTGACAAAAAGGAACATTAGACTCAGGTATACTGTGAAAGAACTGAAGCTTAATGTCATTCTCCTATTAGTATTTTCTGACTGTAAATACAGAAAAAGCATCTTATGATTTGATATGAAGAAGAGTGACAATGTTCCAAGTAGGCATAAAATAATAACAGAACTAACAACATTACACCAGTAGTATTGGTGACAGTACCACTCGAACAGAGTACCCAACTGGGAGCAACAAAATTCTCATGAGAATTTCTTCCCAGGAGTTTGTGATGTATCAGAAAAAACAACACAACTCAGGCAAATCTCACTGCAATAACTTTCTGTGTCAGGAGCTGAGGATCATTCATTAACTAATTGTTGCTCTTTTTTTTTTTTTTTTTTTGATAGGGAGGAGGGATGGAGGAGAGTATGTTATCTAGGAGCACTGTGTTATGCTGCTAAGATGTATCAGGCCCTGTCTTAAGCCTGGCAAATTTGTGATGGAGGTGAAAGGAATCACCTGTGTAGGAAAGAATTAGAACAAAGTCCTAGAGGAAAATTTCATAGTTGGGAAGACATGGTTGTAGAGGTACAGGGTTGGAAAAGTACTGAGATAAATACACTACAATACCAAGGCAAAGTGCCCCAGTGAAGGGAAAGTGTTTGAAGAAACTGTGGTATTGCTGCTTTGCAATAGAGAAGCTTTGAGGCAAGATACTGAAGTACTGAGAAAAATATCAAAGAGCCTGAGACATTTTGCCAAGCTAGCAGAGAACAAGAACCAAGGCAAACCATCACATTCTCATAGAGAAGCACCCAAGTGCTGAAGGAAAATGCTAAAACCTTCAAATGCTAAACCTGATGGTTCTAATGCAGAGTGCTTAACAAGCAAAAGTGAAAGTACAGAGTTTAGTAGCTTCAAACTGAATGAACAGAGGAACCATGGAAGTAGTCACATTAGTTCTCTTCTTTGAAACTAAATTTTGGAGGAAGCTGATGTTACAATTCTGTCTGGTTTTGATTGGTAGTCTGCTTATGGCAACATCGCAGGATTTACTGGTGTTTTGAAAGAAATGGGATACTTTTACAAAAGCATAAGATAGTGGTAGTTATTCTAACACAGAGGATTACTGGGTTTTTACTATAGAGAAAAGTTATGTGAGGGGTGCAGAAGTGTACCCCTCACAGTATTTGCTCTGTAAAAAATTCAAAAGGGGAAATCATTTTGGTAAAAATTCTCCTTCGGAGACTTGCAGTCTGCACAGCCTACAAGATCAAAGGCTTGTTTAATAGCTAGATGACGTGACTGCAGTTATACAGGATAGGAATCCTACTGAACATCAGGGAAGGTTACCCTAACGTCCACCCATTCAGTTTCACTGCTGTAAAGGGAATGCACGGTAATTCAGTAAAAGGGACATTTTAAATTTAGTAAAGTGTACAGTTTCTTTAATATTCAGCACACTTAATTTTTTTTTTTTTTTTTTTTTTTTTTTTTTTTTTTTTTGTCAGTGTATCTTTATTGTAAAAGTAGCAAGGGAACTATAAGATAAATGGTGTCCTGTGACTGGTGTGGAAATTTGCTGAAGGGAAACGAGATGCAAGTTTTAGCAGAGCAGAAGACACTGCCTTTCTAGCTTATTTTCAGGCAAAATGTGATGAATCTGTAGAAAGGGGGACATGGGTGTAAAATTCACAGAGACTCAACTCAACCCTAAGTAAACTTGGCTCACTCTGATAATGGTTGAAGAACCAGAGTGATGACAAATTGTGTGTGAGATTGTATAAAACAGTGCATGTTTGTCATGGTTCAGTCCACCTTGAAAGAAAATACTGCATATACTATATGCATGTTGTTGTCCATACAGTTGGTAAGATGCCATTTAACTCTATGAATTTATTTCATTAGAAATTGCTTTGTTTGCAGTTGTACAAACTATTGCTTTATGTAGGGACTGACTTGGACCGCCAGCGACACTTCTTCAGTAGTTGCAAAGCTTCTCTATAAAGATGAGATTTTTAGTATGACATGTAGAGTTTATTTTTTTACTTTAGTTGAAGGGTTTTTACAGTCCTGATTAGTGTGTCAATTATCAGTATGACATAAACACTACCTCACCTGATAAGACTAGTGTTTCACTTTTCCTTATCTGTTTGTTCAGATAGCAAATGACCTACACTTCCAGAGTATACAGTGTCTTGTGTTCTGTGCAGATTCTGACAGCTTGGTTGCAACAGGACAGAGATGCATGCATTTTGCTCAAAGATTCAATATGGAACATGGGAAATACGTTTTGATTATCATCTTCCATAATGTACTCTTCATGGACTAAGAGGAGCGATGTCTAGTGCAAGGTTTTAAAATGTTCAGAGGTTAAATCACACAGATATGTGTGGAAGGATCCCTCAGCTTGGAAAAGAATGATCTTGGAGCAGCCAGAATTTTCCCTTTGCCCTTCAGGTGTTTTGCAGTGTTGGTCTGTAGCACTGAACACACTGTATGTCCATAGGCACTGGAAATTTGTGGGAGAATTACTAGAGATTCAGAACAAAATCTGTACATGATCCAAGTCTCTCTTGGGCAAATACAGCACGCTGGAAACTTGGGAAGAGTGTACGTTATGTAACCAGGCTCAGCTTCGCAGCTGATTTAGAAAAAATGACATTTTGCTTCCCAGAATGAGATCTGGGTAAAGAAATTTTGTCTTGATCAAATGCAGCAGCTGTTGCAGTTTATATTCGAGTGGGATGCAAATCAAGCCCCCACTTCTGCTCTGTTCCATTCTGCCCAAAGAGGGAACTGTTGTTGGTTGTTTTTTTCAGGGAACTGGCCTGTGGTTTGACCCCAGTAATTACAAATGATTTAAAAAAAATAATTATACAAGTTCTGGTGTATTGTAATGACACATACGAACAATTTAAAAATACTTAAGTGATGAATCTGTGTTGTAACAGCCAGCTGCAGAGCACTTATAACTGGAGTATGTTAAACCATTTAAATATTCCAAACATTATGTACAACAGATCTTGTACTAATTCATTATGAAAACAGCAATTTCATTTAATCATTTATTAGCTGTTTATAAGGTGTCTGCACATTAGATTGTTGCTTAACCTGGCGACCAGTATATTAATTGCATGAGTGTCACCCATGTGTAATCACTAACGATTTTTCTTGGTGATCATTGTTCTCAACTACTAGTTACCAGCATGACTAGCATGACTGTATGGTTCTGAAACATGGATGTGTAATAGTGTAAATGAGTCTTTCATCCCCTGAGAGGGGAAAAATCCTCAACAGATTGCTCAAAACTATACTCACATTTTAATGTAAGTCATTCATTACTCATTTCTATTCACTTCTGGAATATGTATTTACCACTGTCATAATAAAGACAGTGAAGCAGGATGCCCAGAAGCACTGTAAAATCTCTGTCCTTAGAGGTTTTCAAGATCGAAGTGGCCAAAGCCTGAAGAAATCTGGTCTGAATACAGCACTGACACATATCTGCGCAGGAGATTGGACTACAGCCCTTTCAAGGACCCTTCCAATATGGACTATTTAGTGACTTCCTATGAAGTCACAGCGGGGAACCAAGCAGGATGCTATTCATTATGTTAGGTTTGCAAAGTCGTAAAACTTAATTTTATTGTAGCATACAATGGTGGACTGTGATGAAAAAGGAAACAAATCCAAAGGAAGCAAATTGTGCAATAGTCTGTTGTTCTACATTGGATGTATCTTAATCATTGGTATTTTTACTGCACTGCCGCAGTGCTTTGGTTTTTTTTGTATGAATGACAGGTGAGTTTCAGCTTCCCTGTTGTGATAATGAGCTGCTTTGCTGGGTCTTACTGTACCGTAGGTGTAGGGTACCATAGGATGCTACTCTCATTAGCAGTGTACTGTTTGCTACGTATCTTGCATATGTGTCTGAATCATCTTACTTGATGATTAAAGCTTTGAGAACCTTAATCAAGAATTTGCCGGCAAAGTTAAAAATATCCAAGGTTTTAGGCTAACAAATCCTAGAACATGACTATTCTCTATTTCTGATAAATATTTACTATTTTGGATATAGTAGTGTTTATCTTACACAAATTACAAAGATCGTAGCTTGAGCTCTAAATACCTCTACAGCATAATGCAAAAAGCTAATACAAACAATAAATGTAAAACTGTGCCATACATACAAAAAATGTATGCATGTGCCATACATACAGCCATCTTACTAAAATTCAGCTGATTAGGTTTAAATAATTCTCTTCCATGACTGGTCACATGCTTCCCTGCCTGCTGCATAAACCAGGATGTGCGCTAAATCATGTGCAGATTGAATATAACTGTTGAAATTCCTACTGACTGTTAAAATTCTTACTAATGGAATTATTTCTCACATCTAGTTTTACTTCTTAAATGAATATGTGAAGACTGCAAGAGACCTTATAGGTCTTAACAATCTTGAACCTTGCTACTGCACACACCTCAATATATAGTCCTTTTCATATATGTACTTACAGATTATTTAAATTTTATAGTGTGGGAAAGGGATAAGATTTTGTTGCAAACAGCAGTTTTCTCGCACACCTCAGAACTTCCGTTGTTTTCCCCTTCCCAAGTAGATAAATACAAAAATTCCTCTTCCCAGCAAAGAACTGATAAACTACTGAAGTCTTCAAAACTCCAGTGGATTCCCATAGTGATACATTGTTTTGTTCTTTCAACTTTAAACTCTTTGATGCTAATATTTAGTGCTGAGGTATTTGAGGTTAGCTAACTATCCATTTATTGTAAGGTGAACAGACTCTCACAGACAGTAAAAACGTGAATTATTCACAGAGATTTGGTATTGCTTGTGATACTATGTGCACGTGCACCTGCGTTACCGTCACTCTTTAATATCTGTATTGTTGCCATTTTAGTTAAAACTGAGTCTACAGTTTGTTGTAAATGTCTATATTCATGGATTCCAGTTGTCTTTGTCTGATCTATAGACACATACCTACACATATATGACAGATTTCTTTCTAAAACAAATTTTATTTCCAACTGTGAGAATGGAATTTCCCTCTCTAAATACTTCAAACTGAAGAAATTTGTTTAAAAGAAAGACAACAACAAAAGTCAGCAATTAAATGAAGATAAGGTAAACTGTGAAAAGCCAGAATCTTAAGTTATGTATCAGTACCTGTGGGCCTTCAACAACGTGGCACAATATGACATTATATAATGATAATATATAATATATATAATAATATATATTATATATAATAATTAAAAAGAATATTGTTTAAGCAACCATGATTAAGTGTAAAGTATTTCAGGGACTGATGACAGACTGAAAGAAACTGCTAGCTTGCAGGAATCAAGAGAACTCATCTGGCTATTAATCACCAGGAATAACTGCAATGAGGTCTTCATTGCCATTGTAACTTGAAATTGATGGAGAAGATGGTATAGATTCTTTTTGCATAACAAACATGCGTTTGCCATTTATCCATTTTTTCAATGTTTGTTCCTATCACCTAAATACGTTTCCAGGAAAAACAAGGAGGAAGGAAATTTTCCAAAATGATCTACAGGGGCATGTATAAAGTACTGCTTTTTTCTGCTGCCTAGAAAAAACATGCCAGTTAACAGGCATCAGTAATTGAACTGCCAAAACCAGCATAAACCCAACAAGATTTCAGCAATGGTAATACCAAACAAAGGACAGCAAATACAAAAATAAAGCTTCATAAAAATATTTGTATCTCAACTTGCCTGGAACCCTGAAGAGAGCTTTTCTGGAGAAGTAACACCATTTTACATAATTTCGGTACTCTGAAAATGAAGTTTGATATGAACATACATAGTCTGCTTGTCCTTCCATTTTATGCTCTTTTTATACTAGTGCGCTTACACTGACTTAAATGAAATTACATCCTGATAAAATATGAAATTAAACTGTTTTTAATGCTACTTTGTGTAACATTAATTTTCAGAAGCCCATTGACACAAAGTTTAGAAAAACCCATTCCTTGAATGCAAGTCTGCAGTAAATCGTAATACTTTATTGTGAAAATTATGTAAAGAAAAACACCGAACAGTGAGTACTCAGCACTGAGCACTGAGATCCCGGAAGGGGAGTATGAGACAGACCATTTCTAAGCAGTCGAATTGGCAACCAGTGTTCAATCCCGTTTCAGTAAGCACGGAAGCCAATAAGCTAAGTTATGATCTTGTATTCTTTACAAAGCAATTCAAAGAGAAGAGAAATCACATTTGTTAGTTTAACAGACCTTGGAAAGCTCTTACTGTATAGTGCTGTCTGATTCTGTGTTATCATGTGGATAACCTTTTATATGCCACTAACAAAGTAATCTCTATAAATTCCTTTTCATTTTATGCTTAACCATGCTGATTTGCATGCACATAGAAAAGGAAATGAGAAACTTTTAAACCAAAAATCTATTCTTAGAATTTTATATTCATGCACAGAATTCCCATTAAGATTACTGGAAGATTTACCTAACATCTTCCATCCTGGAAGAGTGATTAAATTCCCAAAGTTTTATGAGAAATAAGAAAACTGTATCTTGCTTTTCAATTGTCAGTTAATGCTAATGAGAAGCATGTGCAACTACGCTCTTGTATGTTTAAGTTGACCGAACGGTTTGTGTGAAGCTGGTTTGAAAGCTAGAGTTGGGTAAGAATCCATGAGTTATTCATTTCTCAGAGGAAACACTTTTTGGTTTGACTTCTGCTGCAGCTGCTGAATATTATTTACATTTTATTTTTCTGCAGGAAAAAAACACTTTTAATAAGAATGTGAATACACCGAATGTGTGTAAAGCAGATTAATTGCATGGTTATCAACTAAAATTAGTATCATGTTTCCTAAATAAAATGAAATAATTTAGATAACAAGACTTTGTTTTTTAAGGGTACTCTTCCATTTAAGGAGTTATACTTTCTGTTAGAACTATCACTTAATCTGCTCTCAAATGTGTAAGTGTGATGTAGCAAAAATTCCCATTCCTATTTAAATTAAAATATATTGCAACTTCAACCTACCCAACTGCAAAATGTCCCAGAACTTTGCATCATTTTCTGTTTCTAGGGTAGCAGCACAGTATAATTTATTTCAAGTTTCATCACTGCACTCTAACTTGTGGCAAACATTTGGTGCATCATTTTGCCAGATACATTATACCAGGGGACTTGAATTAATAGAGGCATCTTAGTCTGGTGGTGATGAAAAGCCCAAAGAAAGACCTGCTTATTTAGTCTGAGCTGCTATACAGTAATATACTGTGCACTATACACTGTGCAGCTGTTTAAATCTATATGGTGAATTCAAGCAAGTGTAGAAGGAATAAAACTAGAAGAATACTGAGAAACAGTTATTGAGATTGCACGACTGGAGCATGAATGGCTGTATTTTTTATCTGGGAGAATTAGAAGAACCTTTGTTGTTTGCTGCATGTTCTGCTCTTTATATTATTCCTAAGTTTTCAATCCTGCAGAGTCACTGTAAGCATTTCTTTAGGAACAACAAAAAACAGTAAGTGAGAAGGAAAGAAATATTTCTAAAATTTTCATTTTTTTTAGTATGGACAAATCCTATAATCTCTTTTATTTTTAAATAACTATTTATTTATTTCTGATAGTAATGACTGTAAGCATAGCAGATAGTCTATCTGACATAAATAATATTGAAGTAAAATAAGATGTTTGGAAATGATGTTACTTGATGTGTAGGATTTATATTATAGATAATTGAAAAGTTCTCATAAGGTTTGACTGCTGAAGGTGATGTACAAACAGAAATACACAATTCTGGTCTGAAGAATCTAGGAATATAAAGTGAGTGCAATGATTAACTTTATTCCTGGATAACAGGTATGAAATAAAAATAGTGCTTTCTGTGCTTCTTTCAGGTCCTGACAATAAAAGAATGACTATGGGTTTCCTAATTTTGTATTGTTACATACCTAGCAATTTGGAAAGGAGAAAAACTAAAAGAAAAAAAAAATAATCTAAAAGGTGATACTACATTTTACTGCAAAGTTTTACCTATAGGTATCACCAAGTCCAAAGGAATTAGTGGCAAAACGGGATTTTGATTTTCTTGTGATTCCACAATGGCAATACAGAAGTCAGAAGTTGCCTGAAAGCTGCCTAGTAAAATCACAGAAATTCATAGAAAATGTGTGAGTTTAAGTTCCACCTTGTAGTGTCAGTGTTCCAGCATAGTATTTTTGTCGCTAAAGGATGAGGCACTTGCAGTGCATTCATTTCTATGCAGACTGATACTATTTTTTGACATATACTGATAATTTGAACTATGCCTTGTGAAAGGGCATTTTCTTTTATAAGCTGTTGAATGCATTTGTTACTTTGCTATCAAAGGGGTTGCTATGATTTGTAAGTGCTAAGCACACGAGCCAGACATAAGACAGGGTGACTGTACCTGTGTGAATACTGAAATGTTTATAGTAAAGAGATCATGAAGGAATGTGCCATCAATTTCAGTTGTCAGCTGACTGATAAACTATCTTTTTGTTATTATTTTTATAAATTGAAGCTAGTTTTCATTAAATTTCATGCTTCTGATATCATAGTTTTTTATAAATTTTAAAGGCACAGAGATTCAAATATTTTGCTGCTTTTGCATTCTTTGTGCTGTATTCAGCCTTGATGTAATTCTGAAATTGTTTGAAGTATTTTACATACACTTGTATTTGACTGTTTTCCATTCAGACTACAGATGCTGTACAGAAGAGAACTTTCGGATATATAAAAAGCTATATAGTTATTTCCAGAATTCAGATTCCTGGTGTGGCTTATTTTATATTATTTTTCAGATCCAGCTGGACATTGTAGATGACAGTAACATCCAGGGGTACTTTTGTCTGTTACGCTTATGTGACACAGTAGTTTGCCTGATTACGTTAATTCTGAATTGCTCTGGTAACCGGACATCTAGGAGTGTCATCAAGAATTCTAGGTACTTTTTGGGAGAGTAAAAGTTTGATCATTACAAACATCTTTATTTTTACCTTTTCAATTAATGCCTAATGCCTCCTGCTTACATTTTCTTGACTTCCTAATTATCTCTTGTTGTGCTTCACCTATAAATGGGGGATGGAGCCATTAAATTGACAGCAAAAACACATTCCAGATTAAAAAAAGAAACAAGAGAATGTAATTGGTAGAAAAGTTGTATAAATGAAGTTTCTTATTATTTTTCTTTAAATAATGAATTATTCAGTATTTTGGTGTTAATAATTTAACAGAACCCAAAGTAAGATATCAGCAGGATGTATGTGGGATGGGTGGTAGTTCAAGTTTGATCTAAAAGGCTTGCCTTTGTATTGAAGTTGGGTTGAAGCTTTGATCTATTTATAATGAGTATTCTAAGGGTTTACTAATTATTTTAAACCTGAAGAGAATCTCAAAGTCCATTTTTCAGTTGGAAAAGAACCAAAAATAAACCTTGCTGGAAGGTAAAGGCAGAAAGTCGTAAAGTTCAGGCATGTTTTTTAAAGTTAAAGCACGACCGCCTCCTGGCTATAATTTCTGATAAGTTTGGGGGCAAAATGTATTTTCTCTCTACTTTTTTCATTCTGTAGCATAAGAAAATCTTCTGAGGTACTTCTAAATTCTAACCAGAGATATGGCATCCTACATATATTCCATCCATTTAAAAAGTTTGTAGCCATACAATTGAGATGCAGAAAAACATTTTTTGTTTGTCTCCTTTGGAATTGTGTTTAGACAAAATGTGTATCAACTTCATTCACCTACCACAGTTAATCTATTAAAAAGCTAAATTAAATAATACACTTGTTTGTAAGAAATTGTGGGATGGCAATCCATTTAACAAGGGAAACTACATAAAATGTTTATGCTTCTACAGAAATACAACTTTAAAATAAAATCTGAATTTATCACTGCTTAGAACATTGCTCATCATTTGAGAGGTTCTTTTTGGAAACTAGATGTGCCTGGTCCATATTTAATTCCATCTTTAAAGGCAATGTCTTATTCCACTTTATTACAGTTTCTTTCTACAATGGTTTTCTCATTCCTCAATGGAAAAAACTTCAAGATTTACGTATACACAGAACATAAATATCATTTCCTACGATGATCATTATGGAACAACAGTGACAGTAATCAGGTGGACATAACAGTCCTGTAGCTGTGGGTCTACAAATACTGCAGCATGTAAGCTGCACAGCCGTAACAGCTGGAAATTTTCATTGTGTTTGTGGGTTCATATAAATATTCCTCAAAGCACTAGTAACAATGTTAGGGGATTGAGACATATTTGGATCACAGAATGCAGAAATTAATATAAAACAATTCCATAGATTCTGGCTTTGAATCAGTCATTTTTAAATCTGGAAGAAGTGGAAAATATTTGTTCTACGCGGACATTATTTAACTTACTTGATGGTGAGGATGAATACTTCCTCTCACTGAAAACACATCCCTTGTAAGAAATACTGAAGCATTGGTCCTGAACGGTGTGCTTCACTATGGTATAAGGTGTTATTTACATCATGTGAGAAACATTATTTTATCCATTTGCTAGGAAATTTTCCAGTTTTTAAGGGGTGCTGACTAGTTTAATGAATCTGTAATACATAGAACATATTTTATTTCTTTCCCTTGGATCAGTATTTGGGATTAAAGGTGAACCTCTTTTCATGGCTGAAATCATTTTCATTAGCAGAAAGGAAAAACATGCCCAATAAGCCTGGTACTGCAAAGAATTATTTAAAATAGTTCTGAGGAGCAATTTTTGCCTTTTCAATTATGCAAATGTTCATCAAGTCTTTGTCTTTGGTAGTCTTTGGCTGATATTAAAAAACTGACACAGACTTCTTGACCTGACACAAATGTAATAGCTGTGAAGGGTTTTTTTACACCTTTACCCTGGCATAAGATTAAAGAAATAAAACCACTGCATTCCACAAATCAAGCTCATACTTATACCTTTATCATATCCTTGCTATTAAATTTTTAAAGAATCATAGAATAATTCACATAGGAAAGAACCCTGGGGGTTTCTAGTCCAATCTCTTCCTGCTCAGAGCAGTATCAGCACTGAATTCAGATGTGGTTGCTTTAGGCTTTGTCCAGTCAGGTCTTAAGCAACACAGACAGAGATTGCACAGCCTCTCTGGGCAACCTGCTCCAATGCTTAATTATCCCAAGTAATTATTTCACACACATACCCCCCACCCCCACCCCCCCATATCCAGTCAGAACCTTCCTCATTTCAGTTCATGAGCCTGTTTCTTGTTCTCTCACTGTGCACCTCATTAAAGGGCCTAGCTTTGTCCTCCTGGGATTTTTTCCATGCTGGTAGTTCCTTTCCTCCTTGAACCTTGTGTCTTTAGGCACAAAGACCTTTTCCATAAAGACAGAGGCAGAGAGCCAGATTTTCTATTGTCTGTCTTCACTTTCATGTCCTGTGTATGTCCTTTTTTTGACTGGAGCTCAGTCATGAGTTCCCTGTGAAACCAAGCAGGTCTGCTTATGTCTATTTATTTTCCTGGGATATTGGAATGGAGTGTTCTGCTTGCAGAAGGTTGCCCTTAAAGGTCTGCCCGCTCTCTTTAGCTCTTTTTCCTTTCAGAGCTGCCTCACAGAAGACCTCACACCCCCAAAAGAAATCCCTGCCTAAGCTGAAGTCTGTCCTCTGAAAGTCCAGGGTCTGTACTTTGCTACTTGTCTTCCTTTGTCGCCTTGGGATCTTGATTGAGTGTCCCTAGTTCATGCTTATTACAGAAAGGGCTGTCACTGATTATCACCCACCTGCCTGCCTTGCTTTGTGACCAGCAGATCCGGTAGGTTGTGTGGTAATTCTGTACGACAATCACTGTTTGGTTCTGGCAGCTCGGGAGCCAGAAGGATACTATTCTTAAATTATTTCTTTCAGGGCTAATCACAGAGCTTGACTATCCATGCTGCTTTTCGAAGAGCAACCTACATATCTAATGAATCTAGTTGTAAGAAGATCATTCATCCACACTGTAGAAACACCTCAAAATTGCCTTTCTGCAAGGACTTTGTTTCATCACCATTACTAAAGTAATTGATAAGATGTTGTATTTAAAAAAATCAGAGTGGCTTTACTTTAGGAAAAGGCAAGTTATAGAAACCAAGAGTGTCATCATGAAAATAAATATCCTGAAAATATTTTTAATAGCTGAATAACCATGTTTATCATTGTGTTTTCATCTATAACTAGACTTCTAGACTACTATAACTCATCAAATAATATATGGGAATCTCTTAATTAACATACAAGTATAACTAGACACATTTTACCAAATCAGTGAGGTGTAGCTATCTTCTGGTAATTAATTTCCAATTGCTCATTTAAGAATTTATCACTGGGACCTAGATGGAATGGATGAGACAGCTCATTACAAATTCAAATAATTCTAGATCTAAGTGGAAAGTATACAAAAAAGAATACTAGAATTAGACCTAATTGATCACACAATTAGCTGTACCTAATAAAAAGCTGATAACGAACAAGATCTTTTAACTGTTCACTCACAGGATTTCACTTCCGAGGTGCTGTATTTTAAAGCTACATAACACATATTCTGAGTCCACGACTAGTCATTACAGCGTGTAGAGTTACTCACTGTCATCACATTTAGCATTTGTGGGACAAAATTTGTAATGCCATAATATTAGAGACAATTTATGCCTTTTATACAACAGAATTTTTTGCTGTGCAAATATTTTGGACTGATACCAGTTCAGAAATACCATAACAGTGAATCTCTCACAATGTCAAAATTAACATTGACTCCAATTGAACTAGGGCAATTGAAGTCTTGTCCAAGTCAATGGAAGGTCAATATTAATCAAAATAATATAGTACACAGCTGTATTGTTCTTTAAAAATTGTATCTCTATGCCATTGGTTTTATTTGGATTATACTGAGGTAGGCTTTGGTTTGGTTTATCTAAAATATTTTTGTATAAAGCCAGGAATAATATTGGAAGAAATAGGGGTCCTATTTTTCTCTAATGGAAAAAAATGTTTATTTTCTTTTATTCAGTTTTTCCATCCCCTCTGTTTTACTAGTCAGTAGAAGAGGAGGTTTTTAAAGCTCATAAGAGTCCATTCTGACATGCAACCAGAAACCATATATGTTAAACCACAGTGCTGAGTAGTCATACCTTATTCTGTAAAAAGCATACTTCTAATTTATTGTGATTAATTCTGGAGCTTACTGATGAATCCAGACATGCTGTAGTAATGTACTTGCTAAGTAATATACAACAAAACTGAGTTTCTTCTTCTCTGCTCCTTATTTTGCCAACACAGTTGACATGTAGAAAGGGACACATGGCTTGTAACTTGTACAGATTTTCCTTGGGGTTGTGGTATTTGAGTCTGAACAATGATTAAATACACAGTATATAGAAGATACCACTACCTAGGACATATGCAAAGGCCTTATTCAAAACACATTTAGCTGTTCTAAATGTTTTCATTTGATCTTTTTAAGCCACATCTGTGTCTGTTATATGGTGTGCTCTAGCACAATGGCAATTTTACATTGTAATATATAAAAATATTACCATGTTTATTATCTGTCTCAGTACAAGAACTCATTTGTTCATTTTTTTTTTAATTACATTTTCCCACCATGGCTTAAATATATACTGGCAATACAGAATACATTGAGACAGCGTTTTTTGTTGATGAACACAGGATTTAATGTGTTCATTTAGTGAGCATGGGAATGTTCTCTCTTTTGAAGAAAACCTTTTAAAACTTTTAAAAGCACAAAATTCAGAAAGAACTGAGGTTTATTTCTCACTATTTAACATAAATGAAAATACTTATGTATAAAAACAGAATGGGGAAAAACAGACAAACAAAAAAAGGAAGAAAAAAAGAGATGCTTATATACCAGCAAGGACCAAAAGTGTAAGCAACCTATACAGATAACTTGCAAAAACCCAGGCTGATTTCTCTCAGTATTTACCAAGTTTAAGCTCCCTGAAGACTGCCATAATTAGTTTTCTCCCTTACAAGTAATTATGAGCACCTGTAATTTAAAAAAATATTTGTGTCTGAGATGTGATCCCTCGGGTGTTTTGCTTTTAGAATCTTTCTCATTTGCTCTTAGAAGTTTTTTTCCACTAACTTGTACTCTTGGGATACTTTAGATGGAATGAAATGTTCCTCTTCAATTACTTTTAAAACCAGGTGAGACTTGAAAACATTGACAATGTTTTTCCTCCACATGATCACTTTGGAGTGAATGTGATGGGTTTGGGATAGCTGATTACTAGCTGATGAGACAGGGAGGTAAGTAAGGTTGATGTAAGGTATAGTCAGACCAAGGGTAGTCTTGGAAGTTTCACATGGCTCACATTTAAGTCCTCTGAAAATTTTGTAGCAGATGACAACAATGTATGGGTCCATATTAATTGCTCTACACAGCACACTCCATGATGGCCACGTATTTTGAAATGGTTATGATTTAACCACCATTGTCGCAAGATGCCTGCATAGAAACTACATAGAAGATGTCCTGCTATGGGAACAGGATGGTACTTCCTTTTGAAACTGTCCTGGGGACAACTCTTAGTACCAATTCAATGACACAGGTATAGATTTTCAAACTAGCTGGATCTTAGGTAAGATTTTTGTTAAGTCATTGCTTCATATTTCCTCACTGTTCTGTTCCACCCTTTCTCAAAATAGACTATGTTGCATGCTTTGGGAATTACATAGTACCAAAACCCAGAAGCTTTAGAGACTGAAAACCTCAGCATTATGTTCCTTTACTCCTCCTTCTGCTTGGATGTGTTGCAGGTCAAACTACAGAAATTAGTTTTCCATACCTGAATGTTGGCATTAGCTTTAAGCCGACAGATTTCTTCAGAAAGAATTATTTAATAGTAATTTTGCTTAATGCAAGAAACTGACGGGATAAGCCATGAAGTTTACAAAGAATTGGCCATTAATTTGACAAACCTAAACCACTAATTATCTGAGAAAAGAATTTGATTAATTTTTTACTGTAATAATGTATTGATCTTAGAATGATTGTAACATTCACTTCAGTATAGTAGACCAGTGATTAAATTTTGTGTGTTTTCGTAAGATATTTCACAATTTCTCTATGTACTGAATCACCAATATAATCTGTTAGAACTACTTATTCATGTAAGCAAGCTCTCAGTGATGGATAAAAATCACTGAAAGTGATTTGGTTTAAATAGCACTTTGGTGTAAGGGTTGTCAGGTTCAGCACATAACCCTAAATTCACAAGAGGGTTAGTAAACATCCTTAGAGGAAGAGAGATGTATAGGCTTGAGACTTCAAACCTGCGGGTAACATATACAGTACAGGACCTATAAATTCTTCCCAGCTTCTGGATGAAGTTTCCATCACGGGAATTTTCTCATTTTGCACTGATAAGGAATTCAGACCCTTCCACTTTTGTGTCCTCCTTTTGTAGAAAGACAGGCCAATTGGACAAGCTAGAAGGAGGCACATACTAGCCTGATCTTCAGTCAGGCTGACTGGGAGACCAGGATTCAACAGCTTCTGTTCTACTGCTGAGAAAAAGCCTAACTGGCTCCAATTTTCATTTTCACCCCTCCTTTAATCCCTGTTAAAGCCAACAGAGACTCTATATTCTTGGAAGGCATAAACATCTACTGCTTTTAAGCTACAGCAGTTTCAGAATTTCTGTGCCTTCTATAACATATTAATATCAAACTAAGAAAAGGTTAATTAATACCAAACCAAGAAGTACAGTATGCTTCAGAATGTCCTTCCTCTATCCTGTTATGCAAATACTTTACAAGAACAGGAATGGTATAATGCTATTTATATCAGCCCTACGCTTGGCTCAGAAATCACCTATAGAAGAAGGTCTTTTCAAGGAGCAGTGCCCATTCCCTTTAAGGACCCCTAATGTTTTCAGGGAACCAGCTCTACCTGGTTACATTTGACCTTGTTAAAAAGACTGTATTCAAACAAAAGGGAAATAATCTAGATTTCTCAAAAAGAATACAAATAAAAGCAATCACTGGCTTTTTAGAACTTGCAGTGGTCTTCGTTGGATATGCTTACCTTGCAATTGTTTTTTCCCAAGAGCCTTTCTCCCAAATAAGAGATTGGGATGCTATTGTAATGTCAAATCTGACTCACTGTTAGAGTTGCTATTAAAAGTTAGCAGCTGTAATTAGAGGAGAATTTTGAAGCTGCAGTGTTGTACTGTCAGTTGTAACAGCTTTTAATTATCTTATATTTTTCTTTAAAGTGATCAGCTTCGCAGAAATTGAATGTGCTTTTATCATTTTTACTCTGGAAATGAGCTGACACATTTAATATAATTCAGATAGAAATACTGTTACTGCAGAAAACAATTGGAATCTGTGAACTTTTTAAAGGATTTTGAACACAGGAGACAGCCATAGTGCTTAGAGGGATTTTGCCATCATCCAATTAAAATAGTCCTCCGTTCTCTCTAATACGGTTCTATCTGGTCTTAAAATGCGTAAGACTAATTACATTAGCCCACAGAGACTTGCATGGCTAATACTATTGGCCATTTCCTCAAATAGAAGAATTATAAATGATTAACCACTTTGCAAATAATACCAGTGTTTCTACTGCAGGACCAGATTTGATACATAGATAGGCTGTCATTTCCGCACTCTGCTTGCAGCAGTGTATGGTACTTCAGCTTAGAATAGATGCCAGTGTTGAAATTGCAACGGCCAATTCCATTGCCCGTCCAGCGTACTTTAGTCTGTCAGGAAACCAAAACCTTTTGTTGCTATTTCTAATCTGGTCTTATGCTGAGGATAGAAAGAATAAGAAAGACCCTTATAGATTAGCCTTATAATAGGACAAGCCTTGCTATGCATGACTATACTCCCTTGAATTCTCTTCACTCGAACCAGAAAAAAAAAAAAAAATCGGTTTTCTAGCGAAGGACAGGACCCTGGTTCTTAAGGACCTGAATGAATGCAGTTGGTGTAGCATCTACTTGTGAAAAAGAGTCTGGGTTAGCAGACTATCCTGTGGCATGCAGAAGTCTAGAAGGTGAGAAACAGCTAAAGAAATACTGTACAGTATTGTCATTTTTGGCAGGCAGCATCCTTGTCAATATGCATGAGCACTCAGATGAATGAGAGAACCTGTCACCCAAGGGATGTTACACATTGATGACAACAACCAGTCACAGGTCCTCTACTCTAACATGTAGTTAGATTAAGTTCTTTTACAGTTGTCACTCTGAAAACTGCTAGGCAGCAAAGGACAAGCAGCATTGGTAGTGTAGCCATTCTTACAGTCAGTATTAATGTTTTCATTTTGGATGCTGCTTCATAATTGACTTCTCAAGACTGGAAAATGTTGAAAATTCTGTCAGATTCAAGAGACCTAGCAAACCTGAAAATTAATCCTTATATTATGATACTGTTCACTGTATCCCCATTAGAGACAAATTTAGCCCATGTTCTTAGTTCTGGGCATGCTATCTCACCCAGCATGTTGGTTTTGATAAATTTTAACTTCATATATTGTAACATTCATATCCAACAAAAAAATCAATCCATCATAGCAGAGAGTCATGGTCATGTCATGATCTGGTTCATGTACTCTGTTTTTAATGATCACAGACATTATTGGCTCTATCATACAGTCCCCAGATTCTTTGGGGCAGGGGCTAAATAATGATTCTATTTGTTTGGGGTTTTTTGCTGTTATTAATGTTTGAGTAGGGATGATACCTTTCAAATTGCAAAAACAGAAGTAATCAATCAAGCAGGCATGCACGGGCATCCTTTATCCTTTCAATACATGACTAGTCTATATCAAGAGATGGGTAATAAGACAATAATGTTACAGAAAGGATAATTCCTCCTCCCTGTGAAACTCCAAAAAGCTGACAAAATGCTACAAGAGAGTTATATTGTTGTAAATCTAGATTTTAGATTTCAAATTTGGCAAATGGGAGCTTTCATCTACCACAGAACGAAAGATTATTTTCTTTCAAACACAATCAGAATTTACTTCCTCTTCTAGGCAGGTCTAACACCTTGGAGTGTTGTTGTTTGTTTTTTTTTTTTTTTTTTTTCTTTTCTTTTTTTTCCTGTAAATATGAATGCCCATCAAAGTAAATCTCATTAGTAGTAAATACATGGAAATGGTGTTGGACAGTTACATGGTCACAGTCACCTACAGAATGTTCGGTATCTTGGGAAAAGAAAATCTCTTAACTGTTCCCTTGAGGTAATTGGTAAGTAGTGGGCATGTTCTCTTAAATTTTGCTTTAATGCTCAAAAGAAGTTTATTTCACTGAAAGTTTTTCATTATTTCTTTTTCCACATAAGCAGTTTATATATACACACATAAGCCCTAAATAAGTTTATAAATTGAACCAGAAGATTCAGAGTATTATGCTTTCCAGAATAAATAGGTTTTTGAAAAAAATATTTAACTTGGACTTCAAGAGCACTGGATGAGATATTCAGCACCAGATATACATTTCCCAGTGCTGTGGGAACCTGAGTTTGACTGATGTTCATGAGGACTAAAGCATTGATTCTGATTAAACCATTTGTGATCTGACTTTCATGGAGACATATCAGATTAGGATATTTGAAAATTAGTCTGCAGAATCTGAATAAGAAAACATTTTCAGCATATTCTGATGCCTTTGAACATAGCCTTTCCACAGGCTTAAAATCTTACTACTCCAAGGAAAGCACTAAGGGTAATTTAAAACTGAGTAAAGAAAGAGGTAGTCTTTTTTACTCTGAGGGACTATTGGCTGTTTCTTGAGATTATTGAATTTTCATTCCAGTATACAGGAAAGCTGTATATTGCCAGGATGAAATAGAAAGTTTAACAGGCACTGTGTCTCTTGATGTTTATGGAAACTTTGCCAACAATCTTAAAAGAAGCTGAACTGGACTCTAAAATACCGACACAAATGAAATTAGGAGGAAACCCCCTTGCAACGGTATAACCAGATGTGTCATTCTTACTATTAAAATACTACACTATTCTTCATTTTATTAGATCAAATTAGAAATTACATGTCTCCAAGTATAATTGGAAGTTTTACTTGTAGAAAAAGACTGGCATTTATTTTTTCAGCAACAGATGAAAATAACTGAAATCTTACCAGTAGTTTGGTTACTTACAAAATTAGCTTTTAAAGAAAATAATTTCACCTTTCTTAACAAGAAAAAGTTACATATCTATTCTCTCTATATTTTTTATAAGAAACTGTCACAATCCTAAACTAGGGTGGCTGGGGGAAACTTAATTATCTACTATTTTTGCAGAGTTGTAACAATGCAACATGATTTTGATATCCAGTCAACTAAGTGTACCGTTACTTCTTGCAGAACACTTAAGGTCATTACAGAGTACTTGTTATTGTCAGGCACTAGGTGGCCTGCTTGCTAAAACATAGTAGTGAAGACTTACACAAAGACAATTTGCAAAAGCGCAGAGTGAAAGATAAGTAAATAAAAATGCATCTTTAATTTCTAATACAGGATGATGCATTTAAACTATCTGATGCAAAGTAACGTACGCATGGAAATCTGCAGATAGTATAACCTACCTAAAACCAACTTGGGACACAATTATTTTGTTCTTGACTTGCAGACAATATTTAGTTCCTCTCGGTATGTTTGCTTAAGGAAGACCAGTAACTCATCCATACTTAAGGAAGACCAGTAACTCATCCATACTTACAGTGAAAACATTCTTCCCTTACCCAGCAATGTCTTAACAGGGCTGGCTCAAAAACTATCTAGCTATATGTATGTCTTTTTTCCTTCCCAGTACCACTAAGATCAAAGTTTCCCACCAAGACAGGATACCGACCTGTATATTCTGTAAACTGTAAGATCATCATTCTCTTGAGGGAAGTTAAAAACTGGCAAGTACGAAGTAGTAGCAGCATTTGTTTTAGAAACCTAATGGGTTATTGTATTATGCTTAGAAACATGAAAAGGTCCATGTTATTTATAGTTTCTAAGGAACAATTGTAACAGCTAATGTTTTAAGAATTAGTTGAACTCAATCTGATCTCAGATAGCTATCTGTAGAAAATGATAATTAAGAATAGTAAGCAAAGCAACACCTTGCTGTTTTTTTTTTTGTTTGTTTGTTTGGTTTGCTTTTTAGTAACTGAAAGCTAGACATGACCTGTGGTCTTTGACTATTGCAACCTGAGTCCTGTGGTAGAACAAACCATGATAAACTACATTTTTCAACAATTCTGATGTTTTAATTTCTTGGTTTGTGACTCTTGTTAGCGTTAGTAGGAGGAGATATGTGGTGACTTGAGGTGGTGTTAAGTTTGAGCTTTTGGACATTGATTTTTCAAAAACATATCAAATTTATTTAAAATGTAATGAAATAATAATTTCAATAATAAGCCTTCATTAAAATCGTTTTACTGTTCAATGGAATGGCTAAATAATTAACCACAGATTTATTTCAGTGTGATTATTCACCTTCTTAGTTTCAGGTCAAATGTAGGACTAATGAGATGACTTAAATTCTAATGATTATTTTATCTATCATTGATAGAATTCTAAAATATTAGCAGTCAAAGAAAGTGCAAAACTTTTACTGTTCTGTAGAGACAACATGAGAAGTATATATCTGAACCAAGAAATGGAACGTAATCTGCATTCCAGGCAACACCGTTTTGGTTGTCAGCTTGGAAATTCATCTTGCAGTTATTTTTCAACTGAATTCCCCTAATGTTTCTGTTATAAAACAAATAAATGAACAAACAACAGAAAGCCCCATTGCACTGACTTCTAATTATATAAGAAAGGGCATTGTGTGGCTAGTGTAATTACTTGTTTTGTTTTCTCCTGAAATCATATGAATTTAAACAATGGATTTAGATGACTGATCATATTTTTCTAGGACAGGAAAGATATTTCAACCTGATATTTGTGTGCTTTAATCTGAGTAAGAGTAGAACACACCAGCAAATACATGGCAGAATATAGTGTATTCCATGAAAATGCCTAATTATTTATTTTTCTGCTACAAGAAAACATTGCATCACAATAGAAAAGGAACTACAAAAACTTGTATTTTTGTGATTTGATCAAAAAGTGTATGCTTCCATATTCCAGCCCAATCTAAGCATGAATCTCTTGAATTGATTTTAAAGAAATCAGACATGGCAGTATCCCTCAGGTTACAGACAATGATTCCCTATTTAAAAGAATGCAGCATCCATCAAACTCCTCAAACTCCGTCAAAAAAAAGAAAAAAATCCGTGATACATGGTACACAACATATATAAAAAAAATAATCCCTTCACTAATGCTGGTAGTAGCAGTAGTGAATGAACTATTAATAATATACACACTTTACTGACATACAGAGAAACATCACTGCGAGATTAGACTGCCTCTAGGAATTCATCATCTCTGGATTTCAGCGAATAGGTGTAATGTACTGTGTCACATAAAATATAGTGGAATTTTATTAGGCAAATAAACTTGCAAACGTAAGGCACCATATCACACTCTTTTTATATACTGGCATGTTTGAAAAAGTTCAAAATTTCTCATATTACTTTACAGTATACATGGGACTATCATCATTAAGTTCCAGGAAAGTATTCCAGTTATCCTGTTAAAACTTCTGGTATTTTGTTCCTAATGATTATATTGCAACATAAATTGTGGCTACCTTTCAATACGACGAAACTTTAATATTTCCAGTTCGTAGTCCAAAACAGAACATTTTCTTTGGGAAATCTGCTCTAGTGCACTTCATACATATTACATATAACACAACACTGGAATTCTGCCAGATTTACTAATGCAAGTTTTCTGTACTAAACACTCAGGGTTTGAGTTTTTTAAGTTCTGAGCATCTATTTTAGTGGAAATCATTAGGAGTTCTCACTGACAGTTACACTGTCAGAGGTTGAAGATTTGAAATATTATTTTCTCTCTTCATTTAATCACAAATCAATATTTCTACTTCTTATACCAGTAGTGGATGGAGTAGTTAATCTTATCACTGTTTTTTTTCTATCTTGTGAAGCAACAGGTAATTATGTCCTTGTGTCACTTGCGTTGATCTTGCTTAAGTCATTCAAAGCAACTTCTGCATATAAAGGAAAACATCCATTTTTTTGGTAGGTCTTAGACTGGGAGGCATAATTAGCTGATGTAAAGGTACAGTCTGTTGGATGTGTTTTCATGACATTTGTATTACAATTCTAATACAAACATATAATTTACAAAAATAGCTTAAAAATCTTTGTCATTTCTAGTTGACTGAGACAGGCAAAGTCACCAAAACATGAAGCATGATAAAGCTTACAAATGATACAGTATTTAATACGATCCCATGTTATTCAAAGATTCTCTTGTGTTGCGATTACTTCAGCTAATAGGGTGGTATGTGTTTTGTGGTATTTTTTGTGCTCTTTTCTGTCTTTCTTACATTTCAATAATAAGCTGTTATCAAGTGGTGAAGTCACTCCATTTATATGCAAAATTAGGGTTTTTTCATTTGCATTTGTGGAGTAAGGACATGACTTTTATACAAAACAGAGGAAGAATAGACATGTGTTTGAAACTTTAATCGTTATTCCCATTATCCCTTTAAGATTTTTGCTCATTTAATTCCTACTTTCAAGAACTAATACTCTATTTTCTTCAGAAATATTCTGTGAAGTGTACTAGTAATGATAAAATGTGTCATGGGCCCATGATACTGTAGAAGAAAATGTGCTTCAGTATGATTTTTAAAGGCTTTTTCATGTCACGACCTACAGGACCCTGATGCACAGATGTACACTGTTCTTTTATTGATGTAGATATGACTAACACACCCACCCACACCCCAATTAAAAACCTTTTGAAGGTTTATATCAGAAGAAGGAGAATGGATGGTCAGTAATATTTGAAACTTGTTTTTCATTACAAGCCTGAGCCTATGCCACATTGCTTGTGTCTGGACATCACTGATGGAAGGCTAGCCACATCGAGTTCGTGGACATGCAGATTTTTATCTAGGAATATTCTGTCCACATTACAAAGCCCCTTTTTATTTCATCCTAATTGTTGATAGATTTCATTGAGGAGGCAGTGAAGAGATGTAAACACCACATTTTCCATTATATGAGTACAGTCTTTGAAGGAGCTATAGTATCTTTACAAAGTTCATGGATCTAGGCAAAACTTTCAAAATCAAGTTTCTGAGATTCTGTTAAGCATCAGCTTTACCATGACAGGCTTCAGTCAAGATCATAGCTTGTTTTGATCTGGCCTGACATTTGTAAAAAAATCTAAAAATAAGTATTCAAGGCTGACACATAACAGTCTGTGTAAATATTTAACGCAGTTCTGTTGTTGAGATATGTAGGCTTTCTCACTTTATAGTTAAGGCATTTGACTTCCAAAGCTATAGTTGCAGCAAATTTTGTAAACCTTACAGCAGAACAGCAGATGCCACTCATTTCAGTGGACTTTGAATCAATTTAGTAGAAAATTGTTGACCAGATCCTCCACTTTTTAAACTATATTTACTGAACAGGTAAAACAAATTTTTAAGTACGGAATCAGGCCCAGCCCATCAAACTGCTGTAACACATTTTAAAATACTCGTATAATTCTGTTTCATCCAATTCTGTGATGCTTCTTCCTGAGTACTTTTTTGTACAAGCAGTCTGACTTTGGTAGCTGCTTTCTCCCAAGACTAAACAGCTATGCTCCATTATTTCTACTGGATAATTTAGTTTTCAGTCCCCTTTCCAGCATCACTTTAGTGTAGTGCTCCTGGCATAGAATTTCAGTGCTTTGAAAGGCAATCCATGTGTTTGCAATCTCTGCAGCAGTTTGGGGATCTGTCAGGATGGGAGGTGCTATGCACTAAAAAGTATTTTACCAGAAAACCTAGATGATTCCAGCGTCATTTTGTTTTTCAAAATAACAGAGAAAAAACCTTTACATTTTTTTCTATATAAACTACAGAATTAAACAAGTATTTTTCATATATATCAATAAGGCATGATACTTTTACTAGCAAGAGAAATTTCTAAAAAATATACATGATTTCACCCTTCAAAAGTTGGTATATCTTTAGTAGTCACACATATGCTAATATGAAGTTATTAAAGGTTCAGTTCTACTCCATTAGTAGATAAGGATTAAGTTAAATTTTGTTGTAATCCGTGCATAATTTGCTATGTATCTTTTTTTTTTGAAAGTTACACTAAATAATGTGAAAAAAAACTGAGGAAAGCATAGTATAAAATAATTGTTATTGTTATTGCTATCTTTAATTACTTGAACTGTATCACCATCTTGAAGCAAAGATCATTTCAAGCTACAAGTGTGGTAAGGAGAGAATGCTTCCTTGGGAGGACTGGAAGAATAACAGGCAATTAAAGACAGAATTGTATCACAAGGAAATAATCAAACGATATTACTGGATTTGATTGAATTTTAAAGTTATATTTACCCTATCTATATTAATATAACATAAGAGATAAATTCATGCCCTTAATAATGTAAGATATGAATTAGTAAGGCTTGATCTTAATCCTTTTAACTATAACCAGCTGGGATCAAACTCAGATGCTTTTTGGTCTTCCACTTAATAAATCACAAGAAGTCTTTTATCAAAATGCTTTTCATTTTCTTTTATATACATTTATTTCCTATAGTTAGTAAAGGAGATGGGGGGGAAGTGGTTCACTTCTTCCTCAGAGAAAATTTTTCTAAAGCCACACTACACTTTTTTTTTTTTTGTTGTTGTTGCTATTGCTAACACCTTTCATGTATACAGCACCTTTCACTCTGAACGATCCCCAAAGTGCTTTATAGACTCTAAATACAGGGATTTTTTTCCCCTCACACAGACTCTGCACTAACAGTGTTGCTCTGCAGTGGCTTTGGGGAAAGAGGCACGAAGAAGCCTCTCCTCCTGAGCCATGAAAAGCTGGTATTTGTGTAGGCCCGCCTGTGGTAACTCGGGCCACAATTTGCAGAGAATCTTGCTAAGTGCTTATTTATTTAAAGCTTAAAAAAATATATATAGTTTTTCTTTGCCCCAGTTTTCTTCATCTGAGTATCAAATGCAAAAGACAATATGCGCCTGTACCCCAGTTTCTACCGAACAGGTTTTGCTATTTACCATTTATTTATGTTTGTCAGGCAATGGTGCTTGATGGGTTACCTTGCCATATCCCGCCCTTTCAGCAGGCGGCGCGGGAAACGTCAGGCCGGTGAGGGAGGCGGGAAACTGCCTGAGGGAGCGCGCGCCCGCCCGCCCCCGGGAGGCTTCGAGAAGGAGGCGGCGGGGAGGGGGCTGGGGCGGGAGCGGTGCCGATCCTCAGCCTGCCTGCAGTGACCAGGGCGCCACAGCGGAGCTGTATGTTCCCCGTCTAACTGCTGTGTCTGTCGCAAGACCTGCAAAGGTAAAGGTGGTGGCTTAGGCCTTGGCTTTGTCTTCAGGAAAGGAAAAAGAAAGGGTTTTCTAGAAACTGCCCGAGGGCACGTGGCAGGCGGGATGTGCCTTCGGCGGGCTGGGGCGAGGGAGAGCCAGCCCGGGGCGAGCTGGTCCACTGGCACCCTGAGAGGCTTTTGCTGCTAATCTTTTGTTTTGTTTCAGTCTTTTGTTTTGTGGTTTTTTTGGGGTTGCTTGTTTTCCCCATAAAAGGACTGTGGCTTTGGTTTCATGTAACTTCTAATGTAACTTACAACTTAACTTATCTTGAGGTGGCTTTGTTCTGCTCTTGGGAAACCCTTCCTCTCAAATAGTGTTCTCTTCTAAGAGTCTTACATTACATATTGCAACGTTTTATTCATATCGTGTATTTAAGTAGGGTCAGTTAGCTAAAAAAACATGGTGATTGCTTCCCTGCTTATGGACCCATACATACGTTATGTAAAAATTTCTTCCAGCATGTGCAATTAGTTCTTGTGTTCCTGGTACTCTTAGAGATTCTGGAGTTGAGTTTGTGATTTATAAATATGTATTCGTATGTATTGTATCTATATGTTACTTGTGAGAACTTTTGACGAACATGGTGATTAGGCTGTTAATTGGTGAGATATATGCTAAACTAGAGAAAATCTCTTTCATGATGTATTCAGTATTTTAAACTCTTAAACAGTACCTTCTAGTTTGAATCTCATTTACGTTTAAGCTATCTTTAAGAAGAACAGAAAATCCCAATGAAAATGAGTAGCTATGCTGCCACTGGATGCAAAACTTTCTAATCTGAAGATTTACATGGAGACCATGCTACTGTTAACATTTTCTGTTTTGCTGTACTGTGTAAACTTTGACTTGAAGGAAGTAGATTGAATAGGAACAATCTTGCTTCTGTGAAGTGTTCGCAAGGATGAGAGTAAAGTTATCTGAACTATTTTCTTCACATTTTACCGAGGAAGAAGAAAATAAATTATTTAATGCTTAACTAGTTATTAATTACAGTAGTAATGAAATAAATTAGTTAAGGACTACATAAGTGTATGAATTTTGTATGTTTCAGCAATCCTTCAGGAGCCTTACAGCATCAGGAATGGAACACTACCACTTTCCAGACAACATGATGGGAAGTTAGACTAAACAAATGCAAAAATATGTTTTATACATGCTTTGTTGCTGTAATCTCCTGGTCCTGTTTTATGTAGGCACACCAATAATTCGCTGAGTAGGAAATATGGTGAAAGTTCGGTACTCTTTACTTTTTAGGCTTGGAGAGCTGTAAGAACTTTTTACAGAAATCTGTGAGTAATTTCACATTTAGACTTCTGGGTATGTTGTGCTGAGGCAAAGAGAAACTGATGGAAATAAAGTTTAAGTGATTGAAAAATGTATAGAAAAAGTAATGTTCTGGTATCATTTAAAGTCTAATATATGAAATGAGAAGTGTACATTAGTGTAATTACATCATTTCTGTTTTAAATTTAAAGGTGGGGTAGAAGGTGGCAGCTGATTTCTGCTACTCTAAATGCTGTTATGTATAGGACTGGACTGTAGACAGAATTGTATTTAGTTTAAGGAAGTAATAGACTATATGGTATTCAGCTGTGAGCAGTGTTCCTATCCATAGTCACAAATACTCGAATTGTTCGCTAGACACTCTGAAATGTATTTTTCTGCTATTCAGTAACAGAAGTTACTAACTAAATCAAGATGCATTGTGTATGAAACAGGCGATCTTGACAATTGCCATGTCAAAGGATTTGACACAAGTGACTAAAAATCAAATTTACTTCTGTTCTTAAATAAACAAAAATGTGTTTTAAGTTGAAATAAATCCACTGATCACGTAATCTGGTTTCACATAATTTCTTATTGTGATACCATGTTTTCTTGCCAGTGGTTCATGAATGACTTTTCTTTTGTTTGCTCTGGCAGAGATTTAGTTTTCAAATTTGAGGCATGAACAGATTTTCAGGGACCAAAACTAGAACAGTTTTCAGTTGATTAGTGAAATGTATTCATGTGTACAAACAGACAAATAAAACACTAAGAAAATGACATTATGAATCATACCATTTATAACTTGATTTTTTGGTATTGTTTTTGAAAGTTGGTCGTTTGAATTTTAGTGAATATGTATTTGAATTTGTAGAGCAGTATTGTGTTAGCTTTGGAGTTGTAACATTCAGCAGCTTTATCGAGGGTTTGTGTGTTGGGTCTGTTTGTTTTTTTTCCGTCTTTGTTCATGTAACCCAGTGTTTGTTTCTAAGAAAATTGAAATAGTCTTGCTTACCAGGGAGATCATCACCTTTTTTCCAAGATGTCTGTTCTCAGTCTTGAGATTTCTATGCAGCTCTGGTACAAAACTGTGTCACTGCTAATAGCAGGACTGTCTATTTCATAGTATTACTGGTATATAAATTAATTTGATACTGCATATTCTCAGTTTTCTGACTGACTTTAAAAATATCCTGTAACTTATTTGCTGGGTAGTTGCTAGATACGTTTTCTCAAACATGAACTCTATTTACTCTTTTGGTAAGTAAGAGACTTCAGATTTACAGGGGTTCATTTGAAATGAAAGAAATTACTCTTTGTGCCATATGTCAGTGTGGTTGAGTTCAAATTGTCCGTTCAACATGCTTCATGCCTGTGCTTACTGCCTTTTTTGTGTTTATAGTTCTGTTGCTGTGTATTTATAGTTCTGTTCACTGTTTCCAGCATCTTTATACAAGTTCTAATGACCACTCTTCCTATTAGTTGCAGATTAATATCAAGACTATAGATTTCTGTTTCAGTAAGAATTTATCAATTATTTGTTTTCCACACCTTGCCTGCTGCTTCATGTGGCTGCAAGAATCTGCCTTTTGGGCATTAACTCTTAATTTTTTCAAGTGAAGGGTATTTTTTACACTGTGATGGAAAAGTAAAAAAAAAACAACAAAAAAACCCCCAAAACAACAAAACACCACAAAAAACCCACAACAAAGCAGCCTAAAAATACTCTTATTTCTATTCAGTGAAGAGACTGAATAAGGAGAACGTGCAGCTGTAAGCAAGTTGTGGCTCACACTTAGTTCTTTTGTTGACTTAAATGGTTGTGGGGTGATTCTTTCTCCTGGTGATAGGAATTTCCAGTTTCATTTTGTTCATCACTGGAAAAAGAATCAAATTAAAGAAACCTCATTGAAGTCAGTACCATCACGGTAATAAAAAATAGATCAAAGAGTAAATCAGTCCCTTAGTGGATTTAGAGTAAAATCATACGAGGGAATTAATTTGAAAGCCTTGATAATATAACAAATTGTCTTTTTCTCTTTGAGGCAGGTCTTTTTCTTTGACTATGATCGAGAAATATACTATGTAGGGAGTGGATACTGTGAATATATGTTGATGGCTACAACATAATCTGTTTGTAACATTGTAGAGTGTGAAAATTAGTTCAGGTTGTTTGTTACCATTTGTGCCTGGACTTAATGGTGGGGGATTCCTGTCTGGCAACAGCTTTGTAGTGTTTCCTGTTGTCATCAAAAATTGTAAGCAATACCAGTAAAGTCTCTGCCTTTTTCAAAAAGTTAACAACCATCAAAATCAGACAGTTCCTTCAATGAAACATTGTGTGTGGTGACAAAGGATAGACTTTGTTGTGTTCAGGTACATTACTGACTTGCAGAAAAAGAACACAACCCAACAACCAAAACACAAAATGCTAAAAATCTGCAGTACCAGACATAACAATCTAGCAGCTGAGGTCTACAGGATGAAGTTGAAATCCCTATCAACATGATTCAGAAATTGTAAACCTCTGTCATATAGCATAGAATGGCTTAATTATCAATGGACACTTCTGAGGGAGCCTTTGTGAGTGAACTGGAATAGTTGTGAATAGCTCACTCCAGTTCAATAACATTATGGTCATTATTGACTGTAGAAATAGAGTCCATGTCATTGGGGGTCTTTTGCTCTGAGAAACACTGTTTTAACATAGGGATTTCAATACTCCTGTTTAATAATTTCATGGTGCATTAGCAGCAAATGAAAGGGATATTATTTTGAAAAAGTGTGGCATACTAGCTAAACTTTTCTATGTAATTTAAATAGGTTCAAGAATATGAAGATAAGAATTGGAGTGATGTTTTTAAGATTTCTTCTCTATTGTGATTTCAGTGTTTGGGTATTGATGCAGTTTTGGACTTCAGTGTAATACTCTAAATTTTTTGAAAGATTCTGTGATATTTTTCCTGAAAACTTGATGTAACATTACAAAATATTACCACAGCTTGCTTATTCTACTGTAGGTCAAATCTGAACCCAAGTATCAAGAAATAGTGTTGCTTTTTCATCTGAAGTGGGCACCTGAACACTTTACTGCATTTACTACTGCTCTGCGATCCTCTTAAGAAAGAAATGGCAGTTGAGTTCTGTGATAAGCTACAGGAATTCTGAATTGGGTGCGACCAGATAGAGCTGTGTATATAAAGAACAGATTTAGATTCTACCTTCATGTCATACTCTATTCGGTAGTTAAAAGTCTTTATATATTCTGTCTACTTTTCAAGGTATGATTTGACACCTGCTAAATGAAGATAATAATGAAAATTTATAATATTTAAACTATGCCATTAATATTTTGTATATTGGGAAAAAAAGAGCAGGTATACTTAAGTGCATACATAGATGAAAGAGAGCAAATCTGAAATTGTTTTTTTCCTCTCCTATTCTCCATCCTGTCCATCTGGGCCATTTGCCTTACTAGTTAGAGAAGTCAACAGTATCAGCAGACATCAGTGCATTTCTTTGAAAGCTGGGAAAATGGCTTGGCAAGCTTAATGTTACCTTCTGTTAAACAATTTTATTTGTTCTTAATTTTTTTTTTTTACTACCGTAGAAGTGTTACTGAGTGTTGGAGCTTATGAAAGGTCCTTTAGACTTGGACTATTTAGCTTCTTTACCCCCTTTTTTTTGCCTCTATACTCCAGTCATCAAGAAAGTCTGTTTCCACATGCTGTACTGTGATTGCCTTTCTACCCACTTCCTTTCTTTTTTCCTTTCTGTCTTTACATCTTGTCTGTCTGTCTTCGTTCATCTCTGACTTTTTCTACCATCTGTTACCATTCACACGCTCTCTTTTGACAATTTCTGTTAATGTCCTGTTTTGTCTGCCTGTAATTTCCATGTGCAGTTTCTTTAGCCTTTCTTTTTACTTTGGGATTGGTATTTCTATTGTTTTGACATTTCGTGGGATGTAGATATGTAGACAGGTATGAGAGATGTACTAAACAGTGTACGTCACTAGAAATACTCTGATTTCATAGCTTTGTTGCTAGAAAGTACCTCCTGCTTTTTTTCTTTGCATTGCTGTTGCCACAGTACTTCTATCAATGTTATGGCACAAATGACAGGCAATATACAGTTATGACTATATAAATAGGTTGCTTTAAGAACAACACTTTCTCATGGCATAAGATGTTCCACTGTACATCTAAGCAGAAAACTTGAGTCCTATTGGGGTTTTTCTCCTTAAAGGTCTATAGCTCTAGAGCAGTTCTTAAAGGTTAAAAACTGCTCCTAAAACTATTTAGAAAGACAGGTAAAGACCATTTTAATATAATGTATTCCATAGAAGTTCAAGAATTGTAAGTAATTGTTGGTTGTTTTTTTTCTACTTCAAGATGAGTTTTCTGTTAAAACTCGTAACACTGCCTGTTACCTGGCTGTACCCTTTAATAGTTCAGCAAAATCAACGGCAGTAGATTTATTATTAATATAATTAATAATAATATTATTATTATATAAAATAGATGACATTACAAAAATTCATGTTAGCATTTATTTAACATAGTTTATAACAATGCTGTTCTATTATTTCCCTGTTTTAATTTATTTAATACGACAGAAATGGTTTAAACAAAATGGTTCAAACTTTTTCATTTAAAATAAATCTATAAAAATACGCATAGTAATGTAATGCTAAGACGTGCCACCTCACAGTTTTCCTCAAAAACGTCTTTGCCTTGTGCTGTGGTTGTTTCATAATCCCTAGAACCACTGCAGGTATAACTGGGGTGATAGGAATTTTTATGAGGTATTTTACATATATATGTATATATACACACACACACGGGTACTATCACAACTTTCAGAATTGATTTAGGAAAGTTTTTCATGAACTTGTTAGACTGTTCAATTTGTGTACTCATCCTTATGTAAACACAAACAGACTTTTGTTTTGAGTGTGACTAAAATTCCCTGTATCCTCAAAACTAGAGAGGGAGGCAGTGCAGCATAATAACTTTGTTAATAATCAAAGGATTTTTTTTAGTAGTGTAAGATTATCTATTTGGAAGATGTATATACATGACGGTGATTTTTTTTTTATACCATTGTACTTTATAGGCAAAGCTTACATTAATATTGTCACAGAAGAATTTGGGATAGTGACTGGAATTTGGTTTATATTTATTGGTTGTGTTTGAGTTTTTTTCGCTTCCTCAGAAATGAACAGTAAGTTTTAAATACTACTCTGTAAACATCAGGATGTGAAGTTCTTGAGGTTTTTTCCCCTGTGTTTTGTTGATTTTTCAGTTTGACTTCTAGTAGAGAAGTGGCAGACTAGTGCTTCTCAGTATGCACAGAACCTGCTGCCATTCTGAAATGTAAATACTCCCCTCAAAGCAAAACATCAGCCCTTCATTGTAACAGATACATTTTTTATTAGTGTTTTGCATGGCAACGATGTAAATATATTTAATAGCAGATACAAAATTTACTTTCCTGAAATAAGAGCTTTCTGCAGGTTGAATGTACATAGGGAATTACTTTAGTGGGGTGACAATTGCTGGAGATGTATTTACAGAAATACAAGACAGTTAATTAATTATAATAGTCAAACCAGTACATTTGTACAATATCACCACAGCTCGTTCATTAAACTCATGCTGCTACCATAGAGTTACCATTAATGATCATCAGTGTCTGCTGATGACTTCCTTATTTACATATTTAGAATTTGATATTACAAGGGATTTATAAAATGGCTGTTTATAGTACACTGTTTCTTCACTCCTGAATGCCTGTTTAGTGTTGTGTTGTGACTTGCACTGAATTAGTGACATACTGCAAATAAGTTAGTGAGTTACTAAAATACTGCAGGTAATGTGTTAACTGTGCCCCATGAACTGCATATCCCGTTCTCACCCACATCAGCAATCTCATTCAGGTTAATTAAATTACTTCAGTGAGCAATGCCTTTTTTGATAAGTGAAGGCTTGCAGGATTGGATTTTTATTTCATGTTACTCCTTTTGTATAATCATAAACCCAGAAAATGCTTTACAGTTAAATCATGCTGACATGGAAAGATAGACCCTGCAGATCTAGTTGGAATGTTCTTTATATGTTACTTACTCCCAATCAAAAGCAGGTTGCAGAGTTTAAATGGAATAGCAATATTAGTTATTCCTAATCTGTTCCACTGCAAAGTCAAGTGTTTTAGTTTAAATTACCCTGAAAGTGGTACTGCTGAAAGGCAGTAACTAACAGATTAAGACAATTATTGGCTTCAGTAATTTCTTCAACCACTGCAACTTGATCTGCAGGAGTAAATCAATCTAGGCTATGACAGGGAGAATGAAATCAGAAAAGGGAGGAAAAAAATTACATTTTTACCTGCACAACGAAATGAATGTGGATGAGTTGGGTATATTTGAACAGATGCTAAGCTGGTAGGGGCTAAAATGTTATTAACTAAAAAAATCATTTTAGATGGGACTCTTGAACATCTACCTTACGGAAGTACTATCCTAGATTATCCTAAATTCTGGAAGGGCAGAATTATGCAAAGATTAGGTAAAGCAGCTTATTTTATACATGGAATTCAATTTTTCCTTTAAAAACTCTCAGCTGAAAGCTGTAGGTACACAGATCTGTATGTACCTATAAGTCATCCCATTCTAATCCCATCTTTTTGAGGTGGTTAACAATCTTGAGAGGAGACTATATTGGTATTCTGAAACTAGGTTGGGAAGTAAAGAATTTTCTTTTTGTCAGCCCAGAGCAAATCTGTATTGCACTACATTGAAAACTTCTGATGTTTTATTGTTCTCCTGTGTTGGAATTTGTGCACTGCTCTTTAGACACACAATCTAGATTTCAGTGAATCGAGTACTAGTATTTATGTTTACTTCCAAAGGTCAAATGAGATCTTGTCATCTTAAAGAAAGGGACTGCTGTATTAATGTCCTTGTGTTAGACAGATTTCTACCCATTGTGGACTGAAGCTGACCAGTTTCCCATCTAGATAACGTTTTATTGCCAGTTTAAGTTCCTCTATTAAAAATAGCCAGATTTCATGCTGTTAACAAATATTACATAATTCTGTCAGTGTAAAACTTGGGGGAAAATTAAGAAGAGTTTTTTTGGCTTCCTATCTCTGAGCAAGAGGTATAAAAAGATCTGGTGCTCAGCAGATGGTTGCTTGCAAAGTTCTTACCTACTTTTTTCTTCAGAAACAAAAAAAAAATAAAATTGAGGACAATGTGGCCGAGGGTTCAAAGGAAGAAGGTTTTCTTAAGGAACAAAGGAAAATCTCATGCTGGAAATAGTTTTGTATTTATTTGTTCATTCACTGTGATCCAGTTCTACAGGTTCTTACCTCAGTGTTTAGTAAACAGTTTTAAGGAAAAAAAAAAAAAAAAGTGCAAGAAATTTTATATGTTTTATTAAGGATTGTAATGTCAAATATCACTTTGCTAGTAGTGTTTTGAAACAGTTCACATTATTTGCCATAGGAAAGGCACTCCTTTCATGTCTCCATCACTTCAAGAACACAATATTATGTAAATTTTAAAAGAATTTTTCTTTCTTTCTTTTCCTTTTTCTAGCTACTCTTGGTGTTCTACACGAATACTCATTAGTCATTCTGGAGATGGACTTACTTTCTGGAACCTACCTCTTGGCAGTCTTATTAGCCTGTATTGTATTTCAATCTGGCGCACAGGAGAAGAATTATACCGTGCGGGAAGAACTGCCTGAAAATGTCCTCATTGGCAATTTGCTCAAGGATCTTAACCTAACGCTGGACCCAGATGTGCCCCTTTCCTCACCGCTACAGTTCAAGCTTGTGTATAAGACTGGGGATGTACCATTAGTACGGGTGGAGGAGAACACTGGTGAGATATTCACAGCTGCAAACCGCATAGACAGAGAGAAGCTGTGCTCTGGCATCTTTAGTGAGAATCGCTGCTTTTATGAGGTGGAGGTTGCTGTTTTGCCTGATGAAGTTTTCAGACTGGTCAAGATAAGATTCCTAATAGAGGATATAAATGACAATGCCCCCCTCTTTCCCTCAACAGTTATTAACATCTCTATCCCTGAAAACACCGCAATTAATTCTCGCTATTCTGTCCCGTCTGCCATCGATCCGGACATTGGTGCGAATGGTATTCAACACTATGAACTCCTTAAGGTGGGTTTCTTCCATTCTTCTATGTTACTGTCTGTGTTACTGTCTTCCCACAAATGTTGCTAGTCCTTATCAACCCATTTGATACATGAAGCTGTGTACCACAGCAATGGTGCTCTGCAGATACCTGTCTTGACGTGTTAATCTATACCCCTGCGTGCATTCTGGTGCATCATATCTTAACTTTGTGGAAAGCTGTTTATCTATGTGTATGTAACAGTATGATGAAACATTCATGTCTTCATGAACTCTCCGCCAGCATTCAAAGTGTTTGTACTTTGGCTGACAGTTGTCTTAGACCATTAAATATGTGTTCTTATTGCCACCAGCATGACTGTGCCAAGTGCAATGATACTTTGCATTGGCTTTGTCTTTCTCTTGCATGGCTGTTAAATTTGAGCAGTAGAACATAACCTAGAAGCTTAATGTGTTGTGATGCTCATCTGTATACTGATGAGCTATTCCAGAATGAAAAAGAGTCCATTTGTTAAAGCAGCTCGATAATGTTTGGGTGGGCATAACGTCTGGGCAGGAGGAAGTCCAAGGTATGCATGAATGCCAGGATAGCAGTGCCAGTGGCTGTGTAAGAGCAGGTATTTTATACTTTTCTTCCTTTACTCTTTCTAGCAAACAGGAGAACTGCAATTTAGGGAACAAAAGAATAACATGTAAACATGTGGTATGTAAGACTGTGATTGCTAAATAAAGGATTAATTTCAGTTGAATTTACATAGCTGGAGAGTTCAGAACAGGAAAGGAACTTACCCTAAAACTGTTGGGTTATTATGTGGGAAGCTGAGAATGTCTTCACTTCCCTTGATTTGGAATAGGGAACTGTTGGGTAGTTTGACAGCTCAGCAACCAATCTGACACCCTCATTACTGACTGGAAGAATATAGACTATATAGGCCACTATATTGCCTGATTGACTTGATAGCTGATATTCGCTGATATCAGTACTTACTAGCAATTTAATAAAAATAAAGTGCTGCCTTATTTTAGCTCTTTTAAATTACTTAGAACCTGAGGCAGTTTTAGCACTGTGGGTACTAACTAGTGACAAAGATAGAAAAATCAGAAAACTGCATGCCACTGGACACTGCAGGTTACCTATCAAAAAAACCCAAACAACCAACCAATCCCAAACCACCCACATATGTCTGTATGCTGTCAGTATAGCCTGGGAATTTAGAACTTTTCAAGAACTTACTACAAAGTTTGAGGTCTTTGTAGTAAGCTCATTAAAACTTCTAGATCCCTAGGTTATACTGAATGCAGACAGATCTGCATAACGTGGTTGCTTTACGTTTGGGTTTTTTTAGATAGCTAACCAGAATTGTCCAGCAGGATGCAGTTGTCTTCATTTGGTGTCTTAAATGAAAATGTGGGGAATGAGTAACAGCATACTAAATAAATAGCAGTAGGGGTAGAAACTAATAAAAAAGCCAGGGCTACAGACAAAACATGGCAGAAGAATACATGGTCTGAATAGAGAGCTAATATAGCTGAGAGAAACGTGCTGTTTTTCAAGGAAGAGGAAAAAAAACAGAAAACAACAAAATTGGGAGTCCCTGAGATTGAGTGAGCAACAGTTCAGATCATCACAATAGCGGTCTTGTTTTTTGAGTTTTTTGGACTGTGTGTTCAGAAATGGAATGTTAACAGATCAGCAGAATGATAGCTTATTTGTATCATGCAGGTGGGAGCTCATCTAAAATACCAGCTACCGTTCTGTACCAAAAGTAGTGCAGGGCATAAGGCCTTGTCTGATGTGAGATGAGATTTCACAGAGATGTGCAAGTAACTTTCAAAACAACAACAGTAACGTGGTGTTTGAGTTAGGGGGGAAAACATAAATAAAATCAGTTACATGTTTCTTCAAGTGTCTTTTGGAAAACTGCTTTTGCCACATAAGGGAAAGAAAGATGATGAGGATGAAAACACACACTGGCATGGACTGAAAGTTCTGAATTTTTGTGCAAGACGTGTCACAGCCAAAATAATTGGTAAAATCACAGCCCTGCAGACAGATCTCTTAAATTTATTAATTGCTTTTTTTTCTTGCATGCCTGTTGGTCAAGTACTTTTTGAGCTATGGATCCGCTGCCTTTAAATAAGCCAGCAATTTCACATACTTTGAAAAATATATGTAAAACCAAGAAGCGCTTTAGGACAGCCAGACGCCATTTGGAATAGTGATGTCTGGATGTTATTCCATTGGTAGTTTTTACAATGTTAATACCTAAAGTGATCATATAAGAAGGAGAATAATGTAGTAGAAGTGAAGGATTCTGATGAGCAAGCAGGGAATGTAGTATGTACAAAGATCTGCCCATCACTGGGGCAGAATATGGAGATGGAAGGGAAGAGAGTTGGTGACTGAGAACGCTTCCCTGGGTAACTCTGAAATACCAGGAGGGAGGGTGGTGGGTGCACATGGATGACACTGCTTGGCTTTTCTTTCAAAATGCTTTTCTCATAGGCATTACCCTATGCTGTTTTTTGGGGTGTAGTCTGAAGATACTAATGTCTTCTGACTTCTGATGTGTGTTCACCTTTTCCTTCCTTTTATAACCAGCATACAGAAAAGTAGGGGAACTGCAGCACATGTAACTGTCATGCTTTCTGAACAGTATGAGTCTAGCAGGGCTGATATGACAGTGTGGTGGGAAATTTTGGGATGCATCGGATATGAAGATGATGAGTGGGGCAGCTTGTTTAGAGGATGGCAGAGGAGTGGGAGATGATAAGATATGCAAGTCACTGTAGAAGCACAAAGGCTGATGCTTTAGCATACGTGAAGCCGTGGAGTGAAATGTGTTGCTCTGTATTTTAGAAAAAGTAATAGCGAATTGACAAGCTGTGCAATGAAGAAAAAGTTCTTCAGTTAATTTCACTCACTTTAGCTAAACTTTTTGAATATGCTTATTGTCTGTGTGAAGCCAGGCTGATTTTGCTAGAAGACAAAGAGATTTTTGCCATAACAATGCCTACCAAAGAACAAACTCAATACAAAGCTTAATAGTTTATAGGTTTTTAACAGATTTTTAGCAGCTCTCTACCTTGTTGGGAAGGTAAACAACCTTTCCTCTCTCTGTTATACTTATTGTCCCTCTCAAAGTATGGGGAAGGAGGTTGCACATAGTTGTGGTATTCAGTTTCCTTTGTAAAGTAGGTAGTTAATCATACAGTCTTTGTAACAGACTTTCCTGTTATTTTAATCTCCTGCCTTTTTCTAAAAATCCTTCTAAAATAGAAGAAAAACAACATTGTAAGAAAGGTATTGTTGTACTTTGGGTTCAGCATTACTTGGAAGTTTCCTAACACAGGATTTGATTTATTTAATACCAGAATGGTTTATTTACCACACTGATTAGTAAACAGGTATTTTTTGCCTGTTTGCATCTTCTCAAAATGTACCTCAATAGAAAATAACTTCTTTATATGTAACTGATGTATGGTACTGCAACCTCAAAACTTTCCCGTGTCTGTGATTCAACTATACAGTGTCTGAAATGGATGAACTCTATAAAAAGACAAGTTTTGTGTAACCTCTGCTGTTACCAATAGGAATTGTTGTGTATAGCATTATAAAAAATAATGCTTCGCTGCTGGGATGCTCAAAGCTGACTGTGGATAGGATGACATTAAGGGTTCAAATAGCAAACAGTGTTTACTATGAATAGGGCTAAGGAGGGAAGACTTGATAAGATTTAAAAATAAAAGAAAAAGCATTTCTAATGAGAAATTTCTCATAACTCCAAGTCTAAATTGGACAGAAAGATGGCATAACCGATAGTAGGATAGTAGAAGGGGCAGCTAAGACAGATAGTGAAGTATTTCAGAGAAAGAAATGGCCGGATGGAAAAACTTGTTACTTGGTCTCAGTTGAGATAACTACTTAAACTGGGAATGACAGGGAAAAAGAGGCATTTCTAAAAAGAAGTAGTATGTTAACGTATCAGAATGTAAAAGGAAATTCTAAATTCAAATGGTAATAAACTGAGATAGCTAATTAAGGATGAATCTACAAATATTCTTATTTAACCCTGGTAGGCAGCTAAGCCTACAAGTCTTTCTGCACTTCTTCAGGGCGTTCACATTGCTTACACACTGATGTGAAATGTACATTGTGTCTGTACAACTTGGTACATTTATATTTGAGTTCAAGGCAAGCTAATATTTAGTATAGCCTGATTAATACACTTAGAATATGGAGGTGTCACAGGCCTCTGCCTTTGACTATGGAGATTTTAGTGTGAAGTATTTCTGTCTTCTCTTACATATTAAAATGGAGAGCTGTTTCAGAGCAGGTTTTTAATAGAATTCCGTGTTGAAGCACTGTAATGGAGCATCACGTGTACTTCCAAAAGGATTCATATAAATGCATGTTTTAAAGTAAATTATTTTTATTGATTAGTTATCATTTCTTGTCAACTAGGTATACCACATGCATTAGATATTGTATAGGGGCAACCATACTCAGCAGTGGACTGCGTAACTACTCTTAAAGGAGGAGAGCATTTTCTTCTGTGAGCTAATCCTGTGTGCTAATCGGTTGTTGCTGTAATCTGTTACAGTTTAGGAGGAAATTAGATTGGCGTTACTGTTACAGCATTACTCTTACCTGTTACAGTAATTTTCCTGTATTTACTTATCAGAAGCAGCTGGTGCATTCCTTCTAGAATAATATAATAATCTTTTTGTAGCTGTCAGTTCATACCTCTGTAATCTGACAAAATAGATTCTTACTCATTCTCACAACATATCAGTCTTGTCTCTGAGGAGGAGAGTTACCTCTTGCTACTGTAGATGATCTCTTCTTATGTCTTTCAATAGAAACTTTCTCCTTTTTTATACAGTTTATCAATTACATGACCCATGGAAAATGGAGATCACAAATCTTCATCATATTTGAGTCTTGCACTTGAAACTAGGTTATTTCTGAGCCTTACAGTAGTTCTGGATCAAGTAACTAGTATCACTGTTCAGAAAATCAAGAATGAAAGGGCATGTGTTTTATGTAAAATTAAAGATAGTTACATCAAAATTATAGCGTAAGACTAGATTTGTAGTTAAATTGGAACCAGAAAGATGAATGAAATCATTGTTAATAATCATATCATAAGCAGTAATACAAATTTGATAGTCAAAAACACTAACAGCGGAGAATCAAAACTTTTCTATAACCTGTTTGTGTTTTAATGCTGCACCAGTATTTGAGTGGTTCAGTATATATAGAGAGGAAGAAAGCATGGCTAATGTCACTCAAACTCAGTGTGTAGTGACACAGGCTTAAATTTCCTTAACATGAGTTCACCAGATCATCTTCATTGTCCCAAGCATCAGTTGTTTGAACCTTTCATTTCTGCCCTTTTTTTATGCTTTCATTCCTTTAAGTGGAAGCTGAAGCAGCAACCCCCACTTTTAGTCTCAGACCATGTTTGAATGAGGGAGAATTAAACAGGTAATCATACTGAAATTAATGTGGATGATTCTTCTGTGTAGGCTTCAGCAGTATGAAAGGAAAATGAAGCGGTATATTGGCCCTTTAAGTAGGTCACAGAAAGCCTGGTGTGGTTGTTAATCGATATCTGCCTTCTGTGAAAAAACTGCCAAGGCAGAGATTTTTCTACATGTAAACAGGCATTTATTAATATTTTCAGGTCTTACTGAATATTGCATAACAAGATTAGGTAAATTCCAACATCATTATTGGCCTGTTATCCAAAATTCTTTGTAATTTTTTGGTAGCACACTAGTGGCAAAGTATTTTTGCACTTTTTTTTTATTAGCAACCCTTTCTAGTAATTGTGTAAGCGACATATGGCTGAATTATAGGAGATGGCTATCCCAGATTCCAAGACTTTTCATTTTCAGACTTACATATACTCAGGAAAATACATGATTCAGATAGGAAATTTCTTGACTTCCTGATAAGACAATGACAATAACTTTTTGGTATTTCTTTCTTGTCATTGAAGAAAGGTTAGCTGGTCAGTGATATTTCCAGTTTCACTGATGCTAAAATAAAAGTCCATTACACATGTATTGGTGTCCCAGGTAACAATAGTACTTAGGTATTTGAACCTAAAACTGAGAAATAATGGTTTTGTTAAATCCTAAATTTGGCAGTGCTTATATAGCAGGTGAAAATAAGATGCATGTTAAAAAAGCATTTGAGGGTTGGTGTTTCCTCACCCCTCCCCCTGACATGTAGCTTAAACTAAGATTCTGTATTTCTGCTTGGAAGAGGGGATGGTCTATTTTTCTTACCTTGCAATTCCTTAATTGAATTAGCATAGGGATATCATTCAGCATAACTTTGCAGGACAAGTTAGCTTCCATCTCCATTGTAATGGCTCATATGAATTATACTTCATGTATTTGTGGAACAGTAGTATGTCTTCTTTCCCATTTCATGTGCCAGCAGAGATGGGGAAGGTAATGAATTTAGGGAGCTCAAAAATAGATTGAGGAATTTTTTTGCTCTGGAGTTGCACTCCAGTCAAGCTCTAAGGTCACCCTCTAGTGCCTGTAATTTAATAAATATGGAGAGTTGGACACATTGTCTTTTTAAAGTAACTTTTAGCTGCCCTTTAGAAGAGAGGGGGTTTCTAGGACAGACAGGGTGTCTTTTGAATGTCTTTTTTCCCCTAAGTCCACCGTGGCTTTGGGGTAGGTCAGAATCAAAACGACTTTCCCTTTCTGCATTACTGCTAGAAGATCAGTGTATTTGTTTAATGTTATAGCATAGCTTCATTTTTTTCTCACGGGTGGTTCCCTTTCCTTGTCTTCTCCACTGAGATGTGGACAATTACTATCTGAAGCGACAAGAATTTTAGCAGTCCCTTGAAGATTTACAAATACTGCTTACTGAGATGGCCGACTGCACAAATAGTTGATGTTTGTAAAACTTACCTTACTTCCTTCTAATATAAATTTGTAGAGGTTGAAATGCCATTCCATATTTCTGTTAAATCTTGAAATTACTGATTTTTAAAACGGAAAATACTTGATTTGCATTTTTAGAGCTGTGAATTAGTGCCTCTAAGTAGATAAAACTGTACTACTTACGGGTGGTACTGAGTCAAGGTAATTGCTGCTTGTTGGTTGATACAAGGCTCCTTTAGGGTGGTTTATGGCATTATTACTGTAGAACTGTCAGGTTCCATTATCCTGACATCCCTTTGGGGGATTGACTGAAGACTGGAGGAGAAAGTCTTGCTTCCAGGCATAGTAAGTTCAGTGAGTTAGGGTGAGGGACAAGTTGGTGTATCTTTTTGCATTCAAGGCTCTGAATTTCACACTAGCTGTCATGGAACAATAATATATAACTTAGCATGTCTCTGTGTGGGAAGGATGATAGACTCGAGCTGGAAGGCACAAATCTGTCAAATGGAGACCTTCACTTCATCTATCTTATATGAATATTATCTTTTGCTTATGTCCAGACAGATCAGTATGCTAGTTAACACAGATGTGGTGATGCTTTCTGAGCATAATAGACTAAGGATTTGTTTACATGGTCCTCTTGAAACCAAGTATATAGACAACACTTAGAAATTAATACTTTCCCAAAACAGATTGAGTAAAAACTTCAGTTTTATTTATATGGAAAGAAATTGCCAATTACGCTATCTATAATGCTCTCAACAGTAAACCACAATAAAAGCAGTAACAAAACCCCCATGTGTCTCAATATTATAGTTTGGATTACATATATGCATGGTATTGAAACTGCAAGTATACAACATCAAACAAAGTTAAAAAAAGTGTGTTGTATTAAGCAGTTACACTGAAGTTTCCTCACATGAATGGCTAATTTTTAGGTTTACAATGGCAATGCAGTGCACCTCTGAGACAAATTTATAGAAAAATGTTAAAGGTCATGTTCAAATTCAGTTCACTCATATTTCATGGTCACCTTAATTTTCAATGCTTAATTTTGTTCTTTTAAAATCTTTACATGTTGCCAAAAATTCTAATGTTGGTAATATTTGAATTGACTACAGGTGTAAAACACATGACAGAAACTGTTTTCAGTGTCGTTTGTGTGTTACAGCTTATAAATAGTCTCATTCACTGAACTTTCTGAAATTCTTTGAATGTTCCACATAAGCAGCAGTGTACTGAAAACTTGTTGCCCTTTTCTGTAGGTTTAGATGCTGGCGATGGTTATCTGGAGGACAGGGTTGGGGTTTGTTGTTGGTGTGTGGTTTTTTTTTTTTTTTTTTTTTTTTGTGTGTGTGGTTGTTTTTTTGTTGTTGTTAAATGTGCTTACTTAGTTTCAGATAGCTGTATCTTATGAGCTACTTGGAGGAAAGAAAGAAATCAAGTGTTACATCTCTATACTGGTTAATTCCAAAAATTATTGGCTAAATATTTCATAAGTGCAGACAAACAATCAAATTATCTAGGAAGATCTCTGAAAGTTAAAACTGGAGTAACGATTGAGTTTTTACTTGATCAAGACTTCAATTTCAGTAGAAGCTGCCTTGAACTTTTCCTTGTGTTAGGCTTGCCATAAAATCCTCCTCAGTTTCAGACGGTAGGAAACTATTATTTTTATTTGACTTGACTTCTCTATTTTCTCCTTTCTACAAGACGCAAGCAAGAAGATAACAGTTTTAATTGGATATCACTACAGAGTATGATGTTTGTTACAGTTGCACATAGATTTTTTGTCTATAAGTATGTCACTACTTGGAAAAAATAATTTGCGTTAGGGTAGTAGAAATGCACGCTGTCTCTCAATATATTTCATGCTCTTCCTTGGGGCTATATTAAAAATATATATGTAAGTAAAAAAATGTAAATTGAAATTTTAATTTTTGCAGCTATCATTAGCTTTCCTCATCACAATCTAACATTGAAGTGCAGTCTTTGAAAAATCAGTACCTTCACAGTCTAAAATGAAATAAACTTCTCAGTGCCTTTGAGGACTAAATGCTTTTATCAATTATAGAAGCAGCTCTTGATCATTGCTTAACCCATATATGCAGGTTTTTAAAATCAGAACAGTTTTGAAACCTGTATCTAGAGATGAACACCAAATTAGCCACAGAAGTATGCTGGTGAAGAGGACAACATTGCTACATGCTTTCCTAATGTATTAAGACATTCTAACTGCCTTACAGTGTCAAGAAAAGTGCAAAGATAGAGAAGGGTGAGGAATTCAGCAGACCTCTGCTAAGTTTTCATGACTTAATGATGATTCTCAGACAACTTGCAAGAATTTCAGGCCCTCAGATGTCATCACCTGTTTCCATTTGCAATTGTTTTTATACTGCCCTAACCTGTGTGTCATTCCAACAAGGTAGCAGTTATTTGCTACCAGATACAGCTGGCAGGATCCACAGAGATCTTGCAGCCATCCAAGAAGTGTATAAGCCTGTTCTTGAATCTGTGATAAGTCACCTGACTCCTTTGAGTGTCTCTTTCTTGTGCTTTTGAAAATTTGTCTGTCTTACTTGCTTTGCATAGATCAGGGCCCTCCAAAATATTCAGGGATCAAATATGGCCTTCAGGTTTCTGGCTGTTACCTTTCCCCAGATGTGATATGTGAGAAAGGCGCTAATGAATTACCTCTTCTGGGAACTTTTTCTCAGGTGCAGTAGAAGAAATAATTGTGGCTTAGCATATATGTGTATTTAGCAATTTTATATATATGCCATCTTTTTGTTCTGACAGGTTGCTAACAGTGCACTTAGGACAAATTATACTGCACCCATAATCTTTACTACTGTCTTGAAATCTACAGTATTTTAAAGACTTTATATTTTTTATGTCACAAAGGAAACGGGTAGGAGCCTTTTCAAAATACCCTGTGAGTTTACCACCATTGTGCTGGTGTGTGCATATATATATATATATATAAAATTTTATTTTTTTTGTGTGTGTGTTCACTGTCAGTATCTGTGAATAATGATGTTTCTTTCTGGCCCCTATTTCTATCTTTAAGGAATGACCTAACATAGGTCATTTTTTTTCTTTTAATTTTTGAACTTCAGACAATTTATTTATTAATTATGTTACTGATACTGACTTTGTTTTTCTGCTTGATATAGTAGCCATCACCAATGTGTCCAACAGAATTTTTAAAGTGTTTGGTAATTTTCTTAGTTAATAATTTTGTTAGTAAACTTGTTTATTACTAAATAAGAACCTTATTACTGAAGATTGCAAGAGCTGTCACCATCCATGTGTGAAATATACTAGTTCTAAAGACCGTTTCTTTTTTTTTTGACCAAATTAAAGATAATTATCATAAGTTCTAGAAGAAAATTAACTAATTGTACTCAGTATTGTTGCATGGAATGTAAAAGTTCTTTGGGTCCGTAGTAATTCTAGTTTCAGAATAATCTTGTGAGTTTGATCTTTTTTTTCCTTGCTGCTTTTAGTCATTTTAATAGATGCAGCAATACGTATTTTACTTGTATTAGGGATGACTGTTGTGAGAAACCTTGAGCTAGGTTTACAGGAGACTGCATGCAGATAAACTTATTCCAATTATTATTAACAGTTCCAAGTTAGTCATTAATAGTTGTCTCTTTCACATATACGTATGACGCAATAAAAAAGTAGTATTTTTTAAATGTTTAGTAAAGAAAAGAAAAAAGAAAGGGAATGATAATATTCAGAAAATTTTCAGATTTTTGTGTCATCCAACTTACTTTTCCATGACCTCTGTTTTTGGGAGGGATGAAGATTTCCAATTTCAAAGATATGTTTGAAAATAGGAGAGACAGTAACAGTTTTTCCTGCCTTAATATTCTAAAGTGTAGAACTAAAAGAAGCTTTTACAATACTAATGTGTTCTTGATTTTAATTTTGCTTTTACCTTTCTAATATTGAATGTTAGTGATAGAGTTTTAAACATTCCTAGCTGGTTTTCCCCCAAATACACTGTATGTAATGCATTTCCTCTTTTTAAGAGGAAGTACAGGGAGGAGAGAAAGGTAAGTCCAAAATTACATTTTTTCAGCTATCAAATAATACATTTAAATCAAGTGTCACCATGGATCGGTGGCACTTGACTGCATTAGTGTGGTTATTTTTATTCCTGAAAGAAAGGTTTATTACAAAGTAATTTATATTCTGCAGCCCGGCAATATAATTGGTCTGAACATTGAAGTCCTGTAGAGCTTTTGAAGCTTGGACATGTAGTAAAGAGCATTTCAGACAATTTTAAAGAAACAAAAAGCAACATTGGTAAAAGGAATGAATTCTGAGTCATCAGCTGTCGGTATAGAAATACATTTTTCTCACATTGTGTTATAATTGCTCACTCTATTAATGTGATGTGTATTACTGCTTTGGTTATTGCTGATGTTCCAAAGTCAGATAATTGTAGTTTTTTCTCTTTGCTTTATCATTCTCCCCCCACCTTTTCTTTTTCTTTTCAGTCAGAATGTTCCTGTCTGTGCTTTTCAGAATGGGATACTTTATGGCTTTTCACTTTGAGATTACTTTTTCCTCTTCATTTTAACTGCAACCATATACTTTTCATCATTTCCATTACTGAATTTTCAAACCTATTTGTTGTAGCACGTTTAAAGGTATAAACAAAGTAGTAGCTTCTAGGTTTTTTTCCTATCCAGTTTTCCATGTAACTTCAATATTGGTATTTTCCATTGGTGAATTGACCTTTGTATGGAAAGCCAGCACAATGTATGAATACCATAATTTGAAAGCCAGTCTTTCAAATAGACCGTAAAAGATTGTTAGAACTTTCCTGCTTTCCATCAGTGTTGCACACCATTTATTGTTTGAAATATCCATGCAATGAATATCCAAGGTACTTGCTATGCTTGTAAAATACCAGAACATGAATCAGTGCCTTGAAGTTTACAGATCACCTAGTTCTCTGTAAGACTTCACATTAACGACTTTTTTTAACTTCTGAAGTAGTTCTGTAGTTGTCTGATACCTATAAGAAGTTGTCACTTGAAAAAATTAAGCCTTTAATTGCCAGCGTCATTTGGAGTTCATGACAATTAAGTTAAATGCCTAATTGGACCTTGGACAAAGTTAAAGGGGGGGGGGGGGGAATCGTTAGTGTGTATTTAATATCTGCTTCTGATGTTTGGTTTTTTTTTATTAATCAGATTTTGATGTGCATTGTGTTAAGACTTTATGACCTTTGCTGTACATTTTCACATATGGAACTTAGCTGGGCTGTTGTCTTCTCAGTCTTGCCTTGTCTCTGTTTTCAGTCTCAAATAGTTACCTTGGCCAGCCTGGTTGTTTTGGGTCTGTGCTAACCAGTGACAGGAATAGACAGCAAGGACAGTGATATAATCTCTTGTTTCTGTGGTGTTTTTTTTCTTTCAAGTTTGCTTGTGAAGGTGGGTTCCAAGAAGGTAAAAGTGTGTGAATTTCAATCATAAGTAAGGGAAACATAAACATTGTTTTAAAAAAAATGCAAATGATCAAAGAGTGAATACATAAACAGAAAGACCATTCCAATGGTCTGTCTTTTAGTACTGTGGTTTATGAATGGCAGGATGATTATTATGACAATTTACAATGTTTATGACTTCTATAAAAGGTCAAGTTTATCACCATTCTTTCTACTAACTTTGGGAGAGAATAAATGAGCAATCTGAATATTTTTTTACTTTTTATGTAGAGCAATGCTATGTGAGAAATAGTGGCATTTTCTAAAAGGGTGCAATTGACTTGAAAATCCTGTTCTCATTTTTTAAATGGTATCTAAACCAGTATTATTTGTGCTTTGGTGGTGTTTTCTGTAACACATGTGCTCTGTACCCTGGTGATGTGATCTTTGAGGGTCACTGAACTTGTGAGATTTGAGTCCTTGTGGTTTTGTTACTGGTCTGCAGAGTAGTTGTGAGTGAGTCACTTCTGCCTCAGTTTCCTTATAGGTAAGTGATGTGAATGATACTGACTTGACCTGAGAACGGGCTTGCTGAATGAAAATTTGTTTCGTCTGATCTTGTATCCTGTCTCTAACACTTGGTATCAAATACTTAGGAGAGATTGTAAAAAGAGCACAAGCGTATTTTCCAAAGCTATTCCTGAGCTTTCACCAATTTGAGGTTAACAGATTTCTTGTGCAGAAGTGGTGGTTCTGATATTCTTATCTGGATTTTTTTTCTTATGTGTGGTTTCTCCAGTTAGGTTTTAAACATATTCTGTAAAAATTATAAATGGTATAATGTGAGCATTTGGAATTTTAGCAAAGTTTTAGAACCTACCATCAAGTGACAAGCACTTACTTTAGCTTCTGTTTCCATCATTCCACTGGTGACATTCTTGTACTGTGAAAACAGCACTGTCTTTGAAATATGTTTTGGATACAGTGATGAAGGAATTAAACTTTTACTTAAAAATGTATATAGTTTTTTTCATAAGCTCATGAAGGAGATCTGAAGGTGTGCAAATACATTTTTCAAAAAGAAGCATGCTCATTCTATTACATTAAGTAGAAATAAAATTACTGTGGTTCATATTTGAAATGTATGTGTGCTTGAGCTAAGGTGAGAAGTAAAGGCCAGAGATATAAGCAGAATTTTTTCTGCTACCCCGTGGCAGAAAACTTTGTACTACTCAAGGAATAAGGTTTTCTCCTAAGTTTTTCCTATGTTAAGGAACTGGAAGAAGAGTCAAGGCTCTTTAAGAAGCTAATTTACCTTTGTGGAAGTAAAGCCTGAGGGTTTTAGATGCTTCCATATCCATGATTAGTTTTGATAATAACTTCAAAAATATTTGATTTACAGTTGTATAATTCAATATTCCATTTGGTTGAAAGTCTCACTCCTAGGCTTGAAACCTTTCACAATAATTAATGTGTTAGGGGTGGGTGGTGGGTGGTGAATGTGTGTGCAGTGTGTTTTCTATTCATAGGGAAATGGTGAAACTAGCGGTCTCCTCATTGCTGTTGTAATGTTCAGATAATGCCAGAAGAGTTCTTATAAACAGGAGTGAAGTCTTTTTGAATATTGGTTTGAAGTTCAACTACATACTTGTCACAGCACAGCATGTGCTACAGGGTACTGGGTTTCATGAGCAAGGTAACAAAATTGGTTTTTGTTGCTCAATGCATCTAACAGAAAACTGACTAGTTTAAGTTATGTGCAGTTGGGTTTTTTTCCCTTTTCTTTTTTGTGTGGTTTTTTTTCATTCTGTACAAGTGGGTGAAACAAATTTGTCTATCAGAAAAGGTTTTAATACAGTAACTTACGCTGTGAGGATCAGGAATTTCTGACATGGTTTGCATTTGAAATATTCAGTATCACAATAAATCAAAAGATACAAGGTCATGCTATAGTGCTCTGTGCTACCTGGCTCTGAAATCACTGAAAACTAAAGAGATACATTAATATACATATAACTGTGGAATTATTGGTTGGCTTCTCCTGCTAGGCAGCTGTTGGAACTAATCAGATTGTGCCTAAGAGCATAATAAGGAAAAACTTTAATAATGCTTAGGCCTCTTGGAGGCTCTGTCATTTCAGCTGTCATACTCCTTTCACTAATTTAGTCTAGGTTTGCAGTTTTGTTAAAAGCCATAATGCTGCATTTTTGAAACAGATCTCATTTGATTTTCCGTTTTACAATGTGTTCATCATATACCCACAGTAGGTCTATTCTTATGGTAACAGTAAAATTAATTGAGGGTGGAAGTGGATTTTTAACTCGTAGGTAGAATGCACAACATTTAGCAACTAGTTTTATGGTGTCGCCTTAGGATTTTGAGATAGCGCTTTAAATTGTGATTCTATGTAACAACTGAAAGCTATTTTGTTGTGGTGAGCAGTCCTGCAGATTTCTGTGAACAAATTGACTCAATCCTTCCATGGAGAGTACTTGTTTTATCTTATTTCAAGTGTGTAAAGGCAGATGTAGTAATGGGTAGAATGTCTAGGCATGTTTTAAAAATAGTAGTATTGTGCTTAACTTTTAATTTAAAATCAAGTATTCGTTTAACTCATTGCCTCATAAGTAGAAGAAAGTCAATCTTGTAGCTTAATAACAAATACATGTAAGAATCCTAACAATACATGAAACCCTTTAAAATAAAGAAATAAAAATGAAGTAAGTGTAAAAATCAAGGTATAGGGTTAAGTCTTTGTGTCTGAGTTAAAAATCATTTAAAGAGTGTTTAGGTTAAATTGTTGGAGGTGTGTTTCATTTTCCATGCTGATAGATAGTTTCCCAGTCGGTGGAGATAAGTTAACATGGTTTTGCTGGAATTTAGGTTGATTTATTTTAGTAGTTTTGGTTTGGTAGATTCAGTTGTTTACATCACATTTTTAGAATGTGAAGGCTAAACTTGGCATTAAATTATTTGTGGCATGTTACCTTCCCCAGAGGGTGCTTCCTTAAAACCGCTTTCCTAGTTCTAACCTGTATTTGGCTGAGAGATGCTGTTTTTGTCAGCAGGTGTCTCAAAACAAGATTAAGTCAATGGGTATTGCAATGGTTATTTAACCTCAGGTTATTATTATTATAGTGGGGTAGTTACGAAGAGTCTAGGTAATTTCTGTAGTTCTTGTTTGCCACACTAACACCTTGGTAATTGAAATCATGTTGATTGCCCCAAAAACTGTTGGTGTTTTCCACTAAGGAGGAGTCTACCAGTCCATTTTCTGTGTGCATGTTATGAAGTTTTACTGTACCACAAACAGTATGTGCACTGTTGTTTGGAAACGTCTGTTTTAAGACAGTAAATTAACCTCAGGACAGAACTTTGAGTGGATCCAGACCTGGGAAAGCTTGCTTCTTCCTCTGACTTGGATTACGTGAGTTGTTACTGGGCAGAAATGGCTTCAACTATCTTTCCTTAATTTGTTTTTTCTGGAATAGTACAGCCTGTGTGATGTCAGTCCTATTGCTAAATAACACTTCAGCTATTTTGTTTATTCTGGTGTTAGCTTTCCTGTTTCCCATCATCTTACTTTTATTGCTAAGATTAACCGCTCTGCAGTTTTTCCCTTGAATTGTGGGAGAGCCTGTTTCAGACTCGGAGGATAGTTAGCTCACAATTTATTGGAGGATACATGTCACCTGATGGGACTAATTTAGATCTTTGCAACGGGAGATGGATATGATATTTACCTTCTGAAGCTGGTATTCTTCATGCTTAAATGTTGGCTTATTGTGTTCTGGGGTGCGTTTTTTTGTTTTTTTGTTTTTTTTTTTTTTAATGTTGCTTCCTATTGAAGGAAAAATCCCTGCTCATTAGCCAAAATTTGTAATGTATATACAAACCTGAATTGCTTCTAGAGAACATAAACAGTGAACAAATTTGAGCAGAAAAGCTGGAGTGGAATGATGTATGTTTGGTGTTTCCCCTGTAAATGTGCCATTCTGTTAGTCTTAATTTTATTTTCTTTCTTGTGGATCAATTTATCAATTTCATCATTGATTCCAAGTCTGAGAAATAGCACAAGTGTATTAGCGTGAAAGTGGAGTTTTATTTTTGTTTTTAGGAATTAATTTATTCTTGCGTATAACTAACTATGAAAGTATGTATCAAATATGCTTTTAAGATTTTTGATCCCAAAAAACTCACAGGGAAGCTGTTTTTAGGAATATAACTTACTCTAGATAAAGTCATGACAGTTTATATACTAGAACTTCTAATACATACAGGTAGCATGAGGTTTCTTTTCCAAACTAATTTCCAGAGTCAAGTTACTGCCTTACAGTAAGAAAATGTTTCTTCGTTTTTATCTTACTTTTGTTCTACTGATTCAGATAAATAAGAGTCAGTAACACAGGAGGAGGAAGACAAGTTGTTTTCCTGATAAATCCTGCACCAAAGATACATTTTTGGTTTATCCCCTCCATTCCCTGATCAATGTGGTGAAAAGACTTATTTAATGAGTTTTAGAATTCAGTCTCTCTGGAATGATTTTTAGTACATACTGTCACTCTGTACATCTTCCCAGCAACTTTCTCTAATTTGTTACTTTGAAATTGCAGTATTATTTATTATCTTCCAATGTGTAGTGAAGTGGTGTCTTGCACTTATGTCATGGACTTCCACAGTTTAATATGGTAGTTCCACTGTTATTTTCTCAGAATAATAAAAAAAGGATAAGTTTTCAGTCTTTGAAAAAAAAAACCAAAAAAAAGCTCCATTTCTTTCAAAAGCAAAAATGATCCTGTGGTAGTTAAATGTCCCACACAAACTTTTTCTCCTTCTGAGTTTTACAAAACATGTTTTGTTTTAAAAATATTTTTATTTACAAGAGATGGAGGTGGGGTGGGGTGAGAGTGTATGTGAGATACTCATGCCATTCAGATGAAAATGTCAATGTTTTTTTCCTGGAAGTGTAATCATAAAGGGAAGATACGGTGGTTTTGCTCACAGCTGAACTAAAGTTTCAAAGGGCTTCAGATCAAATAAGATATCTTGCTAAGTAACTTCTTCTAAAAACTACAGCATCAGAGGTTAGGACATGGATTTGTCTTAATGAAGGTACCATATATTTAAAGAAGTCATGCATGTTAGCTGAAATTTTGGGTATGTGTATAAAAGAGGGAATGAAGATGATTACATTAATGAACACTGGTTTGCAAATACTGTTCTTTTTCTTTTTTTTTTTTTTTTTTTAACAGACAGGTTTTCTATCTATTTTATTCTTTTGTTTTTCTGTTTGTTACAAGCCAAACCCATATGTATCCATCAGCCCCAGTTGCCACTGAAATTGCTGGAAGCTGAGGATGCGGGACAGTCTGCTGTAGAGTAAAGGCATTTTCAGAAATGTCTCTGTTGTTTGTTTTCCTGTGTACAAGTGACTGTCAGTTTTAATCTCCTTCTGCTTGAAAGTACTGATGTGGTTATAGAGCAAGTAGTGAATAGGAGGGCATTACAGGTTCAACCTGCTCCAACACCCAGTCAGCATTCATCTGAGAGCTCTAAAATGTGTGATTAGGAGCCTAAGATACCTTGTTTGGCTGTCAAAGCAAAATGAGGTTGTAATTTAGGAGCTGTTCTGGACAACAATACGGAACTCTTAGCTGTTACCTCCAAAAACAGAGTGATGCATTAGAGAATTACATAAAGCATGTACTGATTTATTTCTTGTGTTTAGAGATACTGTGTTCTATTCCTGTTGCTGTTCCCAGCTAGGAAATTGAGCAAATGTGAAATTGTCACACATATAATGCAAATACCAAAATTTAGTTGTTGAACATATTGTTGCCTAATATAAATCCTAATTTGTTTCTTCATTATATGTTTATAGTGTGACTCCAAAGACAGAACATACTGAGGGACAAGTCAGGTACCAGGACCTTTAGTTGTGGAAACATGAGAATTCAGAGCAAAGCTCAAACATATTTAATACGTTGATTTGCACACCTTCAGGTGTGTTGAAAATGTTTCCTGTTCAATAGGATGTTTATGAATATTTCTGAATAAGTGTAAGAGAGGAAATTGAGAGGGGACTTACTACACTAATTGCCTTGCCTGCAGCTATTGCCCTCTTCTTGTTTTGGGGAGAGTGTCTCTAAATGAAAGAACTTCTGTTCAAAGTTTTAAATTCTAAAGCTTAGTTTCTAAAGTTCTAAAGTTTATTTTAAAACATGGTTGGTAATTCAGAAGTGTCTGCTCTTTCAGTCCAGCTACAAACCTCGGACAACTGATAAAATGTCTCTGTACTTCAATTTCCCATTTTTAGATAGTGGTACAACTATTTATATAGCAGGAGTATTGTGAAGATAAGTTCCTTACATTTCTGTGGTGCAGCTGCATATTTTGCTGAAATATATAATTGTATGTCTACGGTACATTGTGCAAGACTGATCAGGTGACAGCCCAGTTTCTGTTGCTATTTTTTTGTAAGCAATTATCTTGGTAAATTTTTACATCATGTTAATTCAGTAATGTGGATACACCATTCCTCCTACCCTAGTTTGCAGTGGTATATGAAATGATTTTTTATTAAAAGTTTTGGGGTTTGTTGTTTTTAATCTGTGGTTCAAAAGATCAGTTAATTTCCAAAAAAAAAAAAAAAAAAAGAGAGAGAGAGAAGTTGAAGCTGTATTTCAAGCATTTCAGAGGCTGACATTGTAATAGGGGAAGAGAGTAACTCTTCAAACTACTTTCCAGCTCTCCATGTTCTGTCCCTTGTAAACCCTGTAGATTAAAGTGTTTGATACATTTTAGATATGGAGTTTCAGGTGTGTTTTAAGTGTAGATTGGAGAAATCAGGGCAGCAAAAAGTAAATATATAAAAAATGTAGTATTCACTGTCTTTAAATTGTTTCTTCTTAAAGGAGGTGAACGTGTTATAATAAATATGTTCTAAGAATTGAATACCAAGAATTGAGGACACAAAAATATTCCATCTTAGAAAAAAATCCTTCTTAGAAAAATATTACCTAAATTATCGATCTATGTTAAATCTACCCATCTTAGATAATAAAGTTGACAGTGTACAGAATATGACAAGATTGAAAGGTACTCCTTACAGAAAGGAACAAATCATCCAGGATTAAGGAGGCTCAAGTGATGTAATTGCTAGAACTGTTTCAGTCTTTTTGTAGTAACATTAAATTCAGATTTCCAAGGAAGTAATTTTGGTTTAGGTATACTTCCTAGCCACCTTCGTTTTCAGCACATGAGTATTAAATGCTTTGGTTGTCTGCTTCTTCATTCCATTTTATATTTTTTAGTGTTCCTTTCCAATGTGGAATGGTTCATTAGCCTCCTTATGTTCCACTGATCCCATCTACAGCATTTTGCTTTCTTTCTGCTTCATAGGATGAATAAGGTTTTGCATGCAGTTGTATACATGGGGAGGAAATATTTAGCAGTGTTTTACATTTATAGAAGCTCTTTTATAATTGGAGGTGGCAAAATAGCAAGTTATGATGTAGACATTGCTAAGAAACGTCGTCCCTAATTTTTATGTAGGAATGGAGCTGATTAGGATTATGAATACACAAAATTCACTTTAGGTTCATGCATGATTGGAAGCTTCCAAGGCCTATTTTTACTGTGGATTTGAATGTGTAAGTTCAGTTTATTCAGAGCTAAGCTTTGGCTTGCTTCAAAGGAAACCATGTGAAACAGTGTGTGATACTGAAAAAAAACAACATAAAATGAACAAAACTCGTAGCAATCTTGGCCTGCAAATTGAAAAGTCTGTAGTTGTTTTGACAAACAGCTAATGTTTCAAATATGTAAGCAACTTTGCATCTGCTGAGTTTTGCATTATAAACTTCTTACCTTTGTAATTTTCTTTTCTTATTTTGAGATACTGTCACTCAGTTTTGAAGGTAACCATTGCTATTAATAACACATTTCAAGTAAATTTGGGTTGTAGGATAGTGACTCTGCAGTCTTTAAACAGGACACTTGTCCATCAGATGTTAATCTAGAATGCTTGAACATGTGAATTGCACACTGTAAGTAATAGCAGACCAGGTACCTTTATTGGAGCTACAACACTTAGGACATATAGATCTGAGTGTACTAATACGCATGTAGTATAGTAAGTTACATCCATTATTACCTATCAGGTAGAATATTTTAGGCTTTATTTAGTATTTAAGGCTTTAGCTTGGCTTTGGGAGTTGATGCTTTCATATCGAAAGTATCATTTTTTTAAAAGAAAAATGCAAGTTTAATTTTCAGCTTTTAATAAAAATGCTGTCCCCTGTATAACTGTTGTCAGGTTTCCTGCATTAGGAATTGAAATTGTGCTACTATACTCTTTTCTCATAACTTTGCAGTTACAGAGCAGTTACATATGTCCTGACGCAAAAAGACAAGGAACAGTGGCTGGGATCTATCTTGTAATTGTGCAAGAGACTTGCAAAGGCTTTCTGTATTGGTACATCTGAAATAACTAGGAGTTAGCAAACATGCGTTATTTTCTGGACGTCCTGAAAAGATTTTAGGGTCCTTTGGATACAAGGTTACTTAATAACAAAACCTCTGTTGGAAATGCAGTTTCTTTAAATGAATTGTTGAATGACTTTGTAATAGGAAGCTGGTCTTTGTCTTTTTTATTCGTTTTATTTTCTTTTTACCATTTTGTTTGTGTTATTTCTCAATATTGCTGTATTTGGCCTGCTAGAATTTAGTCACTCTAAATCTGCTCATTTTAGATTTAAGGCAGAGTAAGATTTTTAGAAATTATGAAACTGATTTTAAGAGGGTTGTTGACATGTCATAGATACGTGCACTTCTAGCTTGTTGCAATATTAATTGAAATAAGTTACTGTATAACGTTAGTAAAAGTTTATTATATGCATGTTCTCTAGCCCTTGACTTTTGTTTAAGATGCAGTGAAACTGAAGACATACATTGTGTAACATGTTCATCATTTACACTGAAGATAAGTATTGATAATAAGTCTAGGGCGAAGTTGTAGACAGAAAACACTGAGCTGCCTTTGGCCTTCTGTCTTTCTCTAAAAGTTTAGAATAGTCGTCTTGAATGAAGATTGAGGACAGTGTTGATCTAGTTTTTGACAGTTAACAAGATATAGTTATTATATACAATTGTATAACTTCTAATGGTTTAAGAAGTAATGACTAATAGACTGTCTTAATTTCATAGTACTTTGTATCACAAGCAATGTTTCTGTAATGTTATTTAGCACAGTATTCTTTCCCTTCCCTAATTCTTTGAGAATTCACTGTACTCTGTCAACTGATCGATCTGCAAGTCTAATTTCATGTATTGGGTGGGCTGAGCCCCACAGCACCCCCACAGCACTGTGCTTGTACCGGTGGCTGCAGAGGTGGTGATACACACCAGGCGTTTGGCTGCTGCTGAGCCCTGCTCGCACAGCACCAAGGCTGCCCCTCCAACCTGCCCCCTCCCCCACTGGTAGGCTGGCGGGGGGCAGGATCTTGGGAGGGGACACAGCCAGGCCGGCTGACCCAAAGTGACCGGTGGGATATTCCATAGTGTGTGATGTCTGCTCAGATATAAAAGAGGAAGGAGGTGGAAGGGGGGCATTTGTTATTTATATGACATTTGTCTTCTGGAGCAACCAGTACGCGTACCAAAGCCTGCTTTCCGGGAAGTGGCCGAACATCACCTGCTGATGGGAAGTAGAGAACAACAACTTTTGTTTTCCTTTGCTTCTGTCCATGCATGACTTCTTGCTGTTGCTGCTTCACCTTGACCCACAAGTTTGGGATTTTTTTCCTTCTCTTATTTTCTCCCTCCCTGTTTTGCCAAGGAGGGGAGTGATGGAGCAGCTTGGTGGGCACCTGGCATCTAGCCAAGGTCAACCCACCACAATTCATAAGATGTTGCGAGACATCATGACAACAGACCATGCCACTGTTATGAGCATGAACCAGAAGCTGGACTTTTTTCCTATTCCTTTTGACAATGTTCAGGTAGTCATTACCCTATGGATTTAAGTAAATACTGTGATACTGCAATATATATGTCTAGAGGCAAGTTATGTGTAGACTTCAGGTGCACTTTGTTACATGCAGTCCTGTCCATAATACTAGAAGCTCTTCTAGCTTGTCACATTAAGTGTCCATGTGTCATTGGTTATGTATTCTTTAATTTACTTAAATGTTACATTTTTTAAAAAACTTTCTAATTTTTTTATTTACATGACAGCCTAAAACATCTTCGAAAAGGACATTTGGATCCATTACAAACGATCAGGTAAATATGTAGTAGGGAGTGTTAAGCAAGAATTCTAGTTTAATTATTTCAGAGACTACTGTGTGCATGAATCCGCTGAAAAGAATGTTTTGAAAACTGAATAAGGTAACAGAGTTGCTTATTGCCCTGATAAAGAATTCTCTGGTTGGGCCAGAGCCTCTTAAAGCTAATCCTGGCTTCTCAGGTAGCATAACCTTGTTTTGCCTCAAATAGGTTACATTTCTTACACTGTCTTTTTACATTAAAAAAAGTCAACCTTTTTAATTTTGCACTCCTTTCCTTCTGTAGTGGTGTAGATAGTAGCACAGCAGATCGTTTCACCATTAAAATGACTGACTGGTAAACATATACTATATAAATATTAACTATGTATTATGCTTTTCCTATAGACTCATACCTTTCCTACTGTAAACAAAACCTTCATATCACTGGGATAATGTGGTGACTGAAGTACAGTTCAGTCCGATGAACAGGCTGACCCTAATGGAAATTTTCACTTCACTGAGGTTTTAATGATGATAGAGCCATTTACTTCAACATGAAGAATTTAATTCTGATGATTTTTCTTCATCTTTCTCTGAGGATTTTTAGCTCTCAATTTCTTTGCTTATGGGGGAGTGTGTTAGATATTTATATTCTTAAAAATATGTTTCTTGAATGTTTCATCATTATTTGTTTTGAGTGTTTAGAATAGGAGAACTGTCCATTCTTAAAAAATGCATTTGGTAAAATGCAGCATAATGTCATACCTAAACATACCCTTAAACAACATGAAATGGGCTTGTTTGAATTAGGAGAAAATATAACTTTTTGTAATTTTTTTTTGGGTGTGGTTTCAAAAGATGTATAAACCTGTAATGAACACCAAGAAATACTCTTGGATAATATTTTCCAAGTAAAATATTGTAAAATATTTTTTTTGTAAATATTGAGTAAAATAGAAAATTACTCAAGGGACAGTAATTAAATTGGAAGAGATCTTTGCTTTCTTTTCTGTTTCTCTAGTAGTTTGGTGCAAGTGATGGGGAACTGAAGCTCTTGTATTTTATAGCAAACTTGTATGCTATAATGAAAAATACCTTTCTCGTACTTGTAGTTAAAGAAAAGCAGAAATGGATATGCATATGTATAACTGCATGTATTCAAAGTCTATATGAAGTGTTTGTTGTAGTTGTGGGATCTAATGACAGAATAATCAGTGCCCATCTGTCAACTTGTGTACAAATAAGAAGTAAAAGATAGCTGACAGTGGTTGTGTTTTTTTTCTTTTTTTTTTTTTTTTTCTCTAGCTTCTGTTACTTTTTTTCCTGGAAATGTGTATTAAAGCATAAAATATATAATCATTTCTCAGTAATTATGAAATTTATTGCAAATAACTTCTAGCCAGATTGAAGATGAAGGGGAAACTCGCACTCCGCCATCATGAAGAGATCAGCATAGGATTACCATTCTAAAATGTAACCTAATTGGTTCAAAATTTATGTCTTGATTTATAAACAATTTGCAAGACTTATATTTTTATATGCCTTCTGCTAAAGAATCCAAAGCGGGATTTGTTTTATTGTTTCACAGTGTGTTTCAGTTCACTTTAGACTGTACCTAGTTGCAACTTTATGTTAGAAATACTGTGCATGTGGCACAGTAATTTTTGACATGTGGATAAATAGTTCTTTTCCATGAAATAAATGATTACTTATGAAGGGTCAGATTCTGGCTTTGAGAAAACAAATCAATAAAAGGGTACAGCCTTACACAGAAGTAGACACATAAATGCATTCACTTAATGGGGGGTAGTAGGATACAGTGAATACAGATCTTTTACAAGTAATGAGAAATAAGGAACCTTGCACTCCGGGAAAATTTTCTTTCCCTTTGGTCTGAAGAGTCTCAAATCAGTTTAGAACACATATACAATTACATGAGTAAAGGTGAAAGACAAGAGCAATAAACAGAAAGAGCCGGGCTGGAGGCAGTTGTTTATTATTACAAGTATCATACATAAAAAGAAAATCCTAGTCAGCATCTTTATCGATGCCGCCTTTTTCTGGTCATCCTACACATTTGGCTTTAGTGATCTGCATTCTAGCTCTGCCCTTCTGGAATTTATGGCTGGAAAATTGTCTTTATAGCCTTTCTTCCTCTGAAGGGTGAGAGATGTGGTGAGATAAGAGAGTAACAGTGATATTCTTAACTCCTGCTTGGCTGAAGAGACAGCAGAATAGGAACCTTTTTCTAGATTCCAGTTTTTTATTTTAGGAGACTACTTTTTCAGCACTATTGTTTCAAAAGAAGCTGTGTTTGTGCAATAGCTACAACATTTCTTCACAATTGTAAGGACATCAGTTATTCAACAAACCCCATGGAAGAAAAAATAATCACTATTTTTAAATTGATCTCATAGTTCTGTGGTTTATTTTTTGTTGTTGTTAATGGAAGTATATCTTTTCTCACTGGGATTTTCACTAGAAATATAAAATGTCTTGATGAAGAAAGGAGTAGTTTCAATGAGTTTTAAAATATATTTATAATAAATTATTATGATTTAATTTTGTCTGTACCATCTAACACCTGACTTTTATAATAAGCCCCTCTTCAATCATGGTATTGTTTTTTTATGCTAATGAATTCAGATATGTCCAGAGTTGCTCCAAGAAAAGAGAAAGTCCTTTTATCTTGTTTTCTATGAAATTGAATATTGGTTTAGGTCTTCCAGTGTATGCATACTGTCTTGCCTTTGGATTTGGCTGAACTTCGGCTTCATTCCTCTTTTCCATGCTCATACAATAGAGAAGGCAAATTACATCTGTCCAGGAATTTAATAACTTTGCAGTAAAAATAAAGTGTTTAACAAAACACACTGCTGTCCCCTCCCTGCTCTCCATTTTTCTTAAGTATCCATTTCCTCCTGTGTTTGTTCTGAAGCTTTCTTTAAGCCTTGGAGCTTAAAGCAAAATTGGGTATTGCAAAATATAGGTAAATATATGTGTATATTCCTGTTTACAGTATATATATAAAATATATATTCCATGATAATTTCAGAATATTTAATGAGAGTTTTTTTATTTAAATACACTGTCTTCCTAAAGTATGCTCTTCTTGTGTCTTCCAGGGTCAAAATGTATTTGGTCTTGATATAACTGAGACACCTGAGGGAGATAAGTGGCCTCAACTGATTGTCCAACAGATTCTGGATAGGGAGCAGAAGGATACCTATGTGATGAAAATTAAAGTTGAAGATGGTGGAAGCCCTCCAAGATCTAGCACTGCCATCCTGCAAGTCACAGTGACTGACGTGAATGATAATCGCCCAGTCTTCAAAGAGAATGACATTGAAGTCAGTGTTCCAGAAAATGCTCCAGTGGGCACCTCTGTTTCCCAGCTCCATGCCACTGATGCGGACCTGGGCTCAAATGCACAAATCCACTTCTATTTCAGCAATCAGATCTCCAGTTTGGCCAAAAGGCTTTTTGCCATTGATAACACTACTGGCCTCATCACTATAAGAGAACCTCTAGACAGGGAGGAATCTCCTGTACACAAGCTAACTGTTTTGGCCAGTGATGGCAGTTCAACTCCATCAAGAGCAACAGTGACTGTTAATGTCACAGATATTAATGACAACGTCCCATCAATAGACACGAGATACATCATCAATCCGGTGAACGGGACAGTGCTTTTGTCTGAGAAGGCTCCCCTTAATACCAAAATTGCGTTGATAACTGTAATGGACAAGGATGCTGATCTGAATGGGAAAGTTACATGTTTTACAGATCATGATGTTCCTTTTAGGCTAAAGCCAGTGTTTGATAATCAGTTTCTCCTGGAGACAGCCACTTTTCTTGATTATGAAGCCACACGAGAATATGCCATTAAAATAGTGGCTTCAGATTCAGGGAAACCTCCCTTAAACCAGTCTGCAATGCTCCTGATCAAAATTAAAGATGAAAATGACAATGCCCCAGTTTTTACACAGCCCATCATAGGTCTTTCCATCCCTGAAAACAATGCTCCTGGTACTCAGCTGACCAAGATAAGTGCAACAGATGCTGACAGCGGGCGCAATGCTGAGATCAGCTATATCCTGGGTTCTGATGCGCCCCCTATTTTTAACCTTGACCGCCGTACAGGCATTCTGACAGCAGTGAGAAAGCTGGACCGAGAAAAGCAAGACAGGTACTCCTTCACTGTGCTGGCTAAGGATAATGGGATGCCACCCTTACAGACCAATGCTACTGTCACAGTGTCAGTCCTGGATCAGAATGATAACAGCCCTGCTTTCACACATAATGAATATAATTTCTATGTGCCAGAGAACTTACCTATGTATGGCACAGTGGGGCTGATCACAGTTACAGATGCTGACTCAGGAGAGAATGCTGCAGTCACTCTCTCTATATTAAATGGTAGAGATAATTTCATTATAGATCCACTTACTGGTGTAATAAGACCCAATATTACCTTCGATAGGGAACAGCAGGGGTCATACACTTTCCAGGTGAAAGCTGTGGATGGAGGAAGACTGCAGCGTTCCTCAACTGCCAAAGTGACCATCAATGTTGTTGATGTAAATGACAACAGGCCTGTTTTTGTTATTCCTTCATCTAATTATTCATATGAGTTGGTTCCAACATCAGCCAGTCCAGGATCTGTAGTTACTAAAGTCTTTGCAGTTGACAATGACACAGGAATGAATGCAGAGCTCCGCTATAGCATCATAGGTGGGAACTCAAGGGGCTTATTTACAATTGACCAATTAACAGGCAATATTACTTTGAAAGAGAAGGTAATTACATCAGATCATGGCTTGCACAGACTGGTGATAAAAGTCAATGACCTTGGACAGCCGGAGTCTCTTTATACTATAGCTCTTGTGCATTTGTTTGTGAATGAGACTGTTACCAACGGTTCCTATATACAAGAGCTAGTGCGCAGGAATATGGAAACTCCAGTTGGCCAGAATATCGGGGATGGTGAGATAACCCCGCAAACCAATGATTATGTTAAGATCATCATTGCCATTATTGCAGGCACTATGACAGTTATTCTTGTAATTTTTGTTACTGCTTTAGTACGGTGCCGCCAGACACCTAGGCACAAGGTTGTCCAAAAAAACAAGCAGAGTGGTGAATGGGTTTCTCCAAACCAAGAGAATAGGCAGATCAAGAAGAAGAAGAAGAAGAAGAAACGTTCTCCAAAAAGTCTCCTTCTCAACTTTGTGACCATTGAAGAATCTAAGCCTGATGATCCCAGCCACGAGCACATAAATGGCACTTTAGACATTCCTGTAGAGCTGGAAGAACAGACTATGGGAAAATATAACTGGGCCACCACACCAACCACATTTAAGCCTGATAGCCCAGATTTAGCAAAGCACTACAAGTCAGCTTCTCCACAGCCTACCTTTCAAATTAAACCTGAGACTCCTGTACCCCCCAAGAAGCACCATGTCATTCAGGAGCTGCCTCTAGATAACACGTTTGTGGTGGGCTGTGACTCACTTTCCAAGTGCTCATCGAGCAGCTCGGACCCTTACAGTGTTTCTGAATGCAGCTGTCAAGGAGGCTTCAAGACCCCAGGCCCCATACACACCAGACAGGTAATGGACATTTTAATGTGCTCTCTTTTTCCTTCCCTTCTTCCTTTGCCATTCCTATAACTCTAGCTCTAAGCACTGCAAAATGGATTTTTTTGCAAGGTTTAAAAGTTTGAAAGTTCATGTTTGGTGGAGGCATTGAAACGTAAACAATTTGAGATGTGTCAGTGTTAAGGGAGAAAAATAAAAGAAAATTACTCATGACTGTAAGGAAATTGAGCAGTGAGTTATTGCATCGATGGGTATTGCTGACTGCAGGTGGCAGTGTGGCACTTCCTGCTTTACTGCAGTACCTGCTGCAGCTCTGAAAGGCAGAAGGGGGTTATGGTACTGTCCTCTGTAGTATTGTATGCTCAAGAATTGAAGTAATCTAGGCCAGGTGGAAAGCAATAAAGCTTTGCAGGATCTGATAAGTGGTTCTTAATATTAATGGTGTCTGGAATTGCAGCCTTCATTTGGGCATAGCTTTACTTCAAGGTCTCTCAAAAGCAGGCAAGGATTTTCCTCAGAGAGTTTCAGTGCCATTTCCAGACTAGAAGCATATTGGACTACTTAAATCTGGTGGAATGACATAGTCGACAGGCAAAGTTAGGGGAAAGGTAGAAGCATCGGTATAATTGCTCTTGCTTATTTGCTGCTCTGCATGATAAACCAGGTATTTATTAGCTTCTTACAAATTCAGTACAGCAAAGGAAATGTCTGAAGAATCCTCAGCTTAAAATTAAAAATAAATTGAGAAAAAAAGTACCTTTTGTTCTTCAGGACACTACAGAAAGGCTTTAAGTCACTGCAAATTGAATCTAATGTCTGTACATGTTCTGGACAGTTTCATTATTAATAGAGCTTTGCTGTTTGTCTGTTTACTTCACAAATATCACAGTTTTCTGTGAAAATCGTTTTCTAGTTAAGTTTTAATAGCATAGCTCAAGGAATTAATAATTAAAGTAATAAATATAGCAGGAGAGTTTTTATATTATTGATAATATATTCTAATACTATTACTTGGGAACAAATCCTCAGTATGACTAAGTCTGTTAGACTTTTTGCTCCAGCTGAGGTTTTACTTTTTTTTTCTCTCTCTCTTTTTTTTTTTTTTTTTTTTTGGGGGGGGGGAGGGGGGGAGGGAGGGCTTTGTTTTATTACCACTACAGTGATACAAAATGTGCCTAAAGAAATCTGCTCATTCAAAGTAGTCACCGTAATTTTGAAAATTGCAGAGTGGGTTGTTTATTTTATTCTGTTTTATTCCCCTTACCAACATAAAACTATGTAGTAGCCTATATCACTGGGCTTTATAAAACTTCCATCTTTTTCTGAAATGCCCGAACAGAAAACTTGAAGGCAAAAAAAGAAAATAATTTCTTATTTTAAGACCTAACAGCACTGAAAAATATATAGATTTTTGAGATCTGTGGTTTTTTATTAAGGGTATTTAAATGTGTTAATTTAAATCATGTATTAGAAAAGCTTCTTGTGAATTTATTCATCTGTTTGAACTCGCATAACTCTGAGGAAGACGGTGCTGTTTTCGGCATTTCTGTAGGCATGATCTAAGTGATTTTTCAATTGAATTCTGGTATAATTCATCTGAGCCAAAAATGTTTTTCCATTGTCTGCTCAAATACACGTTTTCATGCAGTAATGCTGCTAACAAAGAAAGCAAGCTCATGACTCTTTAGGTTTTTACTAACATAGTTCTTCCATCCAGAGGGGCTTTTAAAGTCGAATGGAAAGCAGTTTTCTTCTGCAGAAGCTGGTTGGGGAAAAGAACATTTTCTTTTATCTGTACCTTAAAGGTCAATGACAGGGGCTTCCTATCCGGAAGAGCAGAATAGAACTGGGTTTATCTTAATACTCATTACCTAATATTAGCTTATCGTCGTATAGCTGTACTTGAAATTATATTTGTGTGATGCACTGAATACATCAGAATGAGATTAATATTGCTATTTGTATTGATTTTGTTAAATCTACAGCTGTCCTTCTTTTAGGTATATTGTAAATATATATTAGGTATATATATAAAGTGACCACATTGTTGGAGTAAGTGTAACTACTACCAGTGGCCCTTTACACTAATTTGGAAACAACATTTACCTTTAAACACATTAATTCACATTTTTATTACTTAAATAAAATATAATTAACTTAATGCTTTTATTTACATAAATTGGGCAAGAAACACTGTTAAGAGTTAAATCCTTTGTGTTGACTATGATCACAAAGGCAGAATTGTATTTCATGATAAGTAAAACCAAGCAAAATATTTCCTAAACCTCAATGGATCTTTTAAAATGTCAGTCTTACTCCAAATGTGGCTTTGTGTGTTGTAGTCTGTATATTTTTATCTCCTGTGGGAATTTAGAAGGTGACTCAGGACAGACTAATTTAGAGTTGTCACTGTTAGCTGGTAAAGAAATGTAACAAGTGAAAACAAGCTTCTGCCACAGTGCATCAGATGTTGTGCTGTCCCACCATCCTCCAGCCCTGGAGACCAACAGGATGTTTGTGGTTAGTGATGCATTTGTGTTGTGTGCTTTCTGAATTTTTGGAACACTGTAGGACAGCCTGAAGAATTGAAGGATAAGAAGTTCAGTTAAAAAGGGAGATATGTTAGATTGAAAAATGAAAATAAGTTGTTTAATTTGAGAACAGATATTTCACTTTATTAGTAACAATTACTGTAATGTGTCCCTTTTAGAAGCCAAAAGCTCTCTGAAGGAAACTAAAGAAGATTACATTCACTGTGAAGTTATCTCTTCGGTTTCTAATGGATGCCGATATTAATAGGCCACACATCTCAACTTAGTTTTGAGTTTTGTCCATGAAGAATTTCTGTGCTGATATTTATAATAATATTGAGTTAAAGCTAAAAATATATGTTTTCTTTTGAAGTTCTAAATTTTATGTGTGTCTGAATGGTATTGATTCAGGTCTTTAAAGAAAGGAAATTATGTCTTTACTGCTAAATTTGTCTAAGTGACCTATAGAATGACAGAAAGTCGTAACAGTTGTACTCAGAAAGCATGCAATAGAAGATGGAAGGTTTTTCTACTAAAAACCTAAAATATCTCTTTAGTGGTCATGTGGGCAAATAAATACATCAATGCAACAGCTGAAATTTTTGTAAAGAAGGAACTGGAGAGTCCTGAAGCAACTGAGGACACATTGAGTCATGAACTACAGGATGTTGTCAAGGGAAAAGTGTGGTCCTAATGTAACGTCCCCTAAAAGAGAGGTCAAGCTTCTGTTGTATGTGAGAAAGGGCAAAGGAGAGAGATATTAATATTATTTTGAAGTTACACAGTAGAAATGAATAAATACCTAGTGACAGTAGACCTTCAAAATAGCCTGCTTTCTGTTGGGATTTACTGGGGAGAATTCTTTTAAAGAAGTTCTACCAAGTTATAAATTGTGAAGGGACTTCTTATTCATAATGTTTTTCAAACTAGGATATTTGGAGGCTCATAAAATCAAACTGACTTACACTGTCATCAGATTGTCACTGTTCTGGTAGTTGTTGGCCTCCTAGGAAGATGCATTTGTTTGGTAGAAAAACGTACAGCACATTGTAACTTTATTTGTCTGCAAGCTTTGTAAAAGCTCAAGGTCTTTTGACATTTACCTTAGCGAGGAGCAGACTATGTGAAGTGTTCCATACTGACACAAATTTTCTAATTCTTGTTGTGTTTGCGTTGGAATAATGAAAAGAAATGAGAGATTTTCCAGTCCAGTTTTCATGTAGTACATATCTTCAAAATCTGAAATCTTTGCTTAAGTACTTTAAACGACATTCAAACAATTCAAATGCTTGTTTAGTTAGCAAACTGTCTGTGCAAAACATGCATCATTATGAAGTACCATGTGGCAGCTTGGTTCAAAGAAGATACTGCCACAATGGTTCATTAGAACTTCCTGTGGTTTCTTCTCCTTCTTGTCCTTTTAATTAATGCTAATTCAGACATTCTTTTAATCTGAAAACAGTATAAAGCATACTATAGGAATAGTAGAAATCATTGAAAATAAAGACCCGGGCACTCAGAAGGGTCCTGTGACCTTTTGTATTGTCATTTTAAACTTTAACTTAAGAACAAGGCTTTTCTGACTTTGAGTTATTGAAGAAGTGTGAGTGTTCATGAAAGCAGCACCTCTTCCACTGATAGAACTGGAAGGTGCAATCACGGTCTGCATCTATGATTGCATGCTGTTTGGTGATTCTCCCTGCTTCACAGTGGGCTGTGGTCTATATGTTAGTTTAGCTCCACTGCTAGTACACTATACCATGTTTGGGAAGTTGAGTGAGTGAACAGGCATGCAGATGGATTTTTCTCATATTTACTAAAACAATTGTTCATTAGTTGATTTCAGTTGCATGGATTCTATCATCTGTGAACATACCTGTACATATAAACAGAAATTTCAGATGACACGGTGATCTCTGCTGAACTTGTTTTTTAGAAACTGATTAGAGGTAGACATTATATTCCTTACCAAAATGTGAATGGGAAGTAGACCTCATTTAAAATACATTACGTTTTGAGGCTCTACGGTCTCGATTCTATGATTCTGTTAGTGACTGCTTAGACCTGCTTACAGTTACGGTATGTTTGGTTTTCTGTTTCTGATTAAAAATGTGGTGAAATGTTATTACAACTTCCTACTCAGTGAGAACAATGTGCTTAGTATGAATTGAAAGAATATTTTACTGTTACTGAAACTAATAGCTCTGAAAACTCACCTGTTAAGTAAATCTTTAGCTGCAGGATTTATTGTTTTGTTTAATAATAGTGAGACTAGTGTGTTTAATCTAGTATGTTGTAATCATCAGTAGGCACTGTTGATGCTTCTGGTATGTAAAAGGGTATAGAGGTGACATTGGTACTTTGCATTGACAGATACAGGGTTGTTTACACTTAAAGAACATTTTTTTCTAAATATCAGCTAAACAGCTATTGGTGTAAGCCCTTTCTAAAATCCATTGTAAAATTGGTTAGTGGGATTCTAAATATTCTTGTTATTTTCTCTTAATTTTCTGGCTGGTAATTTTGCTGGTAGTTCTGATATGCTGCCATGTATATACAGTTAAGAAAAAAAACTGAAATTGCATCTGGAGAAAACATTTCTAACTGAAGGCCAAGTGTACATCTGTGACTTGGAAGTTAGTGAGCAGTTACTTAAATGTGCAGTAATGGTGGTCAAGAAAATGCTTTTTCTCTGTGGAACACTTTGAAGAAAAACTTCAGAATTGTTCTTTTTATGTATTCACAGGGAAAGCATGGGGGAAGTTATTAGGAAAGTGCTCCCCTTGCCTCATTGTAGAAGACAAAAACAGAGCAAATGGGAAGAAAAGAAAGAAGAGAGTAATGTTTTATGTGAGGAAAAATTTGAAAGATTTTGAATACCACATTTAGATTAAAAACCAATTCAGAGAAAAAAAAAAACCCAAAAACAAAAAAACAGTGCCCGCCCCTCTTAAAAAGTAGTTGACTGGGTTTGTACCGAAGTTGGTAGATGAAGTTCTGGCATTAATAACTAGGTGATTTTTATGCAAGCTAGAATGATGCCCAACTCTCTCTCCAATAGCAGTTTATCTTGGGGTCATAGCAGCAAAACTTTCCCTGATCATTAAGTGCATTTCACTTTAAATTTTACAGTGGGATAACTGAAAAGTTTATGGTCTTCTCCTTGTGACCCACCTTTGTTTTTTTTTTAAATTAGCATTGCCAACAATGAAGTCTGATTTCACCACGGTTTAATTTTCACACATCTATCTTTTCCTATTTTCTCCTAGAAGGTATTGCACTCAATAAGCTGCAGTTGATAGCAATTTCCTAACCAGTGAGTGGCTAGTGTCTTGGTGACTGTGGTACTGATAGTGCTTTCCTTCCTTTTAAATAATTGATTGGAATTTCTGTGAATTTTTAGGACTCTTAATTCTGATAAATATAGATTAAAGATGCAAAACACATCTTCAAATAAAATATTTTATGCTGTTAGGAATGATACTCTTGAATGAAGTCTGTTAAAACCGTTTAGAACATGTTCTAGGTAGTACGGTAGCCTTCTGATAGGTATAATCTTGCAATAGCACTTGGGGTTTCAAGCTGATAAAGAAAAAAAAAGTAAGAAACCTAGAATAACATACATAGAAACCATTTCTTTGGCTCCTGTTTCAGTACTTTTGCTATGTGTATATAGATGTGTGCAGATCTTTGCATGTGTATAGAAACCTGAAAACACACACACATCAGAAACGGTTGATTACTCTAGAACTGCTGTAGTTCAGTATGTCTCAAACCATACAGTAATTGACGTGGTAGAAATTTGGAAACAAACTTTACAGTATATGGGGAAAATATGCAGGAAAGGGCTTTTCTCATGCTGTTTCTCTGTTTGCCAGCTCTGAACGTCATCGCATCTGATGTTATATACTGAAGTCGTACGTGTACACAATGATGTTAAGCCAGCAAACATGAAAACAAGGAAATAGCACGAGAAAGCCCTTTGTCCTGTCTCTGATTGCCGAAGAAATTTATCGTCTGATCTCCAGAGGGGTTTGGAAGTGACGATGAACTGTTCAAGCTGCCCTACTGAAAGGTATCAAGGGCAAGAATTTTTTAAAAAGAAAAGACAAAGAAATTTTAGTACATTGTGCTATAGTGTTCTATAACGTAGTTTTGCTAAGAAAAAAGTAATGTGACCCATCCTTCTTCACAGTTGGTGATCATGGTAAATCTATTTTGCTTGTAATCATCTTCTTGTCCCAGATTTTTTTTCTTATTTATTTTAGTTGAAAGAATTAGGATTTTTTTTCTATAAATATATTAAAAGGGAGCAATAAATTTTATTCATACATCAAAAAGAGAATGTAAAGTTCTTTATACTCCCTGCATTTAAAAGAAAAACAAATAAATTGTCACTTATAGCACCATTATACATGTTAATAAATAAGTGTTATTTATATCTATTCCGTAATATTTTTAATGATGATATTGCTGCTATGGATCATAAATAGAATTGATCAAATCATTGCTTTCTTATTTTATAGACACGATAGTAGTAGTGAAAAATGAGTACTTCCTGCTTTCTTATCCACAACACTTTGTAATAAGTGATCACCTTTTAAAGTAACTGAAAAGTATTCACTTTTAAAAATAAAATAAAATTTAATTTGCATTTTGCTTGCTGAAGTCTAGGTAATGTCTGTATTACAGGTGCCATACATTTCACCTTTTGAGGTACTTATTGTAATTTTTTTAAAAATAAGAGTCATAAATCCAGTAGCTTTGTTTTCAGTGTGATAGACTAGGAAATTACTTACCTAATTTTTCACTGTTAGCCAACGCATAGGGAAAAAAATGGCCAACTGTTGGTTTTGGTTTTTTTTTTTTTTCCCCCCGATTATTTCTCTGTGGTTAACTTTTTAAAAAACTATTGGTTTTTTACATTATAATTCATTATTTAGCATGGCTGATTTAAAAAGATAAAATTTTAGTATCATCGCTTTGTTTGCAGGTTGGTTACAAGTTCTTGTATATTGCCTCACATTTTAGGGAGTAGTGCTTAATATGTATCATCTACGATATTAGAATTTCATATGCAATGTAAAATCTCTTAGGAAGCAAAGGAGTATAAAGAACCTGTTTTCTGCACTTATATGAAGACATGTATATTAGTTTGCTAGAATAAAATGAAATACAGACACTGCTTTTAACTGGGATGTATACAGTATATGTAACTTTCTTTTAAAGAAAAAGTTATTAATGATTCATGAATTAGACTTCAACATGGAATTCTTACACATTACTGTATGTTTGATGTAAAGATATTTATAGACCTGTACTTAATAATCAAGTTGCCTCAGTTCTTGGACTGCAGAATGTCTACCATAACTGTTGCCTATAGTTTGCTCCACATTTGCTATCTGGCTCTTTTAAAGATGTGTATTTGGCTATTTGATCTGTAAAATAAATTCTATTAATAATGAAGTACGTATTGTAATTTAGCATATTGTATTGCATAATTATAGCTATGACTGTTACAGAAGATTTTTAATTTCTGATAATGAAATAATTTTCTTGGGAGGAAGTTTATGTATCTGTAAGACAGTTTTGCTATTCCTGTTTATCATACCCTTGCAGCATTTATGCTTCAAACTACAACCCTAACACTGTCAGTGATTAGACATACAGTAATGATGTTGATTCACTCAGTGCACCAATTCAACTAGTTGCTTTGGGTTGACAGTTCATTCCGAACATAGTGAGGAATTTATTCAAGTACTATTGTTTAGTGTAGCAAAGATTGGCCCTGCCAGTTGCTGTTACAATTGTTCGTTTAGGTGCTTTGTAGGTGGGTAATGGCAAACATTCAAAGGTACTTGTTAAGAGTAATCACCCTTTGGTCTGGCAGTTGTTTGTCAGGAAGATAGTAGGATTTCACAGGATTTCTGTTTTTTCTTTTTCTTTTTTTTTTTTTTAATGATTCCTCGGATTTCTGTTCTTACATAATTAGGTTGGATTTCCTTGATGAGAAAACTCCTATGCATAATATTAATGCTTCATTAAGAAAAACACCAAATAATTTCAATGTTTACATGGAAACTTTATCTTTTTTTTTTTTTTTTTTTTTTTTTCCTTAATCAAGGCGTACTGAGTTGAGATACTGGACAAGGTTAATCTAAACTCAAGCATGTAACTTCCTTACCTCAAATAAACATAGAGTTACCCTCAGTTTTTCTTGTGGTAGTGAAAAGGCATAGATATACTACAGCAGGTTATTTTGGTTTTAGGACTCCATGTCCTCTAGAGGTGCCTACTTTCTTACACTTGAGTATGAAGAGAACCTTTGATGAGTACCTTTCTAGTTCAGATGTGCCGCTTATGTGGTTGCAGAGAAAAGTATTTTTCATGAGACTCCTAGTTCTTTTGCTTTTAACCTAGCTGAAGGTCTACCTTTTTCCTAGTATTTCACTGATAATGTAATTCTAGTCTATCAATAAATAAATCTAAAAGAATCTAGGATGATTCTAAACTTTAAAGAAGTTACATGCACGAAATAAAAGGTGCATCAAATGGTTTGATTATTGGTCCAAATCAGTAATCTCTCTCTTATAGTTCTCTCATGAGTCAGCACAGCCAAATAAGATAACTCTCCAAATGCACTAAGGGAGAAGCCAGAAAATTCTGAAGTGGTTCAGTTTTATGTGTTTTCTGTTTTGATTTTTGTTTTCTTTTTAAAAAATGATACTTAGTTGTAATTCTTTCATAGACTGGCATAAGATTGTTCAGAGAGCTCATTTCCTTCTAATGGTTAAATGGGTTCATGAAAGCTTAATATGTGCTGACCAAATAGGTATGTGTGCTGAATATAATTTTCTACACTTTTCAGTGATATGAATGCTAAATGAAGGCCAGTCAAAAAAATCTGTATTTAGTTTTGGTTTGATTTTTTTTTAATATAAAATCAGTATTAATATCCTGAGTCAAAGCTAGGAGTTCATGTGTCAAAACCGACTCTCAAATGTTTTCATGTACAGAAGTACTGTTTTCTGACTACATTGAAGTCAGAGTTCACTAAAAGTAAAAATCACTGAGTTGACCAAATGCTGCTTTTGAAGTTGAAAACTCATGGCATTTTCTTTGGAAATATCAGTCAAACTTCATAAGTTATTTTATTGTACTTTAGACTGTAATTATTATTGCTCACTATCATGTCAGTAAATTTCTCAAGAGATTCTTCCTTTTATCTGGTGCACATTGCCACCCCTGTCACCAGTGCAGGCAGGTCTGTGTCTGTAGATAAAGTCCTAGAGTTCAGTTTTGGTTAGTTACATTGCTGCATGTAGCTCAGCAAAAAGAATAGTTCTTTATTTGTTGCCAGTTTTACAGAGTAAATTAATGGCATTGCTGCTTTTAGCTTTACAATGCCAGCAGCCAAAGATGGCTCTCAGATTTGCTTTTCTGCATCCTGTGTCATGTTGTCAAGGCCTGGATTTCATATGGATGTGGGTCTACCAAAGCTCAATGGCACTCGATCTTAAACGTGCCCTGATATCGAGTGAGTCACTCCAGGGAAGAGCTATGGCACACAATCTGCAGTTTGCGTCAAAGCTGCCTATCATATCAGAAAATGTATTGGACTTTGGACGACTTAAATACTCCTGAATTTGAGTGGAGGCCTGCTGAGGGGCAGTAGGGTACTGTCAGGAAAAAAGCTGGTTTGTGATGTCAATGGAATTATTTTTTTAACATAAACTGTAATGCTGCAGGGGTTTTTTTGTTACACATTTTCAGTGATTTCTCATTTTACCATAACACAGATATTTATGGTATATCCTGGTCTTAGGTATTATTTGTAAAATCTTTTAAACAAATATTTTTAATATATATTTTTGCTTTCATATTGAATTAATGAGCACTGTTTCTTTTATGTCTTATGTATCTATTTCTAAAATAAATTTTGTTTGGAGATTATATTTGTATACATTCTGGAGAAGCACTGTTTTTAAGTATACCTCTGGTCTGCTTAATGCATGCACACCATCAAATCTATACCTATGCTGATACTTCTTAGAGTGATTAGGAGCTATAATTATTAAAGTAACTTTACTACAAATAAAATACCATAAAGCTTATGAGTAATCTATCTGAAGAAATATGTTTCTTTCAAAACCTTATACTCCTTAGCAGTACTTTTCTTTTGTCTACATTTTCTTCAAAGAAACCTGGTCTAAGCAGGAATTCTGAGCTGAACATCTAACAATGTTTACATATATGTGTGAGTTTATACAGTATTTAAAGCCAGAGAGAGAGATAGATAGTACTCTTAGATATACATAGAGAGATATCTGTGTTTGTAAAGAAAAAACATGAGGATGTATATATACATTTATCTCATACTCAGTTAGCAAAGTTTATAGGCAGTATATTACATAGAACACAGCTGTAGGTATGTGCCTGTCTCGGTACCCAGTGTGTCTTGCTATGAAAGATAGTCAAGCTCTAAGTTTTCACTTTATCACATTATTTTGAGATTTGGAAAGGTCGATCTTCCCTTTTGAGAATGTACTGGCTTCTCACTATATTAGAAAGTGACTCTTGATAACACGAAGGTTAGTATACAATATTTTAAGTACAGTTTTGAATTTCAGTTCTTTTTCTTTCACTATTTCACTTTTCCTCATGCCCATACTGTCTCCCACTGTTCTAAAGTACTAATTTGTTTCTATTGCATAGACTCATTCTCTTAAATGTTGCTACTGAAAATGTCATCAAAATGACATTTCTGTATTTCCTCCAAATTATGAGCCTCTGCTTATTTCATAAATAGACACATGTAAATAAAATTCAGTTTTTTACATTCATACAGATGGATATTAAGTGTATTATCTGGAATATTTCAGGGGTGCTGCTGACATTCTGCAATCTTTTAAATAGGTTATATTCCTTTGTATTTATTCTGTTTCTCGTCTCTATGGAAGGTGTTCATTAAATTAAATCACTTATTTCCAATAAAAACTGAATGGTGATATCAAAGATACAAGGTTTGATTTCCCATCACTAAATTACAGCTAAAAATTATGAGCCGAATTTCAGTCTGTTCTGTCAGCCTAATTTTCATCCTTTCTCTGCTAAGAGATGATGGTTATGACTGTCAGATGGAAGAACTGCCCTCTGCTTATGTTCTCTGCTTTCTTCTGGGCTGGGATGTTGTTTGACTTTGTTCTTGATGTGATCACTGCAGTATGACATGAAATTTGAATCTGAGACATTTCCTCAAAAGAATTTCCTCCTTTTTATTGTCTAGGCAGTACAAAAACCTTCCCTTTTATCTGTGTGCATCAATCGCAAACAAGTTGCAGGCATATAGACACACTGACACTAATACAGATCTAAAAGACTGTCATAGACTTTCCCAAACAAAAATACTTTTTCTAGATCCATATCTAAACCATCTACGGGCAGATAATGTCTTTCCTTTTTCCTCTCTTCTATGAAAAATAAAAACAATGGGACAAATTCTGTTCTTAGCCAGACAATAGTGCACATGTGTTTCAGATAAGCAAATGACCCACAGACAAAAGTATTTCAAAGAGGTGAATGGAATTCGGAACCTCCTTTCCTTTGAAGTTCTAGACTATTTGGATAATTGGAAATACTCAAGAAAACACATGCCTCCCATGACTTAGACATATTTTATTTGGATAAGCAATTCAGGAAAGAAAAAAAATCCTTATTCTAACCAAATAGTTTCACAAACTCTCTAATGGTTATTTTGTATTAAATGTCAGTATGAATATTTTAAATTTCAAAATATAAATTAATTAAAGTTAAATACAAAATAACAGCTCAATACTTTCTGATAGAAGTGAGACTCATAAAATAGCTTCCTATAAAACAAGTTTAAATCTGAATAATTTGTTGTTTTTAGACAATTATGTCATTATGTGGTGTTCCAAAGTTTCCATCTATTTGGGGGTGCACCATTGATGGAGTTCTACTAAAAGATCTGATGTTAAGAGGACATTTTGTCTTATATACATATGGTATAGTGGTTTTCTTTTTTGAGGTATGAACACTCATATTATTATTTTCAAATCTGTTGGTGGATAGGGTGATTTGTATGATCTCAATTGCTAAGATACAGGAAAGCTCCTTGAAGTATTTGAAAGAAAGGAGTACAACAGTAGTACTCATTCTTGCCCCCCAGTTAAATGGAAAATACCTGTGCTTCAGCTACTCAGTGATGTTTATCTTATGTCATTATCTATCGACCAGAGTTACCAGGGTCTGCATAGACAAGGTCATAATCATGTGCAGAAACTAGGTGGTTTTAGGATAGAAAGGGATGAGAAAAAAGAAGGTTTTGTTAATGTATAATTTTTATTGTAGTGAGATAGCTCTATGAAAAAATCTGAAGTGCCACATTAGAAATCTTTGTGGATGTAGTTCTGAGTCACATTCTGACAAGCTTTCTTAAAAGGACTGCTGTGGATTTATTATTATGAGTAAAAGTAGCAGAATGCTGCCTACTAACTTTGAATGTATGGGAACACATGGATGTGTGTTCATATCTGAGCTGAAAAGTCTGATTCATATTGGCTTTATCGTAATTGTAAGGTATCTTATTTGTATTGTTGACTGACTTTTATTGAGTGTTAGAAATTTTCTTTTCCTCCCTTTGAAAACTAAGAGATTTTCAACTGGAAGTGAAAAGGAAATGCAACTTAGACTTGAAAAGCATATGGTAGAATTTTCTTCGCTCTTTTAACTGGAGGAAACTATTAAATTCTTAAGGATGGTACAGCAAGTTTACTGTATGATACACCTTTTTTTCCATTTTTAAACTTACCTGAGGTAAAATTATCGGTTTTGTATAAATATAAACCGTCTTCTAGCTTTGTTGCATTTTTTTCCTTGAAATATATTTAAAAAATAAAACAAGCAGGTACTTTTGCTTGCAAGTATCCAGTTATTACAATTATGTAAACATATAGGTACAGATATTTAGAATTATACACTATGAAAACAGAAGCATTTTCACCTTCTACCTTCTGTTTTCAAAAGCATGAGGTTTAGGTGGGGGGTTTACCAAGACACTATCTGATGCAAGCCTACCACTGAATCACAGCAAAGCTAGGAAAGTGCTTTTCTATTTTGACTAAGTATATTTGTAAACAAAACTTCAAGAAGGGAGGAAAACATTGGATTATGTTCTCAAGCTTAACAGAAAGGAGGCAGTAACTTCTACAGCCTGCTGAGATGTTGATTGCTATTGATTTCAAAGTTAGAAGCCAAAACCACTACGATTTATAGAAGAAATATTTCTCCCAAATCCTGTTAACCTCAGAACTCAGTAAGAGCTGCAACTAAGCTGCTGCCACTTGTAAAGGTATGCCTGGTATTACTATTATTAGCAGCAGTGATCAGCATTGTTGTATTTGCTGTTCTGCAGTGCATGCTGAGTCAGCTTGGTCTATAATATATTTTTTTAACTGAATGGGAACAATGGATTTACTGAAAACCTACAAGAAAATCCTTTTTTCCTCCCTTAAAATAGCGGTAAGCTGCTCTTCCAAATACAGATATCTAGTACTTTTCAGAAGTACGTCCCATTAGACACATCGATGTAATATAATAGCTTATGTTTGATTCTTTATTCTTCACGCTAAGTATTTACCTTTTAAACTCTTATTTTATACATTATAGGGCTGTAGAAGCTTATAAATAGATATAAATGCAAAAATAATGTAATTTCCTAATACTTTTTTAAATTCTTATTTTCTCTGTAAAGGGAGTATTGTAAGATATTTCTTGCTGTTCAGTAGCATGCCTGAATGCTTTCTTGAATGGCCTGAATTAGATTCTTACTTTAATCTAGAAAAATGACATTGTGACTAATTAAAAAACATGGATAAACAGATTGTTCCATGTATAAGTAAACACCAATCATCAAACCTACTCATTCTGAAAACATTGGGCTTTGATGATTCCTTCAAACTTACTAACTGAAAGTTAATAACTTCTAAGTATGTAATGAATACATTTTAAGAATGTAGTAATGTTCTTTGGCTGTTACATGGACAAAGTTGTGAAGTAATACCTGATAAGTGATCTTTGTTGATTCGATTCCCTTTCTTCATCAGAATTATTGTAGGACCATGTCTGTGTATTATTCCTTTGGCCAGGTTCCTAACTTATGTCATATCCTGTTCATCAAATACTATTTTTGTTCTCTCATGGCTTAAAAAAATACTTGTGTGATGTAACACCATGAGATTCTTGCTTTCTGGTCTCTAATATACAGTTTAGGATTGTCTTGTGTATGTTTTCCTATTTTTATATTAATATTTTGAAACTATGGTGGGGTTTTTTTGTGTAACAGTCCAGACATATGTAAGTTCTTGGTGTTGTGTCAGCTTGATATTTGACAAAAGCACTGTAATAATAACCAAAGGAATTAATATCAGATATGTCTCCTTTGACAGTATGTTATAACCATTTAGGATATGTTGGTGGGTTATGGAATATACATCTATTCGTTATATCAGAGTTCCTGAAGGTTGAAGATCATGGAATCATTGAACAGATCAGGTTCAGAGGGACCTGTGGAAGTTACCTAGTCCAGTCACAGTGCTTAAAATTAAGTGAATTTATATCAGTTTGCTCTGGACCTTTTTTCAGTCTACTTGTAAGTATCTTTAAGGGTGGAGATTCCAAAACCTTTCTGAATCACTAGTTCCTATTTGACTACCCCATAGTGAGAAGTTTTTCCATGCCTTAATTGGAATTTCAGTTGTGTTCAGTCTCTATTGAAAGAGCATGAATGTACTTTACAGACTGATACGAAGAACTTGAGTACCAGCAAAACTTTTTTCTGCAGTCTTAGACAAAATCCAGCAAAGTCTGTTTTGAACAGAAGTTATTAAAGCAGATCAGAGTCATTCAGTTTCTTTTGGTCATATCTCTTTGCTTCTTTGAAAATGTGTGCATTGTGTCCTAGACAGCATGTATGCTCAGTCGTACTTGGAGTGATTGTGTTGTGAGCTCCCAAACAAGAAGCTGGTTCCCTGGCTTTGCAGTTGAAAAGGTCATGATGAGATAAAGTGAAAATTTTCAGTCAGCTTTCGTGAGCCCTTTGCATGGGTGGTCTGTTTTTATTCATTCATGCTTTCCTATCTTGAAAATCGCTTTATTTTTGAATGAGAAAACTGCTTCACATGATGAAGCTGCAGGATAAATTCTTTTCTTGCTCAGTCTTACTTGTCTGTCTTCCTCTTCACTTCTAGATATTGAACAGTCTTCAGCTGTCTCATCATGCTTCACCAAACATGTCCTTGTATTTTTCAGTCTTTGTATCTTTGGCATTCTTTCTGTTTTAATGCATAAGTAGTTGCATCATCACACTGTTTCTTCTGTGTTTTTTCATATTACGCAAATATAGAATCTATGAATATTCACACCAATGAAATTCAAAGTAATGCTTACAACCAAGCGTATTTGTGAGAATTTACCTCTGCCATGTCTTTGCCATGTCAATACTTTCAAGAAAGTACTTTTTTTTCCTATTCAGCCTATTTCTGGGATCCTCTCAGAAATCTCTGAGATTAATCCATTCCTGTGTCAGTAGAAATGTTTAATATTTCTGGATCCTCAAGTATATGTTGCTGTCTCAGTGGAAATCAGAATCTTAATTGTTTATATAGAGCCACTGTTTATATGCATAAATATCCAAATGAATTGAATTTACTTACAGGTGTAAATATTTAAAATATATATATTTGTATGCGTTTTCAGGGTAAAGCCCAAATGAACACCATTTTCTGTGTACTTGTATGGCTCATCAACTTTTGTATTTGTCTTTGTTTTATATATATGTTGAGAGTTTTCATGTGGGTTCCATCTGGTTGTACTAGTAAAAACACTGGTAAGTTGACATAGTTGTGATTGTTTCACTCACATAGTAATAAGGGAATTAAACCTTTTCAGAAACTTGCCGTGGAGGTTGGATATTAAAAGCAGATAGAAACAACAGAATAGTTCTGTCAATAGCAATTATAAAAAGATGAGGTAATTGGAGGGAAAAAATATTCTTTTGATGGTTTTGTGTACCAGATATAAAATGGTGCGATTATGAGTTCACTTCTAGCTACCAAGCATCATTTATTAGTTACAGTATTTTGGCTTTGAAACACTGAACATGGATAAGACAGCGCGTGCTCAGTTGTGTAAGGGTTCCAACATCTGTCCTGACAATCCTCTTACAGAGTCTTTTTTGGAATTAAGAAATGGCAACATGAATTCTGAAATGGATATGAAAGAAACAGAGTAAATGGGGTGTGTGGGGGTAGGGGGATTGGAAGAGAATATTTCATTATTTCATTGCCCCTTTTTAACACATTAACTGCTTGAACTGTTTGTTTTTATGATTCCAGATGGTAGCAAGATGCATATAAATGAATAAAATGAAACAGAACAAATCAAATGCTTGGCTGCAGTTCAAGAGCAGCTAAGGCTAAGCTTTATTAAATTCACATGAGGATATGATAACTGTGGAATTTCACAGAATGAACTGCAATAATCTTACTCGTGAAGAACATCATTCTTCTTGAGATAGGAGAATCTAAAATTTTATCATGGAAAAAAACAAAGCCCCTTTGGAGCTTTATTTTCAAAGGGCATTCAGAACATTCACTACTTGACTGAAATCTGTACCTGTACCACAAACAAAAATCAATATGCACAATCCATTTTTACACATCAAAAGTTTTAAGTGTTTGTTCTTTCTCAGCCGCAAAGTAGAGAATACTTCAAAGAAATTTAGTATGTTCTATGTTAAAACTCTTCAGTGTGTCATATAAAGTCCCTTTAGTAATAAGTATATTTATATTTTAAAAGGGGAGGGGGAAGTATTACATTTTAAAAGTATATTAGATAGGAAAAAAATATGAATCTGTCTAAACCAAATATTTTTTATGGTTTTTTGCAGGATATAATTCACATTGGTGATGCCTTTTTTGTGACTGTAGATCATTTTTTATGCTTCTACAGTTGAATGGCTGTCTGTAACTCTGATTTTCAGGCATCCCTTTCGTCACTTAGTGAAATTAACTGTAAGCAAAATTTGTTTCTTTTTAATATGCTATTTTTCTCTTACTTCTTATTGAAACTCCAAAACTACTGTTCAGAATTTCTGAGGAAAGAGTAAGATGTTTTCCTCAAAAACCTTGAAATATATTTCCTGCCAATACTTAAAGGATCTATTTTGTTAAATTTTCCATTTAAATGTAATTAAACTTCATTCATAAAAACTGCATTCATAAACTACATCCCTGTATCTGAAATGAAGGAAAGAGAAAATGCTAAAACTCAGGGCTAAATGATTGTGAGCACCCAAATATATTGGGGAGTTGGTCAGAGAAAAGCAAGGGAAGGAATAAATCCAAAGCTGGTTTTATATTCTGTTTATATTTTCTTGGCTATATTAGTCCAGCGTGGTCCCTGTGTGACACCTTCTATACCAGATAAAAAGAAGGTTGTTACATGGGTGGAGATGCATGAGTGGAGAAATCTGCACAGCACTTTGTAGTATCTGGAGGTTCTCAGAAGAGGTTTTCTTCAGCGGACAGCTAAGATTATGTAGGGGGCTTTTTATCAATAGAATGTGTAGCCTAGTTCAATATTGACTTAGTTTCTAGCTGTATATTTGTAAGATATTTACACTCTGTAATGGCTTACTGTTTTTCCCACTTACCTGTGTAGAAAAGTGAAGTAAATAAGCAACAGTGTGGATCTCTGAAACTATATCCCATGAAGAGAGAATTGTCACAACCAGAATTTAGCCTTTTCAGTAGAAGATTCGAAATGCAAAAGTGCAAAATCCATAAAAAAGAGAAAATGAGTCAGCTGTTCACCTTGTAAGAAATATACTATCAGTGTGACTCAGTTAACTGCAAGGCTTTCTCATAAATGAAATGAAAACTCGATAGGTGAAACATGCACAAGGAAAATGTGGAGGCAAAATTGCTCCTAGGTATGCTGTCCACTGGATAGCGACAGTCTACTATGATTATGGAACTTTACAGGGTTTACTAAATTTCATAGTCATAGGTAGAGAAATTAAGTAACAGATGACATAATTTTTCATGTCGTGTGGGTTCTGGTATTTAAACATAAGTGATTGCTCCTGTAAAGTAATTTACTCCCTCTCAATGGAGTTACTACGTGGGTCAGGAGAAGAGGTGAAATGACATTCCATTTAAGGAAAACTTCAGAACCATAGGAAAGGATATAGTTCTTGATTGCAATATGTCTTATATAAGGTTGATATGTAAATATTTGTAAGCATTGAGATAGCCTAAAAGGTAGCTCTGATATAACTTGAAAAGTTGCAAATGTAAACTTCTCCCCCCCGGCTTTTCTTTGGGTTTTTTTTGTACTACTTTGAGGGTTTTCCCAAGTACAGAATATTTTATACAGTAGCCTACAATGTATTTTTTTTTTCTTTTTACTGGACACTATACATATTTTTTTATGTCTTTATTATACATCATATGTGTTTATACATAAGTTATTTTTGAGCAATATGAAAACTGAAAGCATAGTTTGCAATAATACAGGGAAATATTGTAGTAAATTAATTATATATTTTTCAGTAAGTGCAACTGATTGACATTTATCCCTTCTGTAACAGGCAAAAAAAGTGTTGAAAGAGCATGGGTAACTTTTATAGGAACTGATGAATCATTACTTTCCAAATGTTAGGTAACATTAGACTGGACGTCACATCAAAATAAAATAAAGAACAGTAGAAGGCAACTGCTGATTTAGTGTTTTGATAAAATTCCTTGTAGTTGGTTTGGGTAATCTCAAACATGTCAGTTTAGCTTTAGTGGGCTGAATAACTTGTTCGCTGATGTCCCCTTTGAAAATGAAGTGAAAGACAGAATCTGGGTGCTTGATAAACGTCAGAGCCAGAAATGAAGAACTTACTTGAAGGCTACCAACACTTGTTCCTAAAAATAGTAGTCCAGTGGTCTGTATAAAATATGATGGCCTGAAAAGTCTGACATATGTCATAACAGATAGATGACCTTTTTTCCTTGTGAAACCAGCCCAAATAGAATCTCAGATTTAATCAGAAATGGTTTTCCTTTCTCAATGTCAATGTCAATCAAACCTTTTCTATTGATAATCTGAAAAAAATAGGGTTGAGAATACAGTCTGCTTTTTTATAATTAAGATAAAAAGATTCTGCCAAGATTTGATAACATTTGAGATGCAGAGGCTGTCACAGGAACATAATGAATATCAAATATATCTGCAAAAAGGACTTTTTATGAAGATAAAATCCCGATGAAAAATGCCACTTATTCTTTATTTTCCATCAGGCAGGTTTAAAGACTGCAAGTCAAGAATGTAGATCTATATTTAATTGAAGTATTTAGTTTAGTACTCTGTGTGCTGAAATGAGAACCTTTAATTCCGTTGGTTCTGATCTGATCCAAAAAACAGAATTTCATTCTTCTTTCATACTCAAATACAGAATATTCTATTAATAAATCAGAATTTATCAATGTATGTCACAACCTTATGGGTAAATCTGTATAACCTGTTACTCCAAAGGAGTCCTGTAGTCTTTGGAGTGGTTTCAATGTAACTATTCTGTGAATTATTTCCAGAGGAAAAAGTATCTGACTAGTCACTTTTAATGTATACACCTCAGAAGTACTAGGTTCCGTGAGTGAAGAAATCAGATGTGGTACAATGAACCAGAAGTTCCAATATGGTAATTTTGTATCATATTCATGACATTATTTTTTTTAAGATAGAAGAGGGTTATTACTCTGTTGTTAATTGTTTAATTGATTTCTGTTTTATTTCTGGTTTTATCTGGCAGTACAACACATCTCATCTGACTTCAAGTGTATTATTTAGGACAGGCAGCGAGGAGCTGGAACAGGATGTTCCACTACTGGTCAAAAAATGTGATGTGATTGGAATTCACAAGCGAATGTGTTGTAATCTTCCACAGGGATTGTGGACGGTTGTCTTACACTGTTTCCATTCCATGACTTGTGTGTGGTTCTAGGCTTAGTATAATTTTCTTGGTAATGTTTTTTACCTTAGCCATACCATGGCTGGGGATTGGCAGAAAAAGATAAAAGGTCAGAAAAGCCTAATAGCAATTTTGTTCTTGGGAGATCCATCTTAAATGTTTAGAACTGGATCAACCAATAACGTTAAATTACAGAGACAAATGGAAACTGCAAAACCTTACAAGTAAGCCCTGCACTAGCTGTAACCAGAAGATAGTGAGAAGGAAAGGTGAATCAGTAGGACATACTGTAATAGCTATTTGAGAGGATATCCAAAAACAGGTGGGTAGAAATGGAACACCCCTTCTTTACTAAGTGACAGAGAAGATGAAAGAAAATTTAATTCCATATTCCTGCCATTTGGAGTGTCATTGAGGATGAAAGGAGTTTTCTTTAATGAGAGAGTGTTAATTCATGACTGCATTGGTTGTACACCATGGTGTTTATGTAAAGTACATGGACCATATCCAGGTGTAGGTATGATCTCACTGTGGCAATGATCATACTGAATCCCTTACGCTGTTACAAGTGAACATTTAGTACCTATTTTGGTAGGAGAAATGTTGAAAAGTGGAGAGGTAATGTTTTACTTTTCTTTTTACTATCTTGGAGTTACCTAAATCTCTTTTGCAAATTTAGAACAGATTGGCTGACATACTGGATTAGTAAATTTGTTGTATCAGGCCTAGGTACTTGCCTCTCAGTGGGCTGAAGCACAAGCTTGGGGAGGGAGAAGAAGCAGAGCACATACAGCATCGTTACTCACTTTGCATTGTGTGGAGCTTGATGTTGAAGACAGACACCAGAATCTGATAGTGATTTCTTCCAAGTGATAACAGTTTCTGTTTTGGGCGACTGTAAAGGATTTATTATGATGATGATGATGATGATGTTGATGATGAAGTATTTAAGTTGGAATTATTTTATTCTGTAGGAGGTGAAGAAAGAGAGACACACACAGAAATCATCTGCTATAACCATCTGAAATACCTAGCATAAGCTGCAATGAGTCACGCTGTAACTGTCTTGCCTTGATGTATTGTAGGAGGAATCTATATGAACAGTAAGCTTTTAGATAGCTAAAGCTGAGTAAGATATTTTAGAAAACTAATACAAAAATAATTTTAAAAATAAGGCTCACAAAGCTGAGAACATTTTGAAGCTGTGATCTTTAGTATTATAGGCCTATATACTTTCAGTTGGAAAGAGCTGAGGTAATTACATGATAGATAATGCAGAGAGGAGTTTTCAAAATGAGTAGAAGTATTGTACTCCAATCAAACGTTTTCACCTCCATTGACTAATGTTAGGGTGCTTATTCCACCTAGTTAGAAGTTACTTGAAATATTAGTAAATTTTACTGTATAAAGAGTAAACACAGATATTTTCCCCTATTTTTATAGAATAAAACTTTATATGCAATGTTATGATGATATTTCTTACCTTTGAAGTAATTTCTCTCATGACATCATTTTTGTGTGTTTCCACCCTTCTGATTCACCTCCTTTACTCTTTGCCATAAGCTGATAAAGGTTCAAGTGCATTCATTCTGCTTGTTTATCTGGGCGTACAATTTATTACCAATATACTTACAGAGAAAAAAAAGAACAAGGGTTTTGGAGAACATGTAGTATATCGGCACATGCCTTAATATTGCCAGCAGACAATCTGCAGTGGATCCTGGTGCATTCCAGTAATCCACAAACCATGCCCGAGGAGAAAACGAGAAATGTTGTCTTCAGGCAGTGTGGATAGTGTAATCACTTTCTTGTTTGCAAAGTTCACGTGTGTCAACATGCATGTTTTTGTTTCCTTTGATAGTGTGTAACCTTTGGAGAAAACGGCACTCACTTTGCATTGTGACAGTAGTTGGTATTGAGCTTGGTCAATGAAGCATTGGTCAGTTTTGTAAGTCTCTTTGGCAGCACATCATTACAAGATAAAGTTCATGCCATGTTGTGAGAGAAGTCAGTATTGTCTTGAGCCCTGTTCCTATACTGCTACTTTGTAACTTGCAGCAAAACATTTTGGGAGAAGCAGTGCCTTAGAGAATTTGTTTTCAGAAAGCACTAGATAATTATGCCATGTAAGCATTACTGTCAAAGCCTACATTGAGTTAATGGTTTTTAAAGGCTTCATGCTCTTTTTGGATTATGCCACCAGAACTGCTTTTGAAAAAACTAGATTAAGAATGATAATTTATCACTATAATAATTTAGGGATGGGATGTAAATTGAGAACGCTGTATTATTCAGTTGCCTATTTCCTCTTCCCAGAAACCTTTGAAACACTGAGCAGCACAGTTACATCTTTATGTGAAAGTGTAGGAGCAGAAGCTGGAAGTAGGCTGATAGGAAGATGGGAAGTGGACACTTTGAGGGGGAGAATTTTATCCAAATTAAATCTAGAATCCCCTAAAATGTCACAAGAAATTTTTTGAAGCAGAAGAAACTTGTTGCATTGCATACCTTTTGGTAAAATCCAGGAATTTTGATATGTCTTTAACAGGTTTTACTTTATCCTTCCTTTGGAAGGAGTACCTTGTAGGGTGGAAAGAACCTTATGATGTGGGAAAACTGAAATTAAACTCCACTGTAATACAATTCTGCCTTTTATCAAAATAGTCTATTGCTCTTTTACTGTTGATGAAGATAGATATCCCAAATCTCATAAACTTCCATCCCATCTGATATTAATTAACACATTTATCATGATGTCCAGAAGGATTTCCGAGTCTAATTAGAATTTGACAACTGAACTGTATTTTCAGCGTAAGTGCAGCTCCTGTCATGTCAGGATTTACATGTGTTAGAGTGATACTGTAAAGCTACTCTTACACTATAAATGTTTTCAGACTGGAGAGGTTTCAAACCTGAACCTTTCCAAGTAGTCCAGATACTCACATATGAGATTTAAGGAGTAGAAAAATGAAGCAAAATGCAAACTTTATTTTAAACTAGTTTCTATTAAGGTAATTTGACAAAAAAAATTACTTCTGATGTCTACCTTTTGGTAAACCTTAAAAAAGGACTTCTGTTGTTGCTGTTCATTATTTGGCTAATTTTTATTTCTTCAAGACCACATCTTGAATTTATTTTAATGGAAAATCAAAGCTACAGTTATTTGATGCTTCATCTCATTTGTTTTCTTCTAGTTTGGAGAAATAATGGTCTTTTGTTGTATGCTTAAATAATTATGAAGTAGAATGATATTCTACAAAGACATTTTTGTGATACTATGCATCATATTGCATATTTGTTCACAGCTTTGTGCTGTAGGAATACTACAAGGAGATGAAACTTCAAGAGAAAAAGGCCTATGAAATGAGAAGGAACAGTATCAGGGCATAAGGTGTCTTGCTAACCTTTAAAAATGCAATGCAGTCCCACACAATTTTCTTCATTCAGAAGCAATCTGCAGCTCTTTAACAGCAAACCAATGAGTTGAGTTCTCACTCACTTTGATGTACAAGTTGAAATTTAATATAAAAATAGGAAAGATCTTTTAGAAAATGGTATTAATGAAGGTTCATTTTTATTATCTCCACTTTTCTTTCATTATCGGAGCGTTGCAGGGATATGTCTTTTTCCCCCAGTGCCGTTCTGTAGATTTTTTTTTTTTCTTCATGTACCTTGAAATCAGTGTGGTACTCTTGTTACTAACTTCTTCCATCCTGTCCTGCTCTATTAAATTTAGCTACAAAATTTTATAGGTTAAAGTTCTAGAATCATCTGTGTCCTTCACTGTGCTTTGACATCTTGTACTTTATTTCTTTGTTCAGTGGTAAAAGGTTGCTATTACTTTAGAGGAAATTATTTGTTGGGAGGTTTCATATAAATCCAAACATCTTTGCATGTTCTCAAGTACTGAACAGCAAAAACAAAGAGAAGATACTGTAATGGATCTATTTTAGTAAATTGTTGATGTTCTGGATCAAGGGTCATTATCTACCTTTAACCCACTCTATTACCTACTATTAATGACTCAAAGCACTGGAACTTGATTGTCATAGTGAACAAGTGCTCTTATTTTACAGTGAATTCAGAGGAGACTGCATTTGCTCAGTGTCATTAGTAGATGATGAGGTCCCTCTGTTCCTCAGAAATTATTACTTCTGTATATGCTTAAGATGGGCTCTTCAAAACTATACTTTCAGTGCAGAAGTGTAACCATTGACTTCTGGGGAAGGTAAGTAAGGTCAGCACACAAAGCTTTACGGAACTCCATTTATCAGGTTTTCAGTCCAGGTTATCATCAAGAAGGTAGCTGGTATGAGATGGGGAGGTTAACTGTGAATCCAAGTGTCATTGAAGTGGCTGGAGTTATAGATGACTCCATTACTGTCACTCTTTTATCTAATATCATATTGATCTATTTTGAAGTACTTACATTTTCAGTGTTTTGTACAGTTTAGAGATCCATCATTTTAGCTACATGCCACACTGGTGTGGGGTACAATGAGCGTTATACCATTTATAACATTATATCAAATCAGATAATTCTGTGTGTGTCTGTATAAAGAAGCATTACGTTAACCTAAATTTAGTATTACGTTAAATTAAACTCTAGCTTCATTCTCAAATTTGAGCAGAGATTACTTTGGTTTTGAGTAATCGGAGAGGGGTGTGTGTACACATATATTTCTCTGGCCATTTACAAATGTCTACAGGGAAAATAAAATGTTCTAGTAATTAAAAGAATTAAAACATTCAAGTGTAAAGAAGGCCTATGCTTAGAGCCATTAAAATCAAGGCTTCACTTTATTAATCCACTGCTACTTACATCTATTTAATGGGGCTTCTTTCTTACTGACAGGTTAAATTTGGACTGGATGAATCTAAGCTTACACAAGCCCTTTGTGGTTTGATAGGGCTAGGACAGTACATTGATCCAAATGAGGTGTAATGGATGAATTTTGTGGGAAATCTTAAATTTAATGAAAATAAAATGTTGCCCAAGCAAGGATTCACTCAAGACATGGTCTATTATATATACTGGAAAAATGTAAGAGCATGATTTAGATACTATGGATGATGAACAAGTTGTAAACATGAGATTTATTGACCTGTTTTTGGAGAGTAGTTCTGTGTTGCATTGCTGAAGAAGTAAGTTTCTGTACATTGTTCTGCATCCCTTTTCACTTTGGAGGCCTAAATGTATGGACAGACTTGAATCAGTGGGGTGCACCAAGATTCTTGTACTGGCCAGCTAATCTGTTTATCTGCAGTGTTGGAGATAAACAATTATTTGTAGCACTATCTGTTTAATCTCATCCCAAAATTTGTTGAAAAAATGATACCTTTTTTATCATGAACATTAACCAAGCTATTCACATTAGAACCTAGTGACAGTTTATCTGGAACTGTGTGAATCCTTCAGTCTGATAAATACATTCATAAATGTTTGGATGGTGTAGGAACTCACCATTTGGAAACCATTGGTATTATTTTGACTATGTTTAGAACAGATGTTGTGGCTTAGTAGTAGTAAGTAGTCTTCAGTCTCCATTAGCTGTATTTCCACTTCAAGGACACCACAAGCCTTATGAAAAATACTTCAGAATAATTACTGTTGCGAATTACTGACCACTTCTTCCACATAGTAGGGACTAACCTTACTTGTTATCCATTATTTAAACAAACTATATCACTTCAGAAAACCGAGAATTTGTAGGTGACCACCAAAAATATTTTATTAAGTTGAAACAAATTTCTTTAATTATCCTTCAGAAATTCACAGGTCAAGAAAAACTGCCATTTTAGCAAAATGAATATAATGTACCATGCCAGAGAACTCATACAGACTATATCCTGTATAGGAATCCCGTTTTTTTTAAAAAAAAACAACTCCCCAGGTAGAACATCCTTAAAACTTCTAAGGATTTTTATGTTGTGTAACAGTTAATAAAACCCTGTAAACCTAGCCTTGCAGCATGTGATGGAACCTCTGGAAGAGCGAAGCGTTGATTGATGGGTGTTGGTATTAGGTAGTAGGAGAGTTTTTCCAGCAGATGGGGCCCATTAATTAGAAGGAAACCAAGAGCAAAGCCTAGAAAGGATCTGAGAATGGATTAGATACATACCAATTCAGTATGCCTAAAGAGAGTCTTCTCAATTAACTGTGTAGTGTAAATGATGTTTCATTAGATGATGGATTTCGCTGAGGATTTCTGTTTTGGTTTGACTTGGAAGACAATAGTAACTGGGGAATGGACAAGGTATATTTGTGCACGGTGTTCTCCATTACAGACATTCAAAATAGTCTTTATCTCTCTGGAAAGAACAGGTCATAAGCTTTGGAAAAATGACTGAATTTAGTTCTTGTTCATACACCTATACTAATAATTTATTATATTTAGCTTTACCCCTGTCAGGAAGGAAATAGGATGAAGAACTGTAGTGAAATCCAAGTTAGGAGTTTTGGACTAGGAGTTAACGTATAGTACTAACCACCTTATTATTACCTGTTGTTATGTAATTCCTGAAGTTCCTCCCAGATAAACAATGAAGTTTATGAAGTTTGAAGGTGTCTCTTATAGTGGAAGCTGCTTCACTTACATTCTGCTTCTGATAGATCTGTAATCCCTCATTTCCATATTATAAGTCTCTGCATTTAAATGCCTACATAGCAAGAACTTGGAGAATCTTGCAGTTCTGTATTCTTTAAAGTTTTGTTTGAATAATAATTAGGCTAACTTGGCTTGATGGGAAAGAGCCTGTTTAAAATTGTGCTATCATTAAATGCCATACAAATGAATCCTGGTAAAGGATGAGGTAGAGAATGTGAAACTGTTTCTGAGTACAAGGCCTTTGACACAACCATCTAGAAACTGAGCCAAAGGCCTGCTCTTTGTTCCTAAATGTTTCTTGCTTGAATTAACTTACATACAGAAGCTGTCCTGAGCTAAAAGCAGTAAAAAGGCATTATTAGTTTTACCACAATGAAAGCTAGGTGAGGCTAGCCATATGCTGAGGCATGTTGCTGACTAGGCCTAATGTATCTCACAATAACATGGAACAGTATTGTTAATTTGTTGTTATGTCTTCTTGTTCCTTAGAGCTGGAATTTATCATGCTATTTAACTGCTTGGCAGTCGTAACTTTTTTTAGCAATGAAATTACTTTAAAAGTGTACCTTCGTTTCATGATTAGTCATTTGTCATCTGGAAGAGACTTTTGCTAAGTGCTTTGCTTGGCTTCTTTGGTCAGTGTAAGATTCCAATCAAAACATTTTCTGAAATTTTTAAGCTTTGAAAGTTTGTATCGTGAATTAGTTCATGGTAAACTATGGATTTCTCTCACTTTCCTAACAGGATCAAATGTACCAACTTCTTGCTATCTGGCAAGAAGCTTCTTACCTCTTCTTTTAACTGTCATTCATATTCCTGATAAGGAATTTATGTTGTATAGTTTTCCTTTACATTGGTCAAAAGAGAGCCATAAGAAATAAATCCAATTCAATATTTTATAGATTATCTAGGCAATTGAGTAGCCTAAGTTTAGTAAAATGCAAATGCAGGTTCTGCAAATAGTTTTGATACTTTTCTAAAGTACTGCAAGCTTACATACTAGTTTATGTGTTTGTGTGCCCGGGTTCTTCATTCCTTCTGCTCTAACAAAAGGAATGCTGATTTGACAACTTATGGACATTAAAGACCTTTTTCTGTCTTTAAATTGTAGATAATGGTGTAAAAATACAAATGTAGCGAGTTGTTTAATATATAAAGTATAAATGAAGTACAAAAAATTTGAATATTATATCTAATTGGAGAACAAAGACTAAGGAACTGTGAAAGGCATTTGCTAGATAACAGACATTAGCATTAGGCAAAGGCACCTGGGACTTCTTTGGTGAAGAGCAGGGGAAAAAACAAATCATCTGACAAAGTAAGGACGAGTTTTAGTTTTATGGCTTGAAGAACCAATGATAATCTCCATTGCAAAGAGAGGGGACAGAATTTTGAGACGTGGTAACCATAAATCACACTCAAATACTGCTGAATATATTAAATAAAATTGACTTTTCCCCCACAGATGTTTAGACTTGGTATTTATTGAAATATGCAATAATTCAGAATTAAATAGCAACAAAAAATAACTGAATGTTAATCTGTTCACCTTTCCTTTTTCTAAATATTTCATATTCCTACAAATAATAGAAACGTGTGAAGCAGTAATGCAAGATTTGACCATTTGATTCTGAAGGATGCCAGATAGAAGTCTTGAGTCAACATTCAGAAAAGTCCATCACTTGCATTTCTAGTCTTACTTGCACTTGTTGTCAGATAGTATCTGTAAATTTTTCATAATTAAGATAAATTTAAAGGGTTCAATCTCAGCTAAGTGATGTTCTCTGAGTTGTGGTTTTCTCTGCCTGCTTATAAAATAAAGATGATAAATAGATACCATTCACATATCTATAAGATCTACACCATGGCAGATGGAGAGATTTATCTGTGTCTTTGGTTTTATTTCATGAAGTTCATCCACTCTTGTTCTGATAGCATGAATAGTACCTGTGCAGTTTGGTTTGAGGCTTCATAATCTAGGAAATTTGCAGCTATAGGCAGGATTAAAACCCCTAATATAAAGTAGGAAAAGAAGCCTTTTTTTTGTGCATTTCTGTAAAAATAGTCACAAAAGTCAAGACTTATCAGATCTTTTATGATCTCATCTTAGTGATGTCAGATAAACTAATTACTGAGAGCATGCTGTGAATGTTAAAGCATGACAGAAAGCTGTTTGTGACCCTTGCTTGGGTTGTGAACTGCAGAAGTTTACTATGCCCCAGAAAATACTGAGTTTCACCAGAAGACATACTCTGCAGTTTTTCACCTATCTTGATAACTGAAGCAGAGGTCTACTGTTATGCTTTGGGTGAAGTGATGGATGGTTTGACATTCTAGCAGATGCATCAAGATGCTTGAGGGTCCTAACTTACGTATTCTCTACATTCACAGGTAAGGAGTTTTGCTGTTACTCCATATTTTAAAACACACAAGGTAGTAAAAACATAAATGTAAATGCACAACCATTTCTTCATAGCATTCAGAATAGGCAATGTAATTGTAGCCATTCCTAAAGACAGATGAAAGAATCAAATCTATGTCTAATCTATTGTACAGTGGTTTCTTTCTCTGCGTTCAGTGGAACACAGGAAACGCATGGTTGGAATGATAGACTGCAATGATCCACCAGCATAAATTAACACAGCTGAACAGTTATTTTAATTCAAAGTGAGTAGCAGTGTAGTGACATTACATGGTGATTACAAAAGTGGGAACATCTCTTAAACTGGCGTTGTATTCCGCCAACCCAGGAAAATATGTCTCAACCACTCAAGTGAAAAATCTCTAGATCAGTTTTTATTTCGGCTACAAAGAAAAGAACATTTCAGCCATACACAATGAGCAAATTCCCCTCTTCCCCCCTCTAGGACTCATATTCAGATTAGGCAGACAGCCACTGGAGTTTTTGAGGGTATCGATGTCTGTCTTTTTAGTGAACTGTGTACTTGAGGCCTTATGGCACTTGCAGGAGGGTTGCTGCATCAGGAAACCTGGTGAATACTTTACCGCTGTCTGTTGCAAATCGGAGCTATATTTGATATCTGATAGCATTGTTTATAAGGATGCTCTCTAGGGGCATGTGATGCAGTGTGCATGTCCATGACTGGACCAGCAGTCCTTGCCCAAATTCCTGTGAAGTTTTGAGGCTTTGCTAATTTTCATACAACATCTTAGAGATAAAGCATGATAGCTAATGTGCATAAATATATTTGGCTTTATATATTTACTTCCATAGAAATAATCTGAGAAGATGCAAAATGCTAATGTACATGTAACTCACGTAAACTTATACAACATAAAAAAATCAGCAATGTAACAATGTGATTTAGCTACATTCAGAAACGAGTAACATACTTGATCATGCTATTATCTATGGTCTAGAAAATATATTTGGGAATTTGGCCCCTCATAGCAGAAAAAATAATAAATGAAGTGATTTTATTCTGTACCAAGGTTAAAAATAACATAAGGGGGTTCTAATGATCTTCCTAAAACCAGAAAGCAACTGCTAGTTTTTCTGTCAGGCTGGGTCATTTAACCAACGCTTGACTGGGGAAAGGAATTAACCATATATTTTCTGACTTTGAAACTAGTGTATGTGTCAGTTTTATTTTGTGGGATTTTTAGCTGTCTGATTTTTATGAACACATTTTCCCTTAATACTTGTTGAGGCATCCTTAATTAAGCATGTAAGTGTAACGTGTGTATTATACAGCAGTCAAGAAATAAAGGGAGTCAGGAAAACCTTTTGGCACCATAAATCAATACATGCTCAAAGTTACTGACCTACTGTATATTCTATCGTAAATTGTCCTTCTGCTTTCCTGTTACCACTGGCTATTGCCACAGCTTAGGCAATGGATCGAGTGCAATTCACAGCAGGAAGAATATTCAAAATGCTCGTCTGGCAGTTTATTCTAAAAGCAGGAATCGGAATCCCCCCACAGGTTGTCTTCATGGTCAGAAATGAAACTTGTGTGCAGTGTGGTTTCACATTTTAGATGTGGCAAACACACATTGCTATGACCTAATTCAAATTAGATGCATAAGAAATGGAAATGACATGACTGTCTGCAAGGGTGATAGTGAAGGTGAATTACAGAATGAAGCTTTTGTTT